>NW_027526257.1:10652495-11069178 GCF_048455015.1 Haemaphysalis longicornis | reverse complement strand
ATTAACAGATAAGCTGGTGTTAAGCATGCACACTTTTCTATTGCAATTTTGGTGAGCGAGCCGCGATTCTTATGTGGGGCTGAACTCTGCAACACCAAGTAATGAAAGTTCACTATACTTAGATAAAACACGCTCATAAAACTGACTGATTTTTTTACGTATTAGGAAAACACAATTCATCGCTATCATCATTATCATCATCATCACCAGCCAATCTGCGCCCACTGCAGGGCAAAGGCCTCTCCCATTATTCTCCAATTACCCCGGTCCTGTGCCAACTGTGACCAATTTGTCCCTTCAAACTTCTTGATCTCATCCGCCCATCTAACCTTCTGCAGTCCCCTGCTACGCTTGCCTTCTGTAGAGATCTACTCTGTTACGCTTAATGACCAGCGCATATCCTGCCTGCGCATTACATGCCGTGCCCACGTCCATTTCTTCTTCTTAATTTCCACCGGTATGTCCTTAACACGCGTTTGTTCCCTGACCCACTCTGCTCTCTTCCTGTCCCTTAATGTTTCACCTATCAGTTTCCGCTCCATTGCCCTCTGAGTCGTTCTCAATTTAAGTTGAACCCTCTTAGTGAGCCTCCACGTTTCAGCCCCGTAGGTGAGTACCGGTAAGACGCAGCTGTTATACACTTTCTTCTTCAGGGAGAATGGTAGGCTGCCATTCATTATCTGAGAATGTCTGCCGTATGCACTCCTCCCCATTCTGATCCTTCTAATTATCTCTGCCTCATGGCAGAGACATCCTTGGTCACAACTTGGCCTAAGTAGATATATTCTTTTACCACTTCCACTATTCGCCCCCTATCCCAAACTGTTGTGCTGTCCTGAGGTTATTGATCATTACTTTATTTTTCTGCTTATAATTTTCAGGCCCACGGTTCTACTCCGTTCGTCTAGTGCGGAGAGCATGCTTTGCAATTCGTCCCCCGAGATACTTAGCAAGGCAACGTCATCAGCAAATCTTAGGTTACTGAGGTATTATCCACTAACCCTTACTTCCACCTGTTTCCAATCCAACGTTCTTAATACTTCTTGTAAACATGCTGTGTATAACTTTGGAGAGAGTGTGATTCCTTGTCTGACACACTGCTTTATAGGTATTTTACTGCTCTCCTTATGGAGGATGATGGTAGCTGTGGACCCATTGTAGATATTCTCTAGTATATTTACATAATGCTCATCTACTCCCTGGTTCCGTAATGACCGAATAACTGCTAGGGCTTCGACAGAGTCGAATGCTTTCTCATAATCCAAGAAGACTATGTATAGGGGTTCAGAATATCAGCGCACTTCTCGATCCCCTGATTGATCATGTGAATATGGTCCATTGTTGAATAACCTTTACGGAACCCTGCTTGTTCTTTAGTTTGACGGAAATCTAAGGTTGCAGAGATTCGGTTAGCGATTACCTTGGTAAGTACCTCGTATGCGACTGACAGTAAACTGATCGGCCTGTAATTTCTCTGGTCCTTCACATTACTTGTCTTATGGATTACGATGATGTTCTCGTTCTTCCAAGATTCAGGTACGCTTGCGGTAAATAGGCATTGCGTATACAGGTTTGCCAGTTTTTCGAGTAAAATTTCTCCTCCATCCTTCAAGAGGTCTGCTGTTATCTGATGATCACCAGGTGCTTTGCCGCCTTTCATTTATTCAAAGCCTTCCTTACTTCTTCGGTCGTTACTGGTGGGATGTCTATCTCCTCTGAACTGCTTTCTCGTTCGGCATTATCCTGGATGTCCTGGCTACTGTACAGATCCCCATAGAACTCCTCGGCCACTGTGACTATGTTATCTCTATTTGTGATGACATTGCCTTGCTTGTCTTTAAGTGCATACATCTGATTTTTCCCTACACCAAGACGTCTCTTTACTGCTTTCAGGCTACCTCCGTTCTTTACAACGTATTGGATCCTATCCATATTATACTTCAGTATGTCAGCTGTGTTACACTTATTGATTAACTTAGAAAGCTGCTTTAGTTCTGTTCTGTCAGCTGGGGTGGAGATTGTCATGGTTTGCCGTTTCCGAATTAGATCTTTCGTCTCCTGGGAAAGTTTACCAGTATCCCGTCTAGCCATCATGCCCCCGACTTCTACTGCACACTGCGTGATAATGCGTGTAAGGTTGTCGCTGGCTTCCTGTGTTGTAATCTCGCCTTCCTCGGTAAGAGCTGAGTATCGGTTCTGCAGCGCGATCCTTAATTCTTCTACTTTATGCCTCACTGTTACCTCATTACTCGGCTTCTTTCGTACTAGTTTGTTACGATCCCTCCCCAAATCTAGCCTAATTCGATATCTTACCTTACGATGGTCACTACACCTTACCCTTCCGAGCACTTTCACATCCTTCACAACGCCAGAGTTATCGCATAATATGAAGTCTATTTCATTTTTATGGTCCCCATTCGGGCTCCTCCACGACCACTTCCGGCTCTCCCGTTTACAGAAGAATGTATTCATTATGCGTAGGTTATTCCGTTCTGGAAACTCAACTATTATGTCCCCCCTGCTATTTCTACACCCCAGACCATAGTTCCCAACTGCCTTGTCTTCAGCCTGATGCTTGCTTACTTCAGCATTGAAATCTCCCGTAACTACGGTATACTGTGTTTTTACTTTAGCCATTGCCGATTCCACATCTTCATAGAAGCGTTCCACTGCTTGGTCGTCATGGCTGGAGGTGGGGGCATAGCCCTGTACCACCTTGAGCTTGTACCTCTTATTGAGCCTAATTACAAGACCTGCTGCCCTTTCGTTAACGCTATAGTATTCTTCTATGCTGCCAGATAAGCTTTTATTGACTAGAAATCCTACGCGCAGTTCTGTTCTGTCCTCTAGACCAGGGTAACATAAAACGTGTCCATTTTTCAGCACCGTAAGGCTTCACCTGTTCTCCTAATCTGACTAAGCCTTATGACTTCCCATTTGATGCCCTTTAATTCCTCGAACAACACCTCTAGAATCGCTTCACTAGATAAAGTTCTCGTGTTAAACGATGCCAGGTTCAGATTCTAATGGCGGCCTGTCCGGGTCAAGGGATTCTTAGCACCCCCTGCTGCGTCACAGGTCTGACCGCCGCCGTGGCCTCTTGCTTCGCAGCCACTGGAGACTGACGGCCGCGGGTTAATTGGCGTATTCATGGGAGGTTGTAGCCGTTACTGCACCAGGGTGGCCAATCCTGCTCCGGGGAAGGAGCGCGTTACCGGCAGCGGTCGCCGGGGTCAGGCCTCACCGCAAGCCCCAACTGCAATTCCAGAATTGCAAGGTTTTTTTCTTCTTTTTTTTTTTTGGGGGGGGGGGGGGGGTCCGTCACCGGGATTCGAACCACGTTTTTTTTACACGCGAGGCGGAAAATCAAAAGTAGCCCGGGGACATATCGTAACAAAACACGCGGCTTATTTTTCTTCCCCCGTCGGAGATTGAGCTGGGTCCCGGGAGTCTGTGCGAACGCGAATGCACACGCGCCTGCTGAGTTGGCTTTTAAACACACGTCACGGGATTACCGTGCTCGACAAGTGTCGGGATTAGAATTCTTTCGCTGAGGGGCAAGTGGCCTACTAAGAGGGAGAAAACTAAAAAATAGCCCGGGGGCACATACCTTAACGTTGTTCTCTGAACAAGCAGCGTATTATCTGCACACGGCGGAGACTGCATGAGCTGGGTCCTGGGCCTCTGTGCGAACGCGAATCCGAGGGACATACCACAGCATTGTTCTCTGCACGAGTAGCATATTTCTTCCCCTCGACGGAGACGAAGATGGGCCCAGGAAGGTTTGAGGACGCGAATGGCTTGTTCTGCTTTTTGAGTTGGATTTTAACTGCTCGGCGGGGATTAGCGCGGGTCTGTATGCTTCGAAGTTGGCATTTACAAGCGGCGGGTTCTGTTCTCTTGTTAAAGAAAAGGAAAAATAAAAAGTTGCCCAAGGGACATACCACAGCATTGTTCTCTGCATTGTTCCTTACGTATTAGGAAAACACATTTATAAATTGACAACATATTCATTCAAAGTCACCAGAAGGTAGCATAAATTACACTGGTGATATCGAACAAACCAAGGCAGGTATCACAACACTGAGCAAACACAAGAACAAACGGGCAGCATTGCGGACCTAACTTCCCAGAGTGGCACCCCACGTACCAAACTTACTGAAGTCATTGCTCATGCAACGTGACATGGCAGGCTGTTTAAATTCTATGCCGATTGTCGTCGATTTCGCCGCTGGGGATGAGGCACCGACACTCCTTCCTGTCGATACTACAGAAATTGGCGAGCTGAACGCCCATACCTGGAATATAGAGCGTTTCCGTTTTTCCCCACCATCCGAAATACAGCCTCCGCGAGGGCAACGGAGGCTGCTACATACCTCATGTTGTTCGACAGCGCCCACCAAAGAACACAATCTGAAAGATCTGACGAAATTTAAGAAAACAGGAATCGCGCATATAGCCTAATGCAAGTGCGCCCCTTCTAACCGCGTCCAGCGGCATGAATACGACTTAAAAGGCAACAAACAATAAACCGAAAGTATTGTTATTGCCCTGTCCCTTCCGATTTACATTTTTTCAGCAGGCAAGATCAGTATTTATTACCATGCGACGAAGCTCTTTCAGAGCCAGAACAGTGGTAGTTAAAACTGTACAACTTACCTGTAGCATTAAGTAGTAGACAAAAATAAACTGTACAAGTTGAAACTGCACAACGGAGGTAGTTAAAAGTGTACAACTTACCTGCAGCATTATGAGATCCGCAGCAACAATCTTGCGCTCCTATGACAGCCCAGCCCGCACGAACACTGCCCTCTACGATTTCAGGCTCGCCAGAGAAGCAGCTCATCTTGAGCGAAATGCGATGTGGTTTCTCGGTCATCCCGAGGTTTCCACGCACATGACGACGATATCGGCATGTTGATTTCTCCGAAACTTTGACCCCTATCAAGATATTGCTATCGACATAAACAATGCGCTCTTCCTCACCAAAACATCGGGAATCGACGCTGCAGTCTAAAAATCTTAGTACTGCAGCCAAGTGAAACCGCGACTGTGGACCTGTTTTGCGACGTGATACTGATTGTTTTGACTAGTGTTGCCAGACGGCGCCGCGGAACTTAGAGTTGCGAATACACCAATTGTTCCGTAGGGACAAGATACCCCCGTAATCGCCGGTGGTACGTGCATGGTGGCTCAACCGAAGCATCTAAAGGAAAGCTTGATACTTTCACCCTTTCAACGCCATTGACGACAGTGTCAGTATGCGCAGTGGAAGTGACAGCAAGAACATCAAATGTAAATTGACTGATGTGCAACAAAAATCGAGAAGAGTGACGGCAGAAATGGAGAAGAAAGCCGTCTGTGAATTTACTACCTGTGCTCTTGAGGAAGACCATGGCTGATATAGTTGGAATCGCAATGAAAATGGTGCTCCTACAAATGTACTGATGCAATATAGTTAAATTGGAGCCTATATTCCCAGTGTAGCTCATTTACATCTACCGCCCTTTTAGATTTCACTTGCTATTTTCCAAATAAATAGCAGATTTTGAAAACAGCTTCGTTAGTAGTATATGGCGTGGTGTCACATATCGTAGTTGCGGCCATGGATAGTTCAAGACCCGGATTCAAAATATAATAGGACCACTCCACCATCAATTGTTTGGCGGCTGAACAATTCGACCAGACTGAAAAGACAATAGTCACATCATGCCCTGCAGTGAAACAGCCCTGGCCATGGTACCATTGAGTATTAGTGGCGCAAAACCTGTACAAACCAAACTTATGGGCTAATAATTGAGTGTCTCGATAGATGGAACAAAAGCGTATACTGAAGGGCTCGTTGGTACATTAACAACAAACAACAGCGGAGAAGATCAGACGGAGAAAGAAACAGAGAACCAAGGTGGGTGAGTGAGTGAGTGAAACACTTTATTAAAGACGAGAAGCCATAAGGCCCTGCAGGGAAGTGAGGATGGGAAGGTGGAGGAGAAAGTGAAAGGTCACAATTCACACAATGCACACAGTCCTAGTCTTGGTGTCCAATTCACAGAAGAGATGACGATCAACTATGCACATAATGCAGAAGCAAAATATACATCTAATGCGAAGGGGAAAGAACAAAAGAACGAAGCAAAGAGAAATAGAATTTTCCAGGTAACAAGTCATATAAAAAAGATTTATTAATATGGCACCAACATTTTTATCGGCGGTGTGACGATTTGCAGACGACGAGTCCAGATAGCCACGGCATCTCCTTATCTCTCATGGACACTGACTCCTCACTAATGCAGTTGCTCTCTTTTTGTTGTAGATTTATAAAATTTCAAAGATCTTCCTGTTCCGTCAGCTACGGCTGGCAGTGCACTGCGCCTGCTGCAGCTCCACGCCCGCTTCAGGAATGTGCCACTTTTACAACGTGGTATGGTAAACAGTGTGAGGGCAAAATACGAGGTCACGTTCTTTTTAGGTGCCTTACAATGATGCCTGTATTTTTTGTTATCTTTGCGTGTGATAATTAGGCTATGTTGTTAAGGTAAAAATAAATACATGTTACGGTTTTCGGAACGAAGTTTCTAAGAGCTTTCAGCGCGTAGTCCTGAGATTTTTGACTCTGTGTCGCCGTTTTTCAGCAATATGTTCCATGACGCGAAGCGAACTGTAGGCCGGCTGAATGCGAGTTCCGTACGCATCCCCCGGTCAGCATAGCTCAGTTACTCTTACACAAGAGGGAGCTACTAAATGCCCTAACATTTTCGAGTTCGAGAAGCATGTCAGAGAGCTACATTGCATGGGCAGTTGAACGGGTGAATTGCAGAAGTACAAACTAGGTAAGAAGCAGTTCAGGATCCCGCTGTGAATCTCCCTTTTAGAAAGCCAAGTGAATTATGTTTTGTGGTGGTGAAGATGATGATTAGTGTATCGGGACGTCGGTTGTCAGCAACCTTTCCTTCTAGACGACGGCCTAATCTTTGGCTACGTGACACGCGGTGGAGGTTCGGGGTAGCAGGGTGACGTGATCGTTGGCGATCCTTACAGGAGCACTGTGAACGGGGTTCGGTTGCGACGTCGTGCAGTGATCGGAGAAAAAAGTTATCGACTTTGTCTGCAGATCAATTATTGAGCCGTTGCCCGTCAAAATTTCTAATCCGATAATTACATCGCCGGGGCAGTAAGGAAAAATGACGAACTAAGCAGAGTACGTGATGCCACCTATGGTGAGGCGTGATGTGCACGTTCCATTTGGCATTACGAGATGGCCTCCTGCTGTGCGTACATGCGGACCGTCCCATCTTGTCGTGACTTTTTTCAGCTTAGACGCGAATGACCCGCTCATTACCGAGTAGTCGGCTTCCGTCTCGATGAAGGCGACTACGTCAAAGCCGTTGATGGACAACTGGAGGTCAGACGCCGCCTTCCTCGAGTTCCGGGTGCTTCGGGGCGTCGCATCTCCGCTTGTGCGTGTTGGCGGTTGAGCACTGTGCGTCGTCGTTCTCGTCGTCTTCTCACCGGCCGTCTCGGTCATGTTGGGTACGCGCCGCGCCGCGTAGCTGTCGTCGTGTTCGAGAGTCTCGTCAGGGTTCCGTCGGGTCGTCGGGATGAGGGAATGTCGTGAATCACGGTCTTCGGCGCACCGCTGCGTCGTTGTAGGGGTTTCATTTTTCTGCTGTTGTGCAACTTTACCTACAGAAGTAGCAGCCTTTAGTTTCCCCAGCGTGGGCTGGGGTACCTTCCACGTGAGAACTCAGCATTGCTACGGCGGTTCGGCGACTGGTATGGGTAGGGCGACGGCGAACGGTTGAAACGGGCTGGTCCGTGGCTGGTTTTGGACAGGTATTCTTCGATATCCGACGAGCGCTGGCCGGTTCGGGGGCGGGCTGCGTAGAAGGAGAACCCTCGCAAACCGAGCCTCTTGTAGGGGCATTGACGGTAGATGTGGTCGGCTACTCCGAAGTGGTAGCACTGCGGACGATTGTCGAACGTTCGCCACAGGTCGGTCTTCCTTGAGGCGTTGGGTTGCTTTGCAAGTGGTCGGGCCGGCTACAGGGGATGACGGTACGGAGACTCGTGACGATAGGGGGCAGGTGGGCGAGGGCGACGGACAGCAGCCACGTAGGACATCGCTTGCGGCTCGCTAGGTGCTTCTGGCGTCGTTGAACTTCCCAGCGCATGCTGCGCTTCTCTAATGACGTCGGTAAGGGAAGCGACTTGTGGTTGCGGCGGCATTGGGAGCACGTTCCGCAGCTCCTCCCTCACTATTTTGCGGATAGTATCTCGTAGACTATCTGCGGGAATGCGCATGCTGTCGACGCAATTCGCATTGGCCGTGCAAACAAAGTTCCAGTCATACTGCTTAGCACGCATTTCGAGGGCTTTCTCAATGGTGCTGGCTTCGGGAAAGAATTCGGTGGCAGTCTTGGGCGGATTTCGGACAAGTCCAGCAAACAATTCCTACTTCACAGAGCACGCCCGTGCTGGCTCATTTCGACGAAAATCCGAAACAAAATGCACACGAACGCCAGTGATATAGGTTTTAGTGCCGTCCTCGCCTAAAAGCAAAGCGGTTGCGAAAAGGTAATCGCCTATGCCAGCCATGGTCTGTCGGAGGAGGAGAAAACTACTGTGCCTCCGAGAAAGAGTGCCTAGGTATCATATGGGCCATTTCAAAATTTCGCCCATACGTGTACGGTAGGCCGTTCAAGGTTGGGACAGACCACCATGCGCGGTGTTGGTTCGCCAATTTGAAGGACACCTCTGGCCGCCTTGGCGATGGAGCTTGAGCCTGCAGCAATTCGACGTTACAATTGTCCATAAATCCGTCAGGAAACACTCCGATGCCGACTGTCTGTCCCGGGCCCCCATCGATCCAAGACGTCAAGACTCATATGCCGACAGCGCCTTCTTCGGAGTCGTGACGCAGAGCGATCTAGCCACCCAACAGCGTGCCGATCCCGAGTAACGCGTCATGATCGGCTACCTGGAAGGACGCAATGTCGCTTTGCCTAGGGCCTTCAAACGAAACTTACCAGCATTCAGCCTCAAAAACTCCGTACTCGTAAGGAAGGAAGGAATAGTACAGGAAATGCAGGGAGGCTAACCAGAACACTGTCCAGTTGGCTGCCCTACCCAGGGGGGGAGGGGATACGGGAAATTAAAGGGAAAGAAGGACAGCGGTACATATTAAAGGAGAAAATGAGAGAAAAAAAGTAGAAAAAACACAAGGCGTGACCAGGCAACTAGAAAGGCGGTACAAACAACGCAAACAACCAGAAAATGCCCAAATTTAATACGGTCCACTGAAAAAATTGGCGAACTAAGGCCACTGCACTATAGTAATGTCCCTACAATCGTTCAGACAGGCCAGTGTCCTTCAGTAAGGCTTGTATAGTCTTTTCGGCCTGCGACGGACAACGCCTATGGCACAAAATTGTCTGCGCTGTAAAGGGGAGGTCGTGTAGTCGGCGAAGTGTGGTGGAGAGCTGTTGCCTCGACGTTATGAAGCGGTCACAATGGCAAAGAAGGTGTTCAATCATCTCATCGGTGGAAAAATTCCAGCCCCGGAACGAGAACGAATTACCTTCTTGTCATCCCGGAAGTTCTTCGTGACGAAATTTGGAAGCCTGCCACGATGACCCGTCTTTAGGATATCTTGGCACAGCTGGCACAATTGGAAAAATTAAGGCGAGGTACTACTGGCCGCGCCTTACATCCGACGTCATCCACTACGTCCGGAGCTGCCGTGACTTCCAGCGACGAAAAACACCGCTGACGAGACCCGCCGGACTTCTGCAGCCGATCGCCGTGCCGTCGAGGTCTTTCCAGCAGATTGCAATGGACCTTTTGGGCCCATCACGAACCGAGAACTAGTGGATTTTCGTAGCGAAATACTACGTGACGCGCTACGCCGAGACCGCTGCTCTTCCGAGGGGGACTGCTCAAGAAGTCTAAAGGTTCTTAATAAGTGAAGTTGTGCTGCGACATGGAGCCCCTGAAGTTCTAATCACGGACTGCGGAACGGCCTTTACTGCCGAGCTGATGCAAGGAATATTACGCTACAGCAACACGGATCACAGAAGAACGATGGCCTACCATCCTTTAACGAACGGACTAAAGGAACGTTTGTACAAGACGATTGCGGATATGCGGTCCATGAACGTAGATGTTCAACGTAAAACCTGGGACGAAGTTCTCCCATATGTCACATTTGCGTACAACATGGCTATCCCAGAAACTACGCCAATGACACCGTTCGAGCTTGTCTACGGAAGGCGGCCGACTTCAATTCTTGACGCCATGCTTCCGCACGTAGAAGACGATTACCTCAACGCTGACGTCCAAGGATACTTTCAGTGTGCGGAGGAGGCCCGCCAGCTCGCTCGAGTTCGTAGAAACGACGAGCTGCTGGTGGATGCCGGCCGCTACAAGCTCCAACGCCGACACGCCCAGTACCACCCTGGAGATCGTGTGTGGGTTTGGACTCCCATCCGATGACGCGGACTCAGGGAGAAGCTTCTGCAACGGTATTTAGGACCCTACGGTATTCGACGACGTGTTAGCTAACTTAGTTACGATGTGATCCCCGATGGTGACTTCTACTTGTTTGAACTATCGCTTATGTTAGCATCGGGTCGATGCACGCTTAGGGGGGGGGGGGAAGGTAATGCCGCGAACCATGAATTGGGTTTGTTTATTTATGTTTTGCTTTTACCACCCGGCTGCGCCGGTCTGTGTAATCTGTGTTATCTGTGTGCCAAGGGAAGCGCGTGTTCCATTCTTTCTTTCTATGCCGCATGTGTTATCTCTTCTGATAAGGAGAGTATTCCGAACCAACGTGAACAACCTAGAATAACCTTCTTTTTTCTGGGTGTAAATCGACTGTTTGAGAAACACTCGCGCCTAAACATAAAAGCCTGCACAGCAGACGCTGCGGCTTTAAGTCGACTCACCACACTCGCTGACGCACATCACTTTGCTGAATACTGCTTCGCCGCCTGTGTACTTTTTCAGTTGTTAGGGGAGCACAAGTTCGATCTAATAAACGTCCTTTTCCTTCAAGACGACATACTCATCTTTTGCTGCGTGACAATATTTATTAGGATGTCGGCCATTTTCTGCAAAGTGTGTGCGCTCGAGGTTCCGGTTTTTCAACCTTCCGAGTGATTTAAAGCCTTCGCACTAAATTGTTATATAGGTTCGTAGAAAACTGCTTGCACAAATATACTGGAATGCACTGCCCATACATCAAACGTTCCGAGGTGACTAAAAATCCGTGTTATCGGCGAATGTCATTCAGGATATTGCCACTGGCACAAACGATTTTACAGCGAGGGTCTGAATTGAAAATTGACTTACTGGTTACAGACATCAAGGAAACTTTCCTCAGAACCAAGGGAAAAGGCGCCAATGACTTTACTGAATGTGATTTCCGGTTACACCATGTCTGCTCTGCCTCAAACTGCTCCTAAGATTGTGGTCCCATAAGTGAACTCATCGTATAAGGTGAAAAAGAAGGGCCTATACGCAGTGTAGCTTATTTACTTCCAATACACTCTTAGATTTCACTCGCTATTTTCTAAATATTCAGCAGAGTTCGGTATCTGCTTCGCTAGCAGTATGTATATGGCGTAGTGTGTCACATCTCGTGGCCATGGAAGGGGTTGTTAGAGCCTCGGCTTCGAAATATAATAAGACCACTCCACTGTCATTTGTGGGTGACTGCACAATTCGTCCAGTTCGAAAAGACAATAGCCACATAACTCCCCGCAGTCACACTCTGGTCACAGACCCATTGCGTATTGTTGTCCCCAAACCCACACAGTCCGAATTGCGTATGTAAATTTAGTGTTTCGATAATTAGAAGAAACTCACGCAAGTTGTAGTAACAAAACGGTACATTCGAAAAAAATTCTTTAGCACGGCGCAACTTGGTTTGTGCCCCCTCTGGCCAACTTTATGAATTGCAAAAGAAAAGCCTTGTGGGTACGCCGCCATATAGCGGGTGCCAAAAAACAGTCTCCCAAGTATTTCTGCCATCGAAGTAAACAAACAAAAACAAAACATGATCCATACCATTCGCGTAGATTGGGCAAGCAGGGAAATGTTAAGTACACGACACCGAGGTGACAGAACAATCGGGTAGTGTTAAAATTGAGTTTGTGGCCAACTGCCATATAATATATGTTGTGAAACATTTAATAGCACAACAGCCGCAGATGTATTCTGTAATTTTACTTTTCCCGTAGACACCAATCTATTGAGAGCCGACGGGGATTTTGTAACGTTTACAGCTTCACCGTAAATAAATTTTCATAATAAGTGGAGTCAACTCGGAGTATTGACACAGACGTCTTTGCTTGCAAGTGTCATATTGTTCTGTTAATATCGGCCGCGCAACAATATATTTGTGTTCTGAAAGTTTTCATGAAACGAAAGTTATCGCCATTTGCGGCAAAGCATACAACAGAAAGCTAGCTTTCCCGCAAACCGTGTTTGCTCACGCGAAGAAAAAATTCACGAAACTCTATGCGTGTAAAGTTTCCCTTTAAAACTGTACAGCAAGAGTAGCTAACGGCGACGAACGGGCATTGGCTACCGAAAAACTACCTACACATATAAACATATATAAGCGAGCACTTTGTGTTAGCCTTGAAGGTATCGATTGTAGAGAAATACAATGAAGTCATGAATACAGTCACGACAACAGTGACGCTCGAGTAGTCACTGCTGAATAAACACACCTGATACAATCAAATGCCACAATATAATGTAAGGATCTTGTTAGGGTACCTACACTGGGGAAGCGCTTCACCATCCCTAGGTAGTGTTAACATTTGCGTGCACTAGAAGCAAGGACTCAAAGTAGTCTTTCACGTATGGTATGACTTTACGTGTTGGCTGTGGGGTATTCAGATTAGAAGTTACGTTTTCTTTCTCGAACGTGATCGAAGCCAGATTCAGCAGAAGCGGGAGAGTGCACTTCAGTTTATTTGACATTATCACCCGCCCCTTTTTTGTGCTTTCTAACTTAGGGTGCACGTTGTCGTTCTTACTCCTCATATAGAGTCGAGCGCAGTGATAACGGCCGCAGTTATAACGAATGCTCTGATACAACGAACTAACAAAAGAGCGAAAATGGAAACAAAAAAGCACATATTCGTCGTAGAACATGTTGTCCTCCCTCTACCAAACTTCGTCTTCAGGTGGACGGAGGGTGCACATTACTAAAAAGGGGTGAAGGGATGTAGGGGAAAAAAATCGGAGACGACGGCTCACTTGCAAAAATTTGGCGCTGCCACTGTACTAACACCTGAGACGCACATCAGTTCTCCCGACCTCCCGTCTGCACCGGCACAAATCGGTGATACAGATTTTCTTAGGCAACAAAATTGGATAGCCAGAAATTTTGGCAGTCCCTTTTCATGCTCGAAGTGAAAAAAAAAGCAAGAAGCACCCTGAAACGCCTGCCATGAAGCCGAAACACACAGAGTGCCCTCTGAGGTACCTTCCACAGTTTTCTTTGAACGTTGTGAACTATCTTACACAGGGAGCAAAAATTGCGTCCTCGTAAAGTGCGGAATGTCCAAGTCGAAAATGTACAATTTTTAAAACAAAAGAAAAGATTCTGGTTCCCATTGCAATGCGACCCGTTGCCATGAAAGGGTAACTTGCCAAATGACAATTCATTCGACTTTTATTCGTATGTTATAAGGTATTCTTCCGCTTTTTCAACTCGTTTTTAAGGCGCGTGTTTTATTCCGGCGGGTGAGCGGCAGACTGCCGATATGGCTGCCGCTAGCCCAATGTTATCGCCGCGCGCCGTCGAGGCGATGTTCGCGGCCGCTGCAGGCACCGAACGCAAGCGTCGTATTTTCACGCCGAGGAAGCGCTTATTACACTTATAATCAACTCCAGATAAAACGAACAAATTCAGCGTTCGTTATAAGTGGGTCGACAAGTATTTGGCCAGTCTGACGGGGTTCAATACTGAGGTCTGTTCCCTCCATGAACCGTTCGACCAGCTTTTCTATGTCCCTGTCTTGTTGCAACTATCGAAACCCCACCACGACAAATTATTGATTTTTTTTCAAAGAAAGGTGGCGCTCTCCTAGATATCTCTAGTTTACCCTATTGCAAATGCGTGTAGAACATAATATTCGTGCAGTTTTTGTTTTACTTTGAGCATGGCATTATGCCTGATTTCGCATTAACGTTGCAACAACATGAAGGCACCAAGAAAAAAAAAGCAGCAGAGAACTTTTCAGCGGTTTTTGCTAACAGGTCTCCGGACACAATGAGCTTCTTTCAAACCTTCGACTCATTTTCAAACGCTTGTAGTCATATTTTACAGACAGCCGTTGGAACGCTTGAATATCTGCTGATTATCTGGTTACATGAATCCATCATCGAACACCGAAGTACGTTCGCTGGAACGGGCATTTATTACCTGAAATGAATCTATTTTATTTCATCATTCCGCATTCATTGATTTCATTATACGGTAACAAAAGAAAACATTATAATATAAAATGTTAACTAAGGATTATCCCAATTTATTCTTCGAGTAATGTGAAAAGGTAAAGAACGAAAAGGTGAAGTGTTTCATTTTATTCAAAAGGGTTATTTTGCATGGCCCATGGCCTATTATTTGTCCGCCCATAAAAAAAACGTTGCCTCTTGACAAGATACCCCCGTTATCGCCGCTTCTACGGGCATGCGTGGCTCAAGCCAAGGATTTAAAACGAAGCTTGATATTTTCACAGTGTTAATGCCATTCACGATAGTTTGGCTAGGCACAGTTGAAGTGACAGCGAGAACATGAAATGCAAATTGTCTGATATGTAACGAAAATCCAGAAGTCTTGTTTCGTAAGTTGGGAAATGAGCCGCCAGTGAATATTGGCCTCGAGGACATACCCTGGCGCGACCTAGGCGTGACGTCACTTGTAGGACACCGGGTCGTGTTGTCGTCTGCGACAACACAGCTGCTGTGCGTATGCAACCGCATGTTATTTTGTTGTGGCCGCCGTCGCCCCCCTCCTTGTGGATTCGATGCGATTTACCCAAAAAACGGGTCTGCAGACCTAATAATCCGGGCAAACTATTGGCGACTGGCGTTTTCCTGGCGACACCGCCGCGTTTAGGTAGTTGCTACCACCGCGACGCACAGCTCGTATGCAGCCAGCTAACGCCAAGGACGATGCAACCAATGCCGAGAAAAGTACGCTGTAAAATCATTATGAAATACTTGTGAAGAGACATGTACGAGACTGTGTGTGCAAGGAAACACCTTGAAACAGCGACGGAAACGCGTTGCTCACTTGTGATCTCACAGCGCGCACTGCTCGCATTGTCCGGTGAATGAATGACTACGCGAGAACGGTGATCGGATTGCTTCGCCGCACAAGCTTAAACGTGCTGCTATGATCTGCAGTTTGGCTTAAGAAATGCCTATTTCCCCTACAAGGTTCTTATAGTTATGCCCGGATTAGTATAAATATCAGTGCCGTAGCCGGTATTCTACACGGCTATGTTTACTTTTCGCGACAACTTGTCCGCAATGTATAAATTGTATGAACGCGAGTGTTCAACGCCTTCGAGCGGGTTCGGACATGGCTATATTTATTTTTCATTAGGATCTCGGCTGGGGAATTGAACCTGCCTTTCTCTAGCATCAATTTCGAAACTCACGACTTTTAACAGAAGGCGAGGCTGTGTACGAGGCAAAACACGTCGTTAATGATTTGGGGCAAAGTGGAGTTTTAGAATAGGAGAACCGACAGTCGGGGTCCCCCAAGAAGTTAAGGGAACCCAAACGCAACACGCGTTCGTGTGACGACAGGGTCTTCTCCAACTGCTGGCCGCCGGCTTCGGATCGAATGTTGGGAACTTTAGGCTTAGCGCTGCGGCAGATATGTCATCGCTGCTATTGTTACAGTTGTGAATGACAGTCCCTAGCACAACTTAACACCGTAATGTCACCCCCTTCTCATACGTGGTACTCTGTATCAGCGGTAATTGCATTTTAAGCGATCGATGATGAAGACGCCTGCCACGGCCTCGGTAGATTCTTGCGCGGAGGCATCGCCAACCTTCGGTCACTCGCCACACCGCTCGTGAACGGGCAGCGGTGCCGACCTCCGCGGCCGGTCGGCGAAACTGCGGCAGATATTTGAGCATTCCTTTGAAACCCACAGCTGATGACACTACCTAGCACAATTTTTCACCCCCCTAACCTCCACTTTACCCAATCTGGAACTTCTTTTTCACGACTTTTTTTATTTTAAAAAGTGGCGACAAGTTTTCCTGTCGTGACCTGCGTCGGATCGAGCGTCTTTGTCGGCCGTGCGGGCAAGCACGTTGGGTGCGTGTGCGGAGCGTTTCTGCGAGCAATACACGGTTCATGATTTCCTGCTTTATACATTTCTTGCAAACAAGGGAAATCTAGAAACGTAACTCGGCGATCGTCGTAGTCTACAATGTTGTTGAGGGAAGCGAGCCACAGCTTACGCTTACACCGGGTTCTGTCGCATACATCCGCATACACCACCACGCTCATGTTGTTTGCGGATAATGTACCACAGTTGATACGGTTATAAAGTCCCGATGAGGTCAAACTGCGCTGGACGTACTGACAATTTGTTTCAAAACAAGGAAATTAACAAGAAAATATTTTTGGAACGTTCGTCCTAAACGAAGTACGTGTTGCAAGCCAACTACGCAGCAAAATAGGAATGGTGATCCTACAACTGACGTCAAAATGATCGCAGCGCCGGCCTCTCCAGTGGTGGGCCTCGCGGCTAATACTGAATCTGCTTTAGGGGGACACAACAGCTGATAAGCCCGGAAATGCACCGGGAATGGTGGTCCCATAAGTGAACTGATGTCATACGGCGAAAAAGGATTCGCTATTCCAGTGTAGCTGACCTACATCTATCGCCCTCTTATATTTCACTTGCTATTTTCCAAGGAATTAGCAGATTTCCACATGCGCTCGGTTAATATTTTATGGCATGGGGTGTCACCTGTTGCGGTCGGTGCCTCGGATAGTTCAAGCCCCGGCTTCGAAATATAATAGGACCGCCCTACCGTCTCCTGGGGGGGACTGTACAATTCGACCAGGCCTTAAAGAGAGTAGTTACATCAGCTTCGTCACACTCATTATGCTATTAACGCAGGAAACACGGCAAGGTGTTTTCTTTGCTCACCATATTTGTATATTGAAGCATATTTGCCTACAAACACGCTCAAGATGCAAACATGGGCAGTTTTTGCGCGGTAGTGGTTCAAGCGCAATCACAGCCCACAGAACCGCATTTCCGGCAGTCCGGACATGGGTTGCTTCGACGTTTTATGTTCTTTTTCTCCTTAACAAACAGATATTCAAAAAGCAGGTAGACGCGCTACACCTATTTAATTAGTCGGACATTGGTTTAAGGAGAGTACAAAGTATTTTTCCCGCATAAGAAATATCTGCATAACACTATCTGACCTCTGTGTTCCAGGAGCTTAACCGACACGAGTTTTCAGTTTGTCGACTGCTGGAGTAGTGCCAACGACGGTTGCTGCGGTTGCTGCCTTCCTAGTCTCTACATGTCGTTTCGTTACCTCACATCATCGAGGCAGCACACATGCGCGGTGAGCAGTACATATCGCTGCACAGCGAAGACGTATCCGTTTTCTAGCATGCTGCTTAGACGCACTAAGTGCAAAGCACTTGCTAGATGCATTCTCTGGTTTCGCCGTCTGTCCAACCGCCCTACTCTTCCCCGGTCCAGCGGCTGTTATGCGAGGTTATAAGAAGCCCGCTGAGCTTACGAGAAACCCAGTGAAACACCTGGCGAGCATTCAGCAGCAGTGTTCGAAAAACCGAAAGTAGAGACAAAAAAAAGCTTCGCTTTAAAAGTGACCCTCATGCTCAAAGGCAGGCATAAAAAAGCCAATTACAAAATAATAATGTCCGGGTCTTCCTGTCTTCCAACCTCGCCGTTTGTTTCGTGTAGTCGCTGTTGTCGCTGTTTCGCCTCTCATTTGAATGAACGAAAGCATCCTTGTAGCCACTCTTTAGCCCAATTGTGCTGTGTAACCCACGTATGCACTAGTATGCATAATTAATCTGCAAAGCTGACACCCCCTTTCCATCAGCACCACAGCAAGTGATCTACCATTGCACAAACTCGGGACTACGCAAGTTATATCCTAAATACTGTATTCTGCAATAACTACGGGGACATCTGTGAACCGCTGCAGTACACTGACCCTGTAGAGCAAGTGCCACGCTAAGCCGACTCGTCGGAACGATGCTGCCGTCATAATTCAACAAATGCAAGGTTGCCCGCTCATTTTGTGTATGCTAAACACGCCGACCATGATGGCTGATAAATTGGAAACGTAGGCTGCTGTCCATCGTTTACGGCAACAAAGTTACATCCGAACGTAGTGTAAGACGGCGGTGGGCTTGGACCGCGGACTTTTGGTGGCAACTGCATCTTCCCGTATTATTTTTTTGGTGCAGGTAGCCGAATAGCTTTCGGCATTCCGTCTTGCCTCTATGTAACTACAGCGTAAAAACGAGACGTTGTAAAAACAATACGTCTAAACCGTTACGAACATTTTAATCTGGGCTTGACTTACAGTTTGAAATAATTACGCCCAGTAATCAGCTACGCCCAACTGGAAGGAACGGTGAGAGAGACAGATGCAGAGAGAGAGAGAGAGAAAGAAAGAGAAAACCCTATTGAGAAGGAATAGCGGTTTATACAACCCAATTACAGCTCCTCGAGGGTCTCGATTCTGCGAATTAGGTGGTAGCAGTTTTGTATGGCCGCAGGTCGGGAATTACGTACCGGTCAGTCAAGCGTGCTTGGATGAAGGCCTAAATTTTCAGCTAGGTGAACCCAAGGAACCTGTGTTCTTAAGAAGACATAAGTAAAGACCCCTAAAGAGTGTGCCATGGCAAGCAAGCAGTTTTTTGCCACCCACAATCTTAAGATCGGGAAAACAGGGAGAAGCCTTAGCGAACGTTCACGTGCGAACAATAGTTCGTTGGTGATGTCGGCGGAAACCGAAAATGCCATTCTCTCGAGTTTTGTCGCGCGTTAAAGATGCACAGGTAGTCGAAATGTATGTGCACTTCTCCAGAACAGCGCTCCTAATAGCTCAGGTGTAGAATCTCCGCTTATGGCCCCACAGTGGGCCAATCAATGACGTTTCATTGGAGGGCAAATCCGTCCCGCCCCTTCGGCGTTGCACTGTCTGAACAAACAGGATATGCAGCACAGGGGCAAACTGCACAGAGATTTAGCAGAAGCTTGTAAAATCAGCAGTGAGGGGACATGCATGAGCCACCCATTACTAAATCTACAGGGCACTTAGAGCGCACTGTGGCTAAATCACGGGGTCATTTATCTATTTATTTGTTTGTACACAGTTCTGCGTGAAAAAGATAATGCAGGAGTAAATCTGATGTAACGCGAGCAGAAAAAAAACAAAGGCGTCTTCACAAAGAGTTTTTCACATGGCGTCTTCAATCAAGGAGGATAATGCATACGCAAATTCATGAAATGGGGAGAGCAGTTTGAGCTGCCGAGTGCAAACCATTCGGCTATTGCTTCGAGAAACAAACTATACTTAAAAATATTTTGTGCGAGCCCAATACGAGGTAACGTATAATTTATAACCCCATATAATTGTGCCTGTATACTTTGTATTTTTTGTGTGTGGCAATCAATTGTGCCTGTATACTTTGTATTTTTTGTGTGTGGCAATCAGATGTTGTTATCCAGGTGAACTGCTGACATGTTAGAGTTTTCGGAATAAAGCTCCAAAGAGCTAACAGCACGTCGCGCTGGAATCTTGTTACTTTATGTCCGCCGTTTCTGATTTTTTTTCTATAAGGCGAGTTGAACTGTAGGCTGGCATAAAGTGAGTTGCGCACGCGTGCCCCTTATTTAGCAGAGCTGGGTTACTATTCCTCACTAAACGTTGACGTATAAATGGGCTAGGGTTTCAGATTTGGAAAAACGTGTTAGAGGTGCATTGCATGATGAGTTAGAACATGCAAATTGCAGAAGTAGCAGATAGGAGAGTAGTATTTCGCAATCCCCGTTTAATCTCCCGCTTACATGGCGCAGCGAATTCGGATGTGTGGTAACGTGATGTTAGTAGCACCATCATGCGATATCCACTGAAACCTGTAATTGTATGGCATATCCCTAAATGATTGCGCCGGGCTCGGCAAACGCGGCGGTATGTGTCGGCTTCACGTTAACACGCGTTTCGTTTTAAGCTCCAACACCATTAACTGGGCTTCGAAGCCGGAACGCACACTGTCTTTGACCTAGCTAGGCGCATTGTCAGGCTCAGAATAGCGGCTACGTAACGTTGGCCACAGACATTGATAGGCCTAACACTGCCCATTCTACGTACCTTTCAATCCAATTATCAGAGAGAAGAGAGAAAAAACAAAGCAAAGAGAAAAGGACAATGGTGACTTTGGAAAGGCACGTCCGGCCATTAAGGACTGCCTTTTAATTCTCAGAATTACAAGGAATGACTTGGTGTACTTGTAATTTTTACTGTTGCCTCGTGTTGGTTAGTGTGGAAGCAACATGCTAAATAGTTATAATTTTTACGGCGAATATTGTATTGTAAACGTGCTGATATATGCACTTTTATTACAACACTGGCAGTCATCAAACAAATTCTCCACAATCACAACAGAAACTGACTAAGCTTCAGAATCCTCCATGAGAAAATTTCTATTTCACACCTAAAAAGGTTTTTTATAAACAATTTGTTTTGTTTTTCAACACTACATCATCGAATGTACACAAAACTTTTTTTGAACAAAATCAAACTATAGCACACTGTTTTGAAAGTGAGCTAGCTTGTAACAAAGAGCATTTTTCCCAATTGTGAAATTTGCATTTAGTACGGTACTCTGGAAAAAAGTAATTTTGCATGCAAATGAAAATTTGCTGTAAAAATTGGTGAAATTTTCATACACAAGTAACCGTGTGTCACGTGCCAGTCGAAGCATCGGCGCTGCTGTAGTACCCGTGTGGACCCCTTGATAAAACCAGGCTCCTCAATTCTGCCACGAGCAGCCGCGCAGCAGCTGTAGTGGAAACGTTGCTTACCGCAACGCTATGACGACTACGCCATGCAGCTGAGCACTGCCCGCACTGGTTACCATTCAGCAACACCTTTCCTCCTTCCCGGTTTTCGCCAGCGTGATAAATTTGGCGGAATGTTTAAGGCACAGCCCTTTGTCCACCATTGCTGGGCTGAGCGGTGTCGCCGTCGTCGTCGTTGCAATCGAGCAAACGATGGGAAGACTGAAGAGTGAGAGAAAGCAAAGGATGAGACTGTCGCGAAATTGGGAGGGGCAGGTTCCTAACGCCCTAGGCATTAGGTCATTGCGTAAGAAGTTCGCTTTATATTTTTAGCCAGAACCTGTAAGGTGCATTCTGTCATAGCTGATATGAGAAGCCAAATACTTTCTGCAAAAAGGTGAGAGCAATTACTTTTAAACAACGTTGTTCTGAAAAAGACTTTTTTCAGTACTTAATTGATATGTGCAATAGCTTGCATGTAAATATGCATATTGCCGCGGTATACTAAAATTCTAACATGGTAACGATATTTTGAAACGGGTTTTTAGGCCACAAATCGAAGAGGAATGCACTAAATATAATAGCAGTTCGAAGTGACGAGCTGCAAAAGTGAACCCATAATGCAATGAAAGCTGCCCATCATGAACAACTCCGCACAGACAGGCCGCTAAGGATGCACCGGTCAACCGCTACCACAGTAAGCATTAGCTGAAAATAATGTGAAGCTTCTGGCAGCTGTAATCGTCCTCTAAAAGGTACACACTACCCATTCTCTTTTACATTTCAAATCAGTGCACCTAGACGTCTACGTGCAGCTCAGAGATTCTTGACACACCAGTGATCACCAGTGCTGGCCCGGTGGAACAAGACTGGCCATTTTCTCTGCCATGCTAACCAACATCATTACTTGTACCAATGAGGGATATTACCTTTTTTCAGCAGGAAGGAGGGTTGGAGCACCAACTTCTTACAGCTTGCCTCACAAGGCAGTCACCACACCCAACAGCAAGCGTTGCAAGTCAAGCGCCAAAAGATTGAGCTCCTTTCCGCACACTAAGTCTTCAGCACCTTCGAGCCTACGTTTACTTATTGCTTCCAAAAATTCAGAGTGCAGAGCCAAGAAGGGAAATAAATGTAGGAAAAGATACAGCGGTGATATGACCGACAATCACATCTGTTGACATACTGCTGCGCCATTATGTTTTTCAGGGACAAAATACTATTCATTACACATAAATTGAAGGCTTTAAAATTATAAAAACGAATATAGGGCACGGAAATATGGCACGTCTGAATGTGTGAGTATTGGCACTGGCACGTCACCGGTCAGGTGTCCGAGAAAATAATTACCATTCTTTTGTTGTGTGTGTGCGTGCATATGTAACATCTGTGTCAGTATGGGTTTCAGGCAGCAAGAGTGTTTGTTTCGGCATTGCTGTGTGCATTCCTACTGTGATGTACCAGAGACAATGAAGGTTTATTCAGCCACATTTGCCCTACAAAGGTCACACATAGAATAAAAAAAAATGCGCAGCTTTAATAGGTTATTAGCAAACGCTTGTGCGTGGGAGGGCACGGTTTTGCTGAGAAGCAGAGAACCTAGATTCGAAACCCACAATTTTCGAACTTAGAAAAGCAATTTGTTTTTTTATCTGCTCGGCAGAGTGCGGCCCATGATATACTACTGGCAACTAACAAACTGTGATGCCTACAGATAAGCCGAGAACAAAAGGCCCCCTTGTAATAAGCTATCAACCGTTGTCGCTAAAACGACCGGACAGGCAATAATGCACAGTTTAGTTTTACCAGCCGATTCATCATAATGCTTTGTATGTATACCAAGATTAGCATTTGCACTAAATAAGTTAGCCAGTAAGCTCGCTCCTGTCCTGTCATTTTAAATGCATTCCACATTAGTGGGTCGGCTTGTCTTCGTGGCTTGTTTGTGGTCAGGGCGTCACAAACCGAAACAGTGGCTTTAAAAAGAAAATTGCTTTACCTGGCCGGGATGGAGCACCGGGTTTCTGGGGTTAGGAAGATGATGTCTATTCTATTGAACCACAAAATTTTTGAAATAAAAATGGGCAAACTGCACCGGCTGTTTTCTAAACGAGCACTGACGATCAGACAAGCTCAAATAATCGAACTTCATTATCTACCCACGAAAGCTAATCGCTGCACCAATGCGCAGCTACATATATAAGGCCATGCAGAGTTTCTTTAGACCTGACCAGTGGATTTAATCTTCCAGTTTCTCCTTCACGGTGTGTAATGCCATTGTGCTGACTGCTCATATTTGGTTGGTCCCTCAATTAGTCACACTTCATGGTCGCACTCAAGCGCAAAACTTGTTCATGCTACTTACCTGAAGAAAATACTTATTTCACAGCCGGCACCACGACTTCGTTTTCCATTTTGTTTCTTTTCTTTCATTTTTTTGCACGATGTGCATAGAAGCTCACTATCACTACCGGAGAGCAAGGCACTGCTACTGTCCTTACATAACTGACGTGTCATGATCGTGCAAAAATTGGCACGGCCGTTGAAGTTATTCTAGGAGCACTTGCAAACGAATATGTTTGCCCCCTACATCGTTTGTTGGTTAATTCTTTCACAGGATTACCCTCACTGCAGGTGCTAGATTGTCTGGTGACAGCCAATTTATATACAACCAGTTACCCATGCGCAGTCTTCGTCGGTGCAGTCTATCCTTAAAAACAACAGAAATACGGATTATTACATACCAATTTGTACTTAGGTGTGCGTTACTTCGACTGAAAATACATATTATTGAATGGCTCCACTGGTGTCGTGTTAACTCAACCCTTGCGTCCTTGCAGGACTGCAAGCGCTGATTGAATGAACCAAGGTAACTCAAATTTTTATTATATGTTGGAAATAGCCCCCTTTCTTTTTTTCAATGAAGCTCGCTTAACGTCCTCACCGGAAGCGCCAATTTTTGAACGCAGCTACTGATTTTCACAACAATTAAACACCACGAAGAAGTAGTCAATAGTAGTAGTAGTAGTAGTAGCTTACTACCAAACACCCCTGGCAAAGTAAAGTGGTTCCTCAACTTGCTCAGTCAAGGCTCGCACGACGGTTGCTATTGGCACTGGTGTGCAATGTTCAAAGGTCACAACATGCCTTACCCTCCCGGGAGTGGTAAGATTACCCGATAAGCTGGGGCTAACCATACAAACTGTCTTTTCACATAGGAATATAGGAGTACGTGCCGCGAATAATTTGTGGGGCTGAACTCTGCAACACGGAGAAGTAATAAAAGTATAAGCGGAGACTACATGGAGGGGGGCTCGGGACCCGAGCCCCCTCTAGTATTTTCCGGACGGGGCTCTGCCCACACCGGTGAAGCGGGTCCCTGCACCCCGCCGTACTCCCCGAAGTGTTATTACCAATGCCACTACAGGATAACATTTATTTGGAGTTGCCTCTATCTTCTCACTTAAAATTTTATTTGGGGTAAAAGCTTACTGCATCATTGAATTGGCGCTGAGGTGAATGACCTAATTCGTACTTTCCATAATTATTCCATCGTATTTTTGCCACAGGACGACAAGCCCACTAGAAGCGCACCAGAAGCATGTATGTATGTATGTATGTATGTATGTATGTATGTATGTATGTATGTATGTATGTATGTATGTATGTATGTATGTATGTATGTATGTATGTATGTATGTATGTATGTATGTATGTAGGTTGTGTGTACACATGACGGTGGGTACATTTTATCATCGTCATCATCGTCATCATCATTATGGGCTGAACATCGGTGTTGGAAGGGGGCGAGCCCCCCTAAAAAAACGAATACTCTCCGCCTATGAATGAAAGTCCGATATACTTCGATAAAACGGGCTAATAAAACTGACTCATTCTTTTACACAGGAGAACCCAATTATAAATTGACAGCGTTTTACTCAAAGTGACCAGAAGGTTACATAAATTACAAGAGTGATCTCGAACAAACCGAAGGCAGGGATCACAACAGTAAGCAAAAAAAAAAAACATTAGGGCAGCGTTGCGGATCTAACGTCAGAGTGACACCCCATGTGCCAAACTTACTGAAGTCATTACTAATGCAAAATGACATGGCAACCTGTTTAAATTCTATGACGAATACCGTCCCTTTCGCCGCCCGTGTTGAGGCAACGAAACTGCATCCTGTCGATACTACAGAAATTGGCGAGCTGAACGCCCACACCTTGAATATACGGTGTTTCCGTTTCTACCCACCATCCAAAATACAGCCTCCGTGAGGGCGCCCGAGGCTACTACATAGCTACTACATAACGGAATAAAATGCCAAATACCTAAATAAAGTAATGACAACAGCGACGCTCGCGTACTCTACCTTCATCGAGTACCGACACTGCGGAAGCGCCTTACTTTCCCCGGGTAGTTATACAGTCGAACACGGATATATCGAACACGGATATATCGAATTATTGTCTATATCGAACTCCTGAATTATCCCCTTGAAAAGTCTGTGTAAAAGTATAGGAATTCGTACGTTTATATCGAACGGTATTTTTCCCGACATTTGGTATATCGAACACCGGCCGAGATGGAAGGTGCTCTTCGGCGGTCGCTGCACCCCCGATTTCCGCGGTCGCTTAGTGCCTTCGCCGAAACCCAACAGGGACAGAAGCCGGGGTGTCGGAGCGTCACGCTTGCCTTCTCATGGATAACTGCTCTGCCAACCAAACCACCTGCGAGCTCGACAACATCGATCTCAAGTTTCTGCCTCCGAACACAACAGCCAGGCTGCAGCCACTCGACCGCTCGACTAAGTCGTTGAAGGTTGGGTACAGGAGGCGACTCCTCGATAGGCTTTTGATGAACCTCCGCGTGGGCACCGAGCTTAAAGTTACCAGCTGGGGGCCATACACATGATGACGGGTGCCTGAAAAAGCGTAAAGCAGAGCGTGGCCAACTGCTTCCGGAAGGCAGGCTTCGTGACGGCCGAACATTCGGAAGCTTGCGAAGACGGCGACGACGACGAATAGGGCATGGACGACACGTTTCGCGAGCTGTCATCCCTTTTCCCGCCGGACTGTCTGCCGGCGACTTCGTGAACGCTGACAGCAATGTTTAGGCTGTTGCGAGCGTCGGTGAAGAGTATATCGTAGCTGCGGTTGAGGAACCCAGGCTCGAAGATCGTCCGGACGAGGACGCGGCTACACGATCGTACTCCGCCGGTGAACTGGTGGCTGCGTTCAGCTTGATTCTACGTAGTTGCGGCGACATGGGAAGAACTGGGCTGTCACAACTGGATAGCCTCGAGAATATTGAGACCAGCGTCTTTAATTCCATGTACAGGACGAAGAAGCAGGCCAAGATCAGCGATTTCTTTTCACGGAAATAAAGCATCCTGTTGCGTCGTTTGTGCGGAGTTAGTTGTCATTCTTGAATGCGCCGATCGGTAAGTGGTCGTCCGCCACAGGTGAGGTCTCAGAGCCCATATTTTTTATATCGAATTTTTCATATATCGAACTATTCCGCGATCCCTTTGGAGTTCGATATATCCGTGTTCGACTGTATATATTATTTGCATGCACTAGAGGTGAGGGCTCAAAGTAGTTTTTCATTTTAGGGTGCTGCCTTTTGGTGGCCGTTCGGGGCTAGGCCGCGTTGTCGTCGTAACCGAGTGAACTGTGTCAGAGAGAGAGAGAGAGAGAGAGAGAGAGAGAGAGAGAGAGAGAGAGAGAGAGAGAGAGAGAGAGAGAGAGAGGGGGGGGGGGGAGAGGAAGAGGGAACGATGAAAAAAATCAAAGGAGGAAAGTGTCGCGTAATTGGGAGGGGAGGCCGGTTCGCCATGGCGGCGCGCGCCAGTGCTATCCGAAAATGTACGGTGGGGGAAAAGAGGGGGCAGTATGCTGTGCCTGCATGAGCATCTCAACGCCGCGAAGCTTGGCGGAAACATGAGGTGGGCGGGCCCGTGACGGTGATGTGCGTTCGCTTAAGATGCAGTTAGCGGTCCCTTTCTGAGGCGCACTTCGCGCTGCCGACGCAGAGGCTCATCATCGCTGCCATAGAGAGAACCTACGAGAGAGTGCTGCCTCGGCGCACTGTTGCCGCGCCAGAATATCGCAGTAGGGAGTATCGTAATCGCCAGCCATTTTTGATGTCTTTAGTGGTTTGGTGTGTGTTATGCAGGTTACAAATTACGTTTTTTCTGTCGAACGTTATCTAAGCCGGATTGAGCACAAGTGGCAGCGTATACTACGTTTTTTTTCAATATTATGCCACTAGTGTGTGGTTTTGAACCTAGCGTTGACGATGCCGTTCTTACTCTGTGTATACCTTGACCAGTCTCACTGTGTTACACATTTAGGTCTTTTCCCTCCAGGCACCGTTCTGTTAGACTGTTTATACAACTTCTTTGTTGCAACTATTTAAATCTCACCATACCCGCGATAAAATTGTGTTCCATGGAATGTCTGGATGTTTGGATATCCGAGATATACGAAACTGAATGACCGACAAATGAGTTTAAACACTATAATTCTTCAATTTGTTTTCTTTTTGGTGTTATACTAGTACACGATTTCGCACACACTTCACAGTAATACGGAGACACCAACCAAAAAAAAAATGTGGCTCAAATCTACGCTGTGAAAGTTGTACTGCGATGGTGGAAATGAAGGTTGGACTGCGAAGGTTGGCGCGAACCCGCACTAGAAGGTTGGACTGCGAAGCTGGAAATGACATCCATAACTACTACTTATACGATGTGACTTGAATTTTCACACACGGCTCGACAAAGAGTAAAACAAGAGACAAGCGAAATATACCCAACCACACTTTAAATTCTTGCTCCGTACGGGGAAACGAGTATTTATGGTGACGGTGAGCAGCGACACCGCGGACACCGAGCTCCCATACATAAGCTGTGTCCAACCATGGCGAGGCGTTGAAAGGTGAAGGGTACAAGCCGTAAACGGTGGCCGTCGGAGCCCTGGTCCGGCTCCGCCCGATGGGCTCCCTGTCTCTCTACCAGGCAGTGAGCTCCGGGACTTCATTGACTTCTAGGGTAAGGTCAATGAAGAAAGAACCTTTGTACCCTGCTTTATACTATGTCGCGTGGTATTCTCAAAACCGCTCTCTTTAAAAGATTGGGCTCCAAAAAGGGCCCGCACCTAAGCAATTTTCAAGCCTATTTCAAACCTGCTTTTCACCAATCCTTACAACGTTTTACGCTTTTTAGTAATGCAGACAGCTGATAAGGCAACGCCCATTACCAGGAGGACTGTGTTCTTAGTAGCAATGCTTATTGAAGGACTCGGACGCAAAAACTACCAAGCAAAAAATCTAGCCTCTGGAGATTTGCTTATCGAAGTGACCAACAAAAACCAATCGAACACCCCACTGAAGCCAACGAAGTTAGCCGACTTTGATATCACTGTAATTTCCCACCATACCCTCAACTTCTACCAAGGTTTCATTTCCGAAGCAGAGCTCATAAATGAAACTTACTCGGACTTCGTTGAAGGTTTGCGCGAGCAGGGGGTAACCGCTGTTCGACGCATCACAAGGAGACGTGAGGGAAAGGAAATAAAGACACAGCACATATTACCCTTTGATCGTTGCACTTTGCCTAAGTCTGTCAACGCTAGCTTTATCAACTGCAAGACTAGAGCGTACATACCCAACCCGCACCATTGCTTTAAGTGCCAACGGTATGGGCATGAAACTAATGGGTGCTGAGGGAAACAAACGTGTGCTAAGTGCGCCGGAGATGACCATCTGAAAGACGAGTGCAAAACAACACGCTTCAAGTGCAGCAACTGTGATGGACCCCACACAGCATATTCTCACTCTTGCCAGAAATTCAAACAAGAAAGAGAGATCATCAACCTCAAAGTGACCCAAAATCTGTCATTCCCAGAAGCGCATAAACGGCATGCACTGCTCCCTTCGGTGAGCTACGCTGACGCACCCCGCTGGGTGTAGGGCGGCATGTGGTTTCCGCGGGTACTCAGGTCAGCGAAGCTGACTTGGTTCCGCCTCCGTCCCCGATGTGCTGCCTGTGGCAGCCCAAAACACTGTTGGAACTGCTGCGGTGGCTGCAGGTGTTTCACAATAAAAAAACGTTGTAATTGGCGTTTCGGTCGCTACTCCACACACGCCGGCCGCCGAAACACCAGTGGTGATGGATGTGGAAGTGGGAAGCCTTTCTTCCGCAGGCATGTGGTGGCGGGATTTCCGGCCATTCTGCCAAATACGTTGCGGCGTGGGCTTCGTAAGACCTCCATCTCGTCAACGCTTCGAAACTTCACTGACGACATGGATATTACACCATCTCGGCCGGCATCCCAGTCATCAGAAGAGCATCGCGGCAGTTTTGGCCCCGGGAAAAAATCCCGAGCTCCCCGAGTCACGGGCCCTGATTCAGTCGCAGTGACGTAGGTACCATAACATAGAAAACCCCATACACAGCCCTGTAATACTCCTATGCTTTTATGATAGCCCGAACTCCTCTCGAAGCAAAGGAAAGGAAGCAAAGGAACACAAACCAACTTGCTCACTCCATACACAGTATTCCGGAAATACAGAAACAGCTGCACTCACTCCTGTGGTAGTGTAGCGATTGCCGTGCAAACAAATCTGTCCCCTGTCAATTACTTCAGTTACTTACTCCTCTAGAACCAGTGGCTGCAGACGCAATAATTTTTAATAGGCTATTAACAGTCTGCTGCCTATACATTCCTCCTGACTACTAGCTATCAAGTTCAGGTTTCGAGTCTTTAATCAACGAGCTTCCACCACACATTTTGTTAGTAGGCGATATTAATGGTCATTGTGAACTCTGGGAGTCTGAACGTAAAGATGCCTGGGGCCGCTTGCTGGAAGTGTTTTTTGTCATCCGGAGCTTGCCTATTCAACAAAAAGCTGCCAACATACTACAGCAAACACACCCCACCTATTCGCACATCGATTTGGCTATTGGGTCTTCCAATCTTTTCGTCCCTCGAATGGGAGGTTGACACTAATCCCTACAGAAGTGACGACTTCCCAGTTACCCTCAGATGTCTAGAAACAGGCCCTGCAGTTGCATCTCACATAAAAAGTTCAGAGAATCCGGTGCCGACTAGGCAAAGTTTAAGGAAAAATCAAAACTCTCTTACTCAGCCATCAGTCACTTGGGCATCGATGAATCTTGTAGCTTTCTGGCGTGTCATATCCTTGAGTCTGCACGAAGCGCCATTCCCCAAGCATCCTGTGGTACTTATAATTTTTGGAGGCACTGGCGGAATGAGGAATGCAGGCTCGCACGACAAACACAAAATTAAAATTGGGGTGTTCTTCGTAGATACCACACTGCCCAGAACCTTATATCTTTTAAGCGCGCCAAAGCCACGGAAAAGCGCATCCGGAAAAAGCCAAAACCAACAGTTGGAGGTTTTTTATATCATATATCATTTCTTCTATTAATGTCCAGATGAACCTCTGGTTCCATATCTGGACATTTAACCAGCTATACGACGGAGACTTCGTGAAATGTGGCAGCAGGAGTAGAAAAAAGATGACGATGATGGTTGGATGTTTATGACGCAAGGCCAACTAATGCAAAGAGTACCAAAACAATGGTTATGTACAACGGATGTCGATGTAAACTCTAAAATTCCTAAACAAAACGCAAAAAATAAATCAGTAAAATCAGTAAAAGAAAATGAGGATGCCTGGTGTAAAAGGCCAGGGTTTGATAGTGCATGCCATGAAATTATGTGCGAAAGCTACGCGTTATAGGAAATGAGGTGTAAAAAGTTGATTTCACTAAGAAACTTCAAAGCGCGTTGTAGAGGAATCATGGGATCATCTGCTAAAAACAGTGCTGGGTGTAGTGGGATGTGTTGTCTGTATAGTTGTGGGAAATGTTACCGTCTTCTTCTGTCGAGCGCTTTGCATGAAATGAGAATGTGAATTACGAATAGGCCTTTCCCACACGTACTACACAAGCGTCTTGGAGATCCAGTGAGTAGATGGGAGTGTGTCGCGTGTGCGTGGCCTATCCGTAATCTAGCTAGGGCAACGTCGATGAATCTGTTGTATGAGTCAGTAGTGTATCGTCCTATGCGGAGTTTTATTATGTGTATCTTGTGTGTCTCTGTATCCCAGTTGGCTTGCGATGTTTTGCGAAGGTGTTGTCTTATGTGTGGCTTCAGGTCAGTGTAGGGTATTCTTGTTACGTCTACTGTGTTTGTAATTGCAGCACCGGTGGCCATTCGATCCGCGGTATCATTCCCTGCGATTCCAGCATGGCCTGCAACCCAGCACAGGATTAGATGAAATGTATTGGCATCCACAGACATTATGGCATTAAATATACATTGACAGTGTGTTTTTTCTCGGTCTGTGTGACGACAAATGCATGCACAACACTGAGAGTCTGTAAAAATGACGGACTTAGGAATTTGTTTTTAAGAATGTGCTGAACGGCAATTAAAATGCTGTAGGCTTCTGCTGAGAGGATATTGGTTTGTACGCTCATGGGTCTGCAAGAATTAAAGTTAGGACCATGAGTGGTGCAAGACACCATAGTTGAAGTTTTCGAGGCATCACTGTAATATTCGGCACATTTATATTTTTCCAGCAGGGACAAGAAGTGCTGCAGAATCTCAGCACTCGGAACCCTGCTTTTATCCATTGTCATAAATAAAACATCACCACAAACAGGCTGCACTTCCCATGGTGGCATAACGTCAGAAAATTATGATGATGTGCATACATCTATGAACCCTACGGAAAGACCTGAAGCTTCCTCTCTCACCCTGTGTGAGTAAGGCAAAGAAACAGATGGACGACTTGAGAATAGCTGGGTTGTAGGTGTATCGTTGAGGACGGATTCAGAAAAATAGTTATTCAATGATGAGACCTTAAAAGCATATAATAAATCTATGTACATACGTTGATGTTCAAGGCACGATTTGTTGCTTTCAACGTAGATACTCTGGGCCGGGCTAGTGCGGAACGCACCAGACGCAAGGCGCATGCCCCAGTGGAGCACTGGATCAAGCATTTTTAGTGCGGTTTTTGATGCCGACCCATATACGACACTACTGTAGTCTACCCGAGACCCGACTATGGCGATAAAGACATGGAGAAGGAGTTATTTATCTGCACCATAGGATTAGTGCGAGACGACTTTGAGAATGTTTAGTGTTTTCAGGCATTTAAGTTTAGGTACATTTATGTGTGGGATGAACGTGGGTTTTTCATCAAATATGACACCTAAAAACTTGTACTCCTTTCTTGTACTTGTACTCCTTTCTTTCAGGAATAGATGCACGATGAAGGGTAATCTCAGGGTCCGCCTTAATCCCATGTTGGCGCGAGAACACAACACAAGTACTTTTTCCAGGGTTCAGTTTAAAACAATTTGTGTCCGTCCAGCCAGCAAATTTGCTCACCCGAAGCTGGACTTGGCGTTCACAAATTGAGAAGTTACAAGGTTTAAAAGATTTGAACGTCATCTACATATATAGAACAAGAAATGGTTGGTGGCTATGCCCCGCGGAGAGAGTTCATCTTAACAATAAATAGTGTACAGCTTAAGACCCCGCCTTAAGGGACGCCATTTTCATGCACGTATACATTCGGAAGAGAACTGCCAACCCTCACTCAAACGGTCCTTTCCAACATGTAGCTATCGAGGGTTTTCAGCATGTTGCCGGAGACACCAAACGAATTGAGTTCACTCAAAATGCCGTACCGCCAGGCCATGTCATAGGCCTTTTCCTTATCGAAGAAGACAGCTATACAATACTGGTTATAGATGAAGGCATCTTTTAGGTATGATTCCAATGCTACCAGTTGAACTTTGGTGGATCTCCCCGCCCTGAAGCCAGCCTGGCTGCTCTCGAGAGACTGTTGTACTCTAAGAAGTACATGAGTCTCCTATTGATCATCTTCCCGAGAAGCTTTCACAGGCAGCTGGTTAGGGCAGTCGGTCGGTAGCTAGCGTGAGAGGAAGAATCCTTTCCTTCTTTCAAGAACGATAAAACTATGGCCTCACTCCAAGACTTTGGAATGTGCCCCGAAAGCCATATCTTGTTGCAAAGATGATGGAGTGCTACAAGAGTGTCTGCGTGCAGGAGTTGTATCATTGTATACGTGATGGTGTGTAGGCTATTAGCTGAGGGTGTACAGGTGATCAGAGCAGCCCTCAGCTCATGATTGAAAACAGGTTGTTATAGGTAGTCTGTGTTTGTTGTTGTCTCGCAGGGACTTCTTTTCACAAGAGGCTTTATGTTTAGGAAAAGTGTTTGTGTAGTGGGAATAGCTGGACAAGTGTTGAAAGTGTTGTGCGAGTGTGTTAGCCTGATCTTCAAGTGTGTTCCCCGCAGTGCTAACCAAGGGCAGGCTATGTGTATGTTGCCGGGTTAAGTTTCCGTATTCGTGTCCATACCTTGCGTGTGTCTGTGTATGAATTGATGGATGTTATGAAGGAGTGCCAACTATCCCGTTTTGCCTCACGGCGCACGCACTTTCCCAAAGTCTTTGCCCTTTTGAAAGAAATTAAGTTCCCCTACGTGGGGTACCCGTGAAGGACACCCAACGCCTTGTTCTGGGCCTGTCGTGCTCTCCTGCAGTCCCCATTCCACCATGGCCTCCTCGGGTTGCGTGGAGCACCTGAGACCTGGGGAATTTCCTTTTCGGCGGCGTGGAGGATGTGTGCCGGGAGTAGTTGGGTAGCTTCTTCATTTTGCAGTTGTGTTACAGATGTGTGGTGTAGTTTGGATGTTTCTGTAAATGTACTACAGTTCGCTCTAGCTTCTTTGAACCTGTTATGGGAAGGTGAACGGCTCGGGCGTTTACCTATGTATGTTAATGTGGTTGGGCAGTCGTCACTACTATATGGATTAGTGCGAACATCCCACTTAAGGGATGGAAAGAGTACTACTGCAGACCCAATAGCCAAGTGGATGTGTGAATAAATGTTGGGTCCTATTTTACGATATGTAGGCTTGTTTTTATTAAATAGGCATGCTCCGAAGATGTTAGATATTTTTCGCAAAGGCGACCTCGGGCATCCGTGCGAGCAGAGCCCCAAAGAGAGTTATGTGCGTTGAGGTCGCCTCAAGGAATGACAGGTACGGGTAGCTGGTGTACAAGGACCTCGAAATAAGAGCTGGTGAGTTGGAAATCACGAGGGATGTATACGAGCAAAGTGTTAGTTGCCTATTGAAATCTATGGTACAAATTGCGACACCCCAAGACCTGTCTGTAATTGGATGGGGTGACACGCCAAGGATGGCAATGATGGCCACACCCCCTCAATATGCACCACCCCCATCTCCGTCCTCCCTTAATACCAGGTAACTGTTCCAAAATTTTGTATGCTTGGAATCTAAGCGTGTTTCTTGTAGCTACAGGACACCTGGCTGATTGGAGTGCAGTATCTCGTACACATCTTCAATATTTTTAAGAAGTGCTCCACAGTTCCACTGAATTATGTTTTCTCTTCCCATTATTTAGTGTGAGAGCTACTGGAGTGTGTGTGTTTATGTATCATCTTTCGGGGCTGTGCCTATCGTCTTCTGGGCTTGTCCGGAGGATTTGGCGTCGGGACCCATTCCTTGCGGTGCACCGCAGACGAGAACGGCTGGACATCAATTTCGTCGTCAGATGTCTTTGGAGTGCCTGCGTGATCAGGCTCCTTAAACGGCGCACCCTTTTGGACGGTGGGAGCTGCCGCGGGTGCCTCCGTCTCCATCTCCTCTGTGCCCTCGCTTATGCTTTGGGCCCGTGGAGAGGAAACTGGATGCACCAGCATCCCCAACCGACGTGGCTGCCACCACAGCCGCTGCTGGATCAGCGAGCGGTGCGGAGGTGGTTTGGGCTGCCTGAGGCATCCAGGTGGGAGGCGAAGGTGGGACCAAGTCCGACACGGAGTACTGGGTCCCTGCCGAAAGCTGACGCCGCTCCGCCCCCCCTCCCGGCGAGCTGAGTCGGTATGCCTCCTCAGAGGCAAAGAGGCGAACCTCTTCCGCCCCTCTGGGAAGGTGATTTTCTTTGTTACCTTGATATTGATGATTTTTTTCTCCATTTGAAATTTCTCACAGGCCCGGGAGTATGCCCCGTGCGGTCCCCGGCAGTTAGGACAGGTACATGTAGTGGACGGGCAGCTTTCAGTAGGGTGGTCCTGAGCAGTGCACTTTGCACAGGTCGTTCTTCCACGGCAAGAATTATTACCATGCCCGAACCGTTGCCATTTGAAGCAGCAGCGCGCGTTTGGTATGTAGGGACGAAGTGCCCGTCGGATAAAGCCTGCATTGATGTGTTCAGAAGGTTTGGATCGGTTGATGGTCAAGATTATGTGCTTCGTTGGGATTACCTTGTCTCTTCAGGTAGTGATGCGCGTGACGGCCGTAACACCCTGCTCCCTCAGGCCTGCAAGCAGATCGGCATCAGTTTCGGTTAGCAGGTCTGGCTCAGATATCACACCCTGGGACCTGTTTAGCCGCCGGTGGGGTGCGACCCTGATGCCCATATCGAGGATGCGGGTTTGTGCAAAAAGGTTTTCGCCCTGTTTTCTGTGTTGACCTCAACAAGAATTTCCCTCGTCTTGAGTTTTTTAGCCACATACGTATCACCGGAAATGCCACGCAGGAACTTTGAAATCACGAATACAGATATCGATGCTACAGATCTTGTTGAGTCAGCTGACTCAATCACCAAAAAACGAGAATTGTTATCGGGATTGGAAAAGATGGTTGTTGAGAGTGGAGGAAAAGATGCTTCAGTGCAGCCCCTTTTCGGGGGTCGATCATGTTTGGAGGGGGTTTAGAAGATACCATACAGCATGTGTTGGAAGCAGGGGACGGAGGTACTTTCTTCTCAAACCTTACCCTGATAACTTGAGAAGTACCGGAGCTCCCTGCCTGGTAAACAGACAGGGAGCCCATTCGCCGGAGCGTGACCTGGGCTCCGAGGGCCACCGTCTGAGGTTTCTACGCTTCACCTTAACACTCAATACCACGGTCGGTAACAGCGCGAGTATGGAGGCTCGGGGTCCGCGGTGTCTCCAATACCGTCACCGAGATTACTCAAGGTGCCCCGTGCGGGGAATAATGGTGCAAAAAATCCAAAAACAAATTACAGAGTAAAACCTTACTTAGGTAAATATCTCACCGAGAGACAAGATAGATTCACAGAGGTATCCTTTTGTAGACTGTGAATAGGCCACGCACACGCCACTCCCGCATATCTTTTAAATGGCGCACTCCCACCAGTTTGTGACAAGTGTGATGAATGGCTGTCCGTCCTCCACGTGTGAACTGAGTGTGCGACCATGAGGGATGCCAGAAAATGACACTTCCCTAAACTATACACACACAATCTTCCAATGCACCATTCACTATTCTTGGGAGATTAATCGATGATCTCCTAAAAATGCCTTTTAATTTATATTGAAGATGTCAATTTCTTAAAACTCATATCACACAGGGCATGACTTCAGACCGCATACTCTCTCCAATTTCAGAGAGGTTCTTGAGACTTTTGTGCGCACAGGGAGCCTGGCTGCGCAGCATGCTATGAGGCTCCAGGCGCCCTCATGTATCAACCATTGTTCCTCTCATCCGCCAGCATCATTATTTTTGTGTTAGTATACGTGCCCTCTACACCCATATATATTTTTTATTCAGTGCCTTGGCCATGCTCATTTCATACACATTTTAAGTACAAAACTGACTTAGAAGAACCACGTAACAGAGTCTCGGCGCACTTTGGTCACAGATTCCCTTATGACATTAAACACAAATATAATAATAACAAATTTCTATTACTGCACACTGACATATTGTTGCTGCTGCTGATGAAGCTTATGTTGATGACGCCCTCATTCATTACTGCATAATTTTTGTCTTTTTATTCTGGCTTTTTTTCTTGTGTCTATGCTTTCTGTGGCCTAGGCAAGGCAGCCTGGAATGAACCGAAGCAAGGGCTACACCTGTCACGCTTTTTATAAATGAGACCGTACAGACGACACCACGGGATTTTTATACTACTGGGTACTTTTTCATTAGGGTTAGCTTGCGCAACCGTAATCTTTTTTGGTATGGCCACTCCCCCTTGATTGGTATGTGCCTTCTGTAAGTAAGTATGCGGACGACTTCTTAATGTTATTAGTTTTTCCCTGACATCGCAAGAAAACTGTCCTGGGCAGTAGAGCTATGCTATACGCCTCGAGCGCGGCCTGTAGGGGCGCCACTGAAATCCCCCTAGCGGCCCGTTTCGGAAGCAGGCGCGGGAGTTTCCGTCCCGCTCCACACTGTCGCCGCTGCTTTTTCGGCATGTTCACGACTGAAATTTAGCGTTTGCGGGCGTTGGAAATCCGTGTTTATGTGAAGCAGTCACTCCGTTCCCAAATGGGATGTGTTTACGAGAGTGTAAATGTTTCTGACGCGATCTTAGTGTGGTATATTCGGTCTGTATAAGCGCCAGGTGTGTGTCACAGGCCAGCGTCGCGGAACCGGCGTATGCATTTACCTGATCGTAGTTACACTGCCCTGAATTTACTAGCAGTGTCTCCATAACCACCCGTTCCTCTGATGTTCATGCTACGGGTATACGACTACTATGTAAATCAGTTTTGTGCGCTTACATATTCAGCGGAACACTCATACCCATCCCCAACTTTCGGGGACACGCGCCTCCGAAGACGCCTAGCGCCCTCCTCGGCGGCAGCCGTCGACGGCGAGCGTAACTGAATAGGAGGGAGCAAAAAAAAAAATCGTAGCTCTCGAACGGAAGCAGGTTTTTCAAAAGGCCTTCTTGAAATACCTAAAATTACCTAAAGCACACTCGCGGTGAAAATTAGAGCAGTGTAAAGCATTAATTACCGGTTCTTCACGCACCTAAAGTTTTCCAACCGAGGCCCTTGATTTCTGATTTGTTTCGCAATACTAGCGGTTATACTAGTGCTGCACAGAAAGATTTTTAAAAAGGCTTTCGCGAAATACCTAAAACTACTTAAAGCGCACTCACAGGTAAAATTTCAGCCCTGCAGAGCATAAATTGTTGGTTCCTCGCCCCCCTAAAGTTTTCGAATTTCCAGAGCGAGCTTCTCGATTTCTTCCTTGTGTCGCGATACTGGGGCTGCAAATGGAGATTTTTCAAATTACCTTTGGGAAATATATAAAACCACTCAACGCGCACTCACGGGAAAAATAACCCTGACAAATAAAAAAGGGAGAGAGCAGGTGGGTGGATTGCGAAATTGTTCCCGGCAATTTATACAACGCCATTTCATCGAACTCCCGGCGGCCGTTTCATCGAACATTTAAACGTTTGGACGAAGTCTTTTCGGTACAATACCTTCTGTACAGGCCGTTTCTGCAAGTTATATTCTGTACACGTACATTTAAAGGACTCGGAGGCGAAGGTTGGACCTACCCATGATTAGCAAACTAATCCCGGGCCATCTTCACTAACGTGAAACCTGCGGAGGGGTGAAGGGTGTACGACTCTATGTGTATTCTGGGCGGCTTGGCGTTTTTGCCCACGGAGATGAAACCATTGGGAGTAGGATATAAAGCTTTGCTGTAAGTCTCGTGTCTTTGAAGCACGAAGCGTCCTAGCGCGAGGCGTTGGAAAGCGAGTGTCACGGTGTGTTTTTTTAGTACAAGTTACGACGACAACGGTGACACGGGACGCTGACAGCCCGACCCCCTAAGGGGCTTCGACCCCGACGGCATTTTATTAATCAAGGGGAATTTCCCCCATATCCGAATAACAACGTTTTGATTAATCAATCAAGCAAGCAAGCAATTTAATTAGTTAAATAATTTAAATGATTGATTGATGAGTCGATCAACGATGGCAATTATTATGTGTTATGTGAGAATTAGGTGGCAGTGATCTTTATTTTGCGGGAAGCTGTATATGGCTCATCCGACTTCATTTCCCCTTGTCGCGGCCCGTAAGCGCGATCGTTCAGCAGAATATGCTTTGCGACGAAGCTAACATTCCTACGAAGCTTCTGTACTGTATCTCGGGAAAAAATCACGGTGCGACAGGATTGCTATGTCACTATGCCCCGCCCAGTTTCTTTACTTATCGTAATTACCTTGAAACTAATGAATGACGCTTGACGGATCAAGCGGCTATATAATCACAGGCAGTTTTATCCCAATTGATATCATGAGTAATTGCCAGTCGCAGTTTTAATACAAGAAAGCCACTCCTCCTGAAACAATCCATTAACATCACAGTGGTAAAGGTTGTTCTACTCCTTACACACACGCTTAGAGTGAGCCCAGTCAATACATTCAATAAGAAGGTATTATGAAATCGCAATTCCGAGCAAATTTCTAGTTCATTTCATAATGCTATATTTATTGGTAATTTCCAGGCTTTCTCCTATTCATCTACCAGCCCCCTTGGTAAAGAAAGGGGTGTGTCACTTGCTTTTGTCATGAAGACGACTGTCTCAGTTCTCGCCAAACCAGCCTATTCATTTTTTTCCTTTTTATAATGGAAGAAAGAGATGTTTCTTTGGGGTATCTATGCTATGCACGACTTGAAGAGGTAATTTAAGGTGGGGCGACAGAAGGCGAAGAAAGAGCGATTCCTGGAGGGGAGGCGCATTCGGCAGGACCCCACGCGCGGAAAGGTGTAGCCAGCAAGCTTGTTCCTCGGTGGGGGGGACAGGCGCCAGCGATACCTGGACATTGTGTCTTCAGCGGCTTCAAGTTCGGGTGGCTTTTTGTTGCGTAATTGAGGTTGTGTGAGGTCATGGTGAACGTATAGCTTTTTCTTGCATCAATGCAGTGAGGCTTCAGAGGCCTGTAAGGTTTTCAAGGGAAACCGAAAATAATATAAGTGGAAAAGGAATCCGGAGGAGATTGAAACCTAAAGACGAGGGTGGGGAGGGAATGGGTGAAGGCTTGGGCGAAGAATTAAAATGAGACGGAAATACGCGTGCAAACAGAAAGCCCTAATACGGGAATGAGTTGTATTTGTGAGCACAACCCGTACGAGCTTTAACAGCTGTTTCCAAAAAGGGCTGTTTTTCCTCCACGACAATATCTTATAGGCTTGTCTGTGAAAAAGCGAGCGACAACAGTGTTTGCAAATTCATTTTAGCGTGACAGTCCAGCCTACATAAATCTTTTCGTAAGATTTTCTGCATTTTTTCAGGCAACCGAATGTTTGTGAAGATCATTTAGAGAAAACTACATAAAAATACATTACCACACCTTAAACACTGGCTAATGGACCTTTTACCAATAGCGATCTGCGCATGCGCGGACTGCCGGTACGCCATTCTTGGCAGTAGCCTCAGGTGAAATAAACAAAAGGGCGCCCCTCAGCTTGCTGCTTAGGGAGCGGTTATGCTTCCTAGGGCTGCACGTTTTTATTTCCTCTTTTCGGACAGTTCCCAGCGAATCCGTACGTGCACACAAAAAAGGCTTTCAAAAGAAAGGGGCGAAAATGTTTGAGGCTGACCACCCTGCGATCACTTGGTTACCAGCGAGGGAGCAACGAAAATAAAAAAAAGGAAGAAGAGGGGCGCTCCGGCCACTGCAGATTGGTCACGCGAGCGTGCGCCCCTGCTACATTCACGTGAATAGCGCAGGTGACGCGTGGGTGCGGGAGGCACTGCAGGCCGAAGATATCTCGTGCACAGGTTCTGCGAAAGCTCGACTTTGGGGGGAAGTGCCTTACGACTAATTTCAGTTCGCCGTGGCGGCCGCTTGGAGGACCGGTACTAGAAAAAGATCCATTTAACCTTATAACCCAGGAGTCTTTGTCGGTTCTCTGCTTATTATTTTTTACATCTTCAGATTTAATTGTAATTTTCGCAGCTCAGGTTAGTCTTTGGTGTCTTAATTTCTTTTCTGTTAGTTGGGTTGTGTTAGATTCGTTTACCTTAGGTGCGTTAATGGAAGGCGAAGCAGTGCCAGACTACAGTGCCTTGTACATTCTAGGCACTACAGCCAGACGGGGCATTTTTCATCGAAAGAACGCCGGTGGGCGCTCTTCAGTGGAGGGCTTACAATACTGTCGGACGGCACATAAACACAGCCTAATATAAATGCACTCGACTTTCTTGAAACGATTTCTCCTGTCATTCTTTACTGAGAATCGTTCCTTCGATCATGTTGTATTCATTTTATGTTTTTTTTTCAATATCGACTGGAAAAAAATATTTCAATTGATCATGCAGTAAAGTCTGCAAGCATACTTCACACCAGTCTTCTGCACGTTACTCTAAAACAGGAACGAAAGCTCGTTCCTCGTTCCTTCCTAATTTTGAAACGAGTTACCGTTACAAGTTCCTTTATTGCGAAAGGCACGCGTTCCAGCTCCACTTCGAACATTGAAACTTGTCGTTACATTAAAGGAGCACTGACACCAATTTTCGGCGTTAATATTATTGCACAGTTCGCTTCCTTCACTCAACAGAATACCCTGGCTGAAATATGAGCGGCCTGCGACGCGAAGAACGTAGTTCAATTGGATCGCATTTATCACGCCGACGGAGCAGCGCGCGGAGCGGCACTCAGCAAATGGACATCAGTGTGACGTCACGCCAGGAGAGGAAAAAGAAGTGACGCGACAGCGCTCGTCGGAAATTTCTGACGTCACTTCACGCGCGCGGCCCCACGAGCGGTGAGCGGGCGCAACACCCTCTGAAGCGGGCGCCGGTGACGTTCGCACAAAGCGGTGAGGCCAAACCGGGAGGCTGTCTTATGCGCCGTTCGGGATGAAAGCGCGGGAATTTGAAACCAACGATTTTCAGCCCGTTCAATGTAATTAACTATCGCGCACTGAAGTATTTGAAGTGCTGTTTCAGGTTCGCCAGACCATTAAGCATCGATAAAAGCAATAAAAGTGTAACAGAAAATTTTCGTGTCAGTGCTCCTTTAACGTTACATTTCATTTTTTTAAATTTAAGTGTGGTGTCGGATTATTCCGAGGTGAAATAAAGTGTGAAGTTTAAAACTCACACCGAACTACGTATATTATACGAATAGGAATCCCGCTGGCAGCAGATTATCTTGGAATAAAAATGATCCACCGAAAAGCCCCTAGACAATTTTTTTCGGGGAGAACGGAAAAACTCCAGACATGTCTAACTGGGATTTTGGTGCTAGTCTATTATGAATGCAACACATATGGCACTTTCAACTTCGGTCTTACGAATGCGCAGTAAGGTTACTGCGCTTGAGATGTGCAAATAGAAAGTTGCATGAAGGCACATAATTAAAATGCTTGCATAAAGAACTGTGTCGAAAGGAACAATACACAGGCGTTTAATAAATGGTTATTACTATAGTGCAGGTTATCTAAAATGCCTTACAGGACCTGTGCAGGGAATTGAGTAAGGGGGTAAGCTTTGAGTAAGCTTTGTAAGAGTAATTGAGTAAGCATTGCAGATCATACAGCAGAAATTTGCGAGAAACAAGACAAAACAGAACAAGTAATGGCTGCAAGGTTCACAATACAAGTTTAAGTCAAGAAAAAATAAAAAATAAATGTCAGCAGTGTGAAATCTACGCGCAAGAATTACAAAGTATACCGAACACAATCAGGGTAGTAGATAAAGTAAACAACCAAAAATAGCCAAATATGTTGACTCGACGCACAAGTCTGTTGCTGTGGTTAGAAATACGCATAAGGGAAAAGCACCAGAAATAACGCGGGGCCTAATCACGTGCGTAAAAAACATTTACACTATAAAAAATCAAAGCACTGGTTGGAACTGACCAACTAAAGTAACTCTGAACGCTGGCCGTCCACCTTCCGGCGGCCTCTCTCAGGTATTGTCCATACCGCATGCGACCAAAGTATTCCTGTCCTTTGTCAACACGACGCGTGCAATACAAAAGGTCCTGGCACTCCCTTCGACCCATTCCCGTCGACCCCCAGACCGCGCCGTGACGAACTGCATGCGTAGTCTAACTTCGAGCAGTACAGCATACCGAGACACTGCGGCGCGCCCAGCCCTATTCATAGCCGGTGACACTACGGATGAACCCCCCGCGGTGGTTCAGTGGCTAAGAAGTTGCGCTGATGAGCACGACTTCGCGGGTTCGATCACCGGCCGCGGCGGCTGCTTTTCTGATGGAGGCGAAAAGCAAAAATTCCCGCGCGTACGAGATTTCGGCGAACGTTAAAGATCCCCAGGCGGTCAAAATTATACCGGAGTACTCCACTACGGCGCGCCTCATCGCCTGCGTGGCGCCGGCGCGTTAAACCCTACAATCAATCAATCGGCACTTCGAATGACCTCACAGCGAGCGCAACTCCCCCGTCGACACACCACGCCAGGCAGTTTCTTTCAACAGCCTTTCCCCGGCAGGGAACAATTCTATCGGCCAGACGCGCATCCTGGCCATTCCAGAGAAACGATGAAAGGTGAAAAGCATTCTCGCGGCTACGCTATTCCTCCATCGAACGCCGCGTAAGCTCCGCCGGGGATCCGGACAATTCGGTGTATAGGACATTTCGGTGCAGGACGTTTCGGTGCGGACATTTCGGTGCACAGACGTTCGACCTTCCAAGGAACGCCGTTCCGTACAATACTGCTTCAGACGTGGCCTACGTCGTCATCCTGACCCAACCACGGCCGGAGCCCCGCTAGCCGTTCCCGGCCCGCCTTGCTCCTGATCTATTCCTCTGAGGCAGGGGTCTCAAAGACGCGGCCCGTGGACCTTTTGATTCGGACTTAGTATACGAACCTATTTATTACAGATGTTCTTGTTCGCAATCCTGCGTTAGGTTAGGCCAGGGGTTGGTTGTGCGGCATTGCCAAAAACGTGTTTATTTGTTGAATATTTGCTGGAATATTTGAACCTTTCTGAAGCTTCGCTTTACAAACGCAGAAGGCCAAAATGAACAACTTCGACAGCGATGCGCACGGTTGGTACAAAAATACGGAATCTTCGTATAAAAACTGACCATTACTCCTGCTCAGCTGACCAGACAGCTAAGCTGTTAGATATTAATGAAAATGATGTTACGAAATGAGTTACAAAAGCGATTCGAATCGCAATTTCGCAATATAGTTGACTCCTACTAATATGAACTCCATGTGGGGCGTACAAAGTTTCGAACTAACACAACTCTCAAACAAACAGAATCCCGCCGTGGCTATGGCGTTATGCTACTGAGCCCAGAGACGCGGGGTCGATTACCAGCCGCGGCGGCCGCTTTTCCGATGGAAGCGAGAAGTGAAAACGCCCATGTATTCGCAATTTCAGCACACGTTAAAGATTTCCAGGTTTTATTTTATTTATTTTATTTATTTATTCAATACTGCCAGCCGCCCTTTGGCAGCCAGAGCAGGAGTGGTACAGTGCAGAGTACGAACACAGAGTTTACACGCGACCAGTAACACGGCCCGCGGTTCACAGGGAAGCAATAATGCAGTAAGCTTACAGTGTTACGACACACAAGCGCACGCAATCAGTACACGGCCCACGATTCGCAAAGCAGCAGTAATTCTCGTTACAAATGAAATGCCTACATGAGTATACAATAAAACCGGCAGTGCTAGTCTAATGCAAAACACTACAAAGTACACTACCCGCATTGCCCAGGAAATGCGAAAAAAAAAATCTGACGTTGCCTTGTAAAGATAGGAAAACACTGCGCAAAAAAAAAAAAAACGAGCAGTGTGCGTTAGTGGCATGGTTGCAAGCTAACACGTGTAATACATTAGTTCAACAGAACAGAAGGGGAACAAGACTTGCACTTCAATCATACACAATTTTGAACAGCCGTTTGAAAAAACGTTTTGATTAGTTAAGTTAGTAACGGCGCGTGGCAAAGTGTTTCATTCTGCTATCGTTCTCGGGAAAAATGATAGACGGTGAGCGTTTGTTCTCGTGAAAGGCATTAGGATTGTTTTGTTGTGCTTGTTCCGGGTGGGGCGTGTCATCTTGAATTTCGGGTAGGTATTGAAGTCAAGCTTTGAATAACCATTGACTATGCTGTGTAATAATTTAAGTCGATGTAATTTGCGGCGGGACTCTAGTGTTGGTAGGTCAGAACGCCTGCGCAGTTCTGTCACGGATACTCGCCTGCTGTATGCGTTGTGAATAAATTGCAACGCTTTCTTTTGTACCCGTTCGGGCATCGCTGAATCCGTCTTTGTGTGTGGGTCCCAAACAACGTCTGCATATTCGAGCAAGGGGCGGACCAGCGTAGTATACGTAACGGTCTTCGTTCTGCTTGTACAGTGCTGAAGTCGGTGTCTTAGTAGCCAAAGTCTGTATATATTGTATAAATTAATCCTCCACTGCAGCACGCCTCATAGGATGTGTAGCGTCGGAGCGTTAACGTCATAATCAATCAATCAATGAAACAGAAAGCACAATCAGAGCAATGCCATAACTACGCTACACGTCTTCCTTCTTGATTTTGGTCACAACTTCGACTTTCCTTGCCAATACAAGCGCACGACATGGTTTGTCCTGAGTGTGGAGACTTATCGCTAAAGTTGAAGCCTGAAGCCTTTACCACCCAAATGCTTACACGGAGTTCTGTGCAGCCAGGAAACTACAAAAAATGTAGACATGCGTACGCTGTCGCGAGTTTCAAGTGAACTGGCTGCGCGCGGCCTCAGTTGCGAGGGCGCCGACATAACACATGCACGGTGTTGTTTTGACGCCGAAAAATTTGAATTTCCTCGAGAAATGACTGCTACCTGTATGTTTTTATTCAAAATACCTACATAATTAACCGACAAAATTGGTTTTTGCTTCGAATTATCAGGCAATTTTTTAAACGAATTGCACGTATAATTTCCGGAACCAGAACATCACTTCAAGTTAACCGAAAATTCTAACTAAGCGACTTTTAATTGTCGGGAATCGATTGTGTCTTGTTTGCGAGCGTATTGACCGGACGTAGTCCGAACAAGCGCAAGGAACACGACACGATTGTTGTTTGCGGTTTAAAGCTATTCTTCAGTTCAATATAGTAATAAAATTTGAGAAGCGTGCAGTTTTATTGTAGCAGACAAACATGAGGCTGTCTGTTTTACGGTGTTTTCGACACGCTAATGGAATGTCTTAGGGGCAGCGGCTTCATGTTCTTTGTGTTAAAACTGTGACACGTAATTACCCGCGCGTGATATCGCCTAAGAGAAAACTATACACGTACATGTAGCCTCCTGAGCAGTCAGACTCGAGGTCTCTTCAGCAAAACAAGAGTTACAGCCATTTTCTGTAACCATTCTCATCCCATAGACGTTCATATGTTTACAACAATTCCGAACGTTTACTATTTCACTGTGGCCCACCTAATTACGACAAGTAAATGAACTCGCCGTGATGAAAGATCTGTCAGGTCACACCATAATTTTTCCCGAGATAATATACGCTATAAACATCGCACCTTTTCGGCAGCTAAAGTTGTCCGCGAAGTAAAAAACCGTCAGCAACGCCTCACCTAAAAGGTTCAGTAGCGATGTCTAAACACAATTCTAAACACAAGCCTTTGAATAATAATTTTACTGTAGACCACTCCCTGAATATTTACTACGTTAAAACGCATGGAGAAGTGCAGTTAATTGCTGTTAGCGCTTGCTTCCAACACATATGTACAGCTGCAGCCTCTCGCACGCACACTGCTGAAATATTTTACAGCGCAAGGAGCATAAAACGGCTACATCTCTAGAGGTAAGAAGTCGCATTCACGGGACCGAAGATACCCACTCGTGCGCGGCCTGCGAGCCCCCATCCGTGTTTTCTTGTATGTTCAGGAATGGTGGAGACCCGAAGAGCACAAAAGAGCACGGCCTTTTGTGCACGTCCCGACCCTCCTATTGGCTTCTTTTAATAATTCGGCATGCTTCGGGCCTCCCGAGTGGGGGAGAAGTAAGGAAAAAAAAAAAAAAAAGTCTCCACCTTGGAACGCCACGTGGTGTCAGATTTTCGAAGCTCTCGGGATGTCCCCGAAAGTTGGCCTCGCTGACAGCACGCCAGTTACTTTTGCCAATAACATACCTCAGATATTTGTCATCACCATTTACAAGCCTGTGTTAATTTCGGGAATATTCAACGTACGTACGACGGATAATGCAGAAATATACCCGGGGATCAGCACACGACTAAGAGTCGTCTTGTCGTGAGGTGAGCGCCCGCAAACATTCGTCTGCTACTTATATCCTCTGTGACCAGCGCTCAGACTGGCTTAGAATATAATCGGCGTCCGCTACTAAACGCTTCTTCGAGATACCGTCACATGGCCCAGGGAGCCTGCAGAATAAAGGAGAAACTGAAATCAGAGGGCCGTATCACATACCCCCCTCTTTCATCGCTTGCGAACTGCCTGCCCTGTATACTTCCAAAAATGCGTCCGCCGAACGATCAGGTGTTCGTTGAAGACGAAAAACAAAACGACAGTGAACGCGAGATTTGCGTGTGTGATTGCCAAAACGTTATTTGCTTGATTCCGCTCCGCATTTGTACAAAGCGTCCTCCTCCCCTACCCCCGACCTACGTCTCGCGAAATAGCGTTGCATTTCGCGTGTAGTTGGTCTGGTGAGCCCTACCTGGCTTAAGTTCTTACGAACGTCTTTAGCACGTCAGAAGCTGCACTGTATTTTTTTTTTCATTTCCGTTAGAGCTAGTATTTTTCTTCCGCACTTGCACAGCATGTATTCTTCAGTGGTTTCACATTAGATTGCCTTGGTTCTTGCTATAAGGCATGTGTGGGCACATATTTAACGACGTACAGGCTTGAAATATACTTAACATTTTCGCATGGCATATATTCTTATAAAATGCATAAGTTATTGTCCGGGATTTGCTAATCACATCCCCGAAACATTTTCCTGCGACGTATACATTCGAAACAAAGCCGCATTCGTTGTCCACGCTGCAAAATGAAGCCAACCTCTCACTGTGCCAGTATCAGGTCTAAACGAGGCGGTAGTAGAATTAATTTGTGCCTGAAGTATTTGTTGGTGACATGGGTGATATGCTGCTACTGTCGCCGACGCCCGGAAGAGCGGCGACGATGCGCGCAGAACCGCGTCCCCGGGTAGCTCTTGCAGGCGCCGATCGTGTGCTCTACGAAGACGCAGCTGCTTTTTAAGTCACCTAAACGTACTCTTTGCTTATAGACGTCATCATAACAAGTTTTTTTTAGGGCGCGGAAAGGCGAAAAGAAGCGAAACAGAACCAAAATACTGCACGATCCCCTATCAGCCACGCAGCGCACATCCCGTCAACGCCGCGGAGAAACGGCGGCAGGCGGCGCAGCGATCGCGAAGCTCGAGGAGTATACCGGTCTCCCTTTCTATATATATAAGCATTGTGACGTCACCACGTGATTTCTATACTGTTGGGTACTTTTGAACTCGAAGTAGCTTACGCATTCACAATCTTTACCGGTATGGCCAGTACCACCGGGTAGATATGTTCCTGTACTCCTAATGTTAATGGTTTTCTCCTGCCGTCGCCACAAAAATGTGTTTCGATGGAAGAGGTATACTGCTTCGCAGGAAAAAACTGCCGAGACCCTTTTAAAAGCTTTTAGCAGACATCTTGCAATATGTATTCTACCAGACGGGCTTTCATCAAACCGTCGAATGCTTGAGATGTGCTTGTCGTCAGATATTCCAGGCAGCCGTGGGGATGGTTGAGTGCCTACTGTATTCTGGTTACATAGATCCATCGGTCGAAAACCGCGGTACGTTTGGTAGAACAGGTACTTTATCGCCACAAATGTACTTGATCATGCCGCATTCGCCGAGTTAAATTTGTGGTTAATAAAGAAAACACTATTGTATAAACGCATTGTCATGGCGTCCCAATTGAATCTGTGGGTCTTGGACGAATACATGAAGGGTATGCTTTTTTTCTTTAGAAGGAGTTTGTTTGCAAGCAAACTTGCTACCCCGGATTATAATAAAATTTTCTGTTGAGCGAATGCAGGTGCGTTCGGTCACCCGAGTGCAGTGGGTTCAATGGGAATGTTCACTGGGTTCAGTTTGAAAAAGAAGTTGAGTGGAAATACCCGACACGTGCAGGAGACCTGGTGGGTACGCCGTAGGCTTCTTGCCGCGTTGGCACAGGTCACACGTGGCCACATAACTTGGGAGAGAACGGTAAAGGAGGGCCAACCAATCGATGGCGCACACTGCCTTAAGTGCGGGAAACACCGAGGTTACCAACCCGATGTAGGTAGCGAAGATGCTAAGGGCCATCTGGATTCTGGCGTTAAAACGATACTGCAGTGATTTGGAAACAATGCGGGATTACTAGCGTAAATTGTAGTCTAGAGGCTATAGGCCATGCTTCGGCCACTCTCAGTGCGTTTAAGAAAATGTATTTTCTAGAATAATCAATTCGAGAATGCTGTCCTCCTCTCTGCATCCTCGTTCTTTTCTGCGGCGTTTTCGTGAGACTTCAGAAGGAAATGACTTGGCTTGACCGCACTACTGCACGGCTCACCGACTTTCCGACAGAGTCAGAAGGCCCAGAGCCCAACGTCTAGTCCGGCGGCCGCCTAAGGGGTCGTCGCAATTCGCTCGCTGAAATAAAACCAAGCGACGACACGTTTCTGAATGGAAGAATGTGCCTTTCTTTAGTTTGTTAGTTTGTACACTGTATCAAGCTACAAGACAAGGTTGCTCTACAAAAATGCGGCGCAAGCGCACATGCGACTCTTCATTGACTGGTACACTAGAGGGAAAATCTAAGGCCATTTGATAACGGGAGAAGAGTGATCGAGGTAATATAGGCACTAAAGAAATAAGATCAACTGAAACGTTTACCGTACGGGGTGAACCGGGGGTGCAGAAAGCACTTTTTCGTGCGGGGTGAAATGCACAGTAGTCAGCAGTATGAGCACACATCTGGGAACGCCTTTCCGTCCAAGAAATTGCTAGACGTGGCATATTGTGGAAAGGGGGGGGGGTGCTTACTACATGACTGCTATACAACAAGTAGTCATCTAAACTGCTTGAAGTGCTAAAACTAAATGTAAGTGTAAACTGGTTATACAATATACTTATATTTCCAACGCCGGCAGGGATGGCACGTGACCGAGTGGTCTGGCGCGTAAGGAATGTTATTTTGCAAGTCGCAAATTTGAACCTCCAGGGGTACTTTTTAACTTTATTATTTCGTTTTTGGACCATGATTTTTATACTGAGTTCGCCATTTTTGGTCCGTAGCGTTCACTGATCCACGACAGAGTTCGCAGAACACGCGCACACTGACACTGACGCACTGGCGAGTTTTCGTTGGCGTGCTGTTGCCATGACCACCGACTGCTTACGGGCAGTGGGCACAGGCCAGAATCAGCAGACCCTTGGCCTGGTACGAAGATGCTATTTACGATACAGACATGAGTGAGGAAAGCTCCTAGAATGGGGAAAAAGTGTATGACATTTGGGTGTCTGCGGTGACGCGGAGGGCGTTCACCCACTGCGCAGGCTTCGGCTAGACCTTGCTACGATTCCAAGCCATCCTGGGAGGCTTATTTTAGGCATTTTACCGCCGACAACATGACAGAAGCATGGTATGGCGATACATTGGATGTAAATCATGTTGTTTTAGAGAAGCGAAACCGAAACATGTTTGAATGCTAATCTCAAACATTGTCCAGTACCCGTGCACCTCCGGCCGATGTCACAGTCTACAGTTGGTACGGCCGCCGGAGACCGCGCATGGTAGTGTTTCTTTTCTTTCTTTGAAAAATAATTACCGACTGATCGACTGCATAAACGATGAGAAGTGTATTATTTTGAGGGAGTCTACGCAGTGCAAGCACAAATGGGAGCTTCACAAATTCACTTCAGTGTCCCTTTAAAGGATGTCATCCTGTAGTCAGAACAAAAGAGATGTCGGGTAGGTGCAGGGGAGGTGATGTTGAGCCTGTCGATAATGGATTTCAAAGAGGGATCGGAACGCTGCTTATCACCTATGTGTAGAAACCCTGAACTGGAGAGTAATCACGATTGGGACAGGGGTTTTGGAGGGTCAACCGGTTAACAAGAATGACAGTCGCCGTCATGGTGAAGGCGACCAGACATGTATACGATGGAGAAAGAAGAGTTTTGAAGGCGTACTGCCCAGTGACCGAAGCGTCCGGTGGAATATTTCAAGGAGGAATGGCAGCATAACGCATGATGATCTGTGACAAAAGCGAAGGGCCTTCAACGCAGCTGGGGGAGAAACTTTCTGACGGTCCTCACAAGTGCAAAGCATTCCCACTGGGTAATGGAGTAGTTGCGGTCGGCTGGGTAGAGGAGCAGTCGCGTGTATGCGATCGCGTGGTCCTGGCCATCCTGGTGCTAAGCCTCGAGGGCGCAAATGACATGACCGCTGGCGTCAGTTCAAAGTTCAGTGAGGGGACGGAAGGGGACGGAAGGTCAGTGAGATGTCAGCGAACCTTTTGATGAAACGCTGGAAAAAGAACAAAGCCCGACAAAGCTACGCATGGCGTGTGTAGAAAACGAAACCGGGAAGTTCGTAATGGCAGTGACTTTGTCAGGGTCAGGCTGAACTCCTTCAGCAACGATGTGATGGCTGAGGATCGCGATGCGGCGGAAACCCAATCGACATTTAGATGATTTTAGATGTAGACCGGCACGCCGGAAAGGTAAAGCATGCCCTGAAGGTGAGTTAGGTGGATTTCGCATGGTGGTGAGAACACAAACACATAACCCAAGTAACAGATCTATGTTGACCATTTCAATCCGCGGAGAAAAGAATCCATGATTGTTTCAAAGGCATCTGGTTCATTTCACAACCCAGACAGCGTCACTTTGATTGGTAAAGATCAAGGGTAGTGACAAAGGCGGTCTTCTCAGAGTCCATCTCGTAGAGAGAGATATTCCAATACCCAGATCGGAGGTCTATTGGGGAAAAGTACATAGCACTATGAAAACAGTACCGGGCGTCGTCCGTTCTTGGCAGTGGGTATACGTCCTTATCGGCTATTCGATTGAGGCCGCGGAAATCAACACGGAAGGGCCATCTGCTGTCTTTTTCACCAGACCTACTGGAGACGCGCAACGATAGCCGAAAGGCTCCATGATATCTTTATTAAATTTTTTCTTCGTCCTTTTTGGATGCATCGATTTCCGCATGGGACACTCGATAAGGACTTCCGTAGAATGACCTGGCACTACCTCTGTCAATACGGTGGTTCACTCCATGTATTTGGCCTAATGAGCTATTCTGGAAGTCAAAAATGTCAAAATAGCATAGGAGCAGCTCGCGAAGTGGTTGGGCTTGCGGTTTTGAAAGTTCTAACCTGGTCATGGAGGCAAATTTCTCCTTTGAGTCCGGAGTAGATATTATGTCACGAGAGATGCGGGGAGAAAAGCGTCGGCGTTTGGCGCTGAGACTCCTTGTTGCAAAATCTCTTTAATAGCGAAATCACTGTCCACTTCAGCGCGCATTGAAGTCAACATGAGGACGCCAATCCAGAGTGCTCTCACAAATCACCGCTAGATATTTCAGAGGTAACTTGTGGTATTATTTTCCGTCGGTGTGTCGCACAAATGGAAACTGGATCTTGCACCGGTAATGCCAAGAAAGCAGACTTGTCGACATTAAGGGACATGCCGAGGCCATCCAGCCGGGATTCTAAGGTGGACAGACAAAGCTGTAGGGACTGGAACGAGGAATGCATCCTACCCGAAGAGCTAAAAAACACCACATTACCATCATACATGTATGTCTGTCTTCCCGCAATAATGGGAACCTCGCTAAGTATCATACTAAACAAAACAGGACACAGAACGCATCCTTGAGGTTACCCTCGGGTTTGATTGTACTTTGAGGGGGAACTCCACGGTGGGCTATAAAGAATTTCCAACCAGATAAAACATCCTAACAAACGAAGTAATATATTCTGAAAACATAATCGAAACACTTTTTCTTTCAGTATGATTTTTTTCCACGCAGTGATATGCTTTCGCCACATCCAATTTCAAAAGTGCTGCGGCTTTTTTTGAACGACCAGCGAAATGAAAGCACCTGTCTAGGGTTTTGCGAGCCACCCATATCGAACAGTCTGGGCTGACACCCACCTCCCGAGGGCTCAAAATGGTCGTAGTATAAAAACTTCTGGATTCTGGCCAATAAAATGCTCTGATCAATTTTTAATAGGTTAGACGTAAGCATATCGGTGTAATATTAGCAAATGAAAAACCTAACCCTGGTTTTTTTAGTCAAGAGAACAACTTTCGACAGACTTGAATAAAAAAGAACCCTGGGGACGCGCAGTGAAGGGTTTACAATATGCAGGAGGTGTTCCGTAGGCTCAGTAAACATCATTTTTAACATTGGGATATTAGGTCCATCTGGGCCAGGGGCTTCATCGGGTAACGCTGGCACACGTCGTATAACTCACCCCTTAAAGCCTGCTCGAAGTTTACAGATGGGCTCAGTACCGGTGAGCAAGGGTCCAGGGGAACCAGAAAGAATAGCGAGAAGGGAGACTATCCTGCAGTCCTGCAGACAATTGATCAAGAAACATTTTAAGGCTGCTGGCGTGCGTATGAAGGAATGAATGTTTGGTAAACTATTAGGCCGTTTTTACTAATCCGCGAGAAGGCGTAGAGTGCACGCCCATTACAAGTTTTCGAGACGAAATAGAAGCGGATTCTGTTACATATCTTTTTTCCCGTGGAACTATACGTTTAAACACAGCGCGAAAAAAATTGCTATAGTTTTCGGGACAATGGTTATATATAATGTTTTGTACGCTACTTTTCTTCAGCGGATGTCCCTCTTGCATTCCTAATTCCAACATTGAATTCAGCATCTCTTGAACCGAATGTATCGCAAATTTAGCTCGCGTGACGGAATCCTGAAATAATGATACCAGCTTCTTGGCATAGTAGTCATTTTCTTCAGTCGGTATTGAAGCCGCAACGGAAGGCATAATGTTTCCATACCGAGATATCTTCACAAAAGAGTGCTCCCCACGGGCAGGGTTGCCAGGTTTGGCGATTCGTTGCTAAACTGGCGAATTTTAGAGGCTCGTGGCGACTGAAATATTAGTGTGGCAACTTGAATACTTTCTGGCTCCTTTGTGCGGTGACGATTATATATTTTCGGGCATTCTAACACCTAACATTAAAAAAAAAGGGCCTTTTTTGATCGTTCAGTGCTTGTCAGTGGTCAAGATGAAATCAGAAGCTAGTCAGAACATAAAACTGGAAACGTTATGGCCAAGTAGAGAATAGGGTCAAAGGAGTTAGGGTCACCCAAATCACACCAACGTTCACTGTCACTTACCACCACAATGCGAAACAGGTTGTGACTCTTTTTGTAATATCATAACCTGGTGACCAGCGACCATCTGGACGTCCAGCAGCTCCTGGAATCCAGAGCGAAGGCTCTCTACTCACTTGATGCATTCCCGGACTAGGGAACCACATCCACTTTAGAAAGCTCGAATAAACGGTTCTCTCTCTCGCTCGCTCTGTCGCTCTCTCTATCCGTCGCCTGCTTTAGGAGTCGCGTTGAAGACTTTAAGCAACGCCGTCTGTTTGAAGTGTGATGTTTAGGGAGCTCACGGGCGCTTGAAATTTCATGTCGGAGGAGGATGGGTGCTGCGCGTTTGACGATTTTTAATATGTACGGGAATATAAGGAGAAAAAGAAAGGGGAGAAAGACACTGGGCTATGAACGCAAGTTCTATGATCATTCATACTTTTTCAGTACCTCACATAAAGTAGCATATTTTGGCTTTCTTAGGAGAGCAGAGAGCAACTGTTATTTTTCTCATCCGTTTCAAATGAATATATGTTATTCAGTTAGGCTACTCCTACAACTTCTGCCTTCTTTTCTGCGCAGGCCATCGAAATAGGGTTGCCGGCTTATCCCGGCCAAAAACAAACCAGCCCTTCGGGGGGCCGCGGGGCAGGGCATATAGAATGTTGAATTTCTGTTGAATAAAACACGCGATGCTTTGTTCACATACAATGCAATTTATTATATTGTTTTATGGGAGGGATGTCAACATAATGTTTGTTCTGAAAGTGACTGAGCTTCTTGTTATTGCTGCGCATGTGCCACACTGAAAATAACCGCACATTATTTGTCCATTAAAAGCTCCTCTATGCATCTCAATCCACCAAAGGAATTTAAAGAATCATTCAAGTCATATAAAATATTGTTTTTGATAATCATAGGTACGTACACGCCCAATGCTGTGCAATACTAGCAATACTATGCTACCTGCCACGGCGGCGGGTCCTCCTCTATTTGAGGAAGCGCGCTCGCCGCCTTATTTTCTCTGCTCGCGTGTGTCTTCGCAGCTTTTCGAGACATATTTATTGCAGTAGTTGCTAGATTGACGCTTATAAAACATTAAAAAAATCACGGTACGATGGCCAAACAATCCCCAACGACGGCCAGTTTTAAACGCGGGCCTTAAATCAGCCACTGCAAAAAAAAAAAGAGAAACCGGTCGGGCCATTCCTTGACCCTGGAGGCCGGCATCCCTGCATCAAAAAAAGATTGCTAGCATTAATTTCTCAAAATGGCAATTTTTCTGTCTACTTTTCAAACGTGCAGTTCAAGGTGGCGAAGGTTACGTTTGTCCGTTTTCCGGGAACTTTGTGGTCTGAGTACCTTACAACTCTGCCTACGGGTAACGCGGTTTCCTTGCACGGATACCAAAAACCATGGTGGTATGGTGATTAGCTGCTGCAGAGTCTGCCGTACATTATGCAGCAACAAGACCCGGCTACGAAGAAGTCAAGTCGAATACCAGGGTACTTTGGCAGCGCATGTATGTAGCCGCTCTCAAGTTCTGACAGGAGAGTTGTCGCTAGCCCCTTTCCCACAAGCTCCCCTTGCAAGCATCAGTCGTAAGACCCAGTCCGGTTGGTGAAAATTAAAATCCCCAGCCATTATCACATTGTGTTTACAAGCTTCAAAAGCTGTATCCAGTGGACCAGTCAAGGTCACTCCATAAAGAAAGCAGCTATTGATGAGGGAAGGGAAACATGTCCGGTCAATTCAAAGTCAATTGCACGAATTTCCCTCTCAGATGAGAGGAAAACACAGGACATGTCTGCACATTGCAGAATTTTAGCGATAAAAAATCCAAGATACCTCTACCTCTACCTTGCCTGTTCAAATAAAGCGAGCAGAATTTTGCAATAACAGATGATTTACTGGGAAAAGCCAGGTTTCGTGAAGTAGGATAACGCTAGTGTTGTTTGGATCCACCAGCCAATAATTATCTCGCGGAGAGAAAACAGTGCGGCCATTCTATTGAAGGAAGCTATGCTTGTCCTGGCTAGCCAAGCTGCGCCGATGATATGTCCTGCGGTAGTATGTCATGGTACTCATTGGTAGACTGCCCCGAACGCTTTGTATTTTTATTCTTCTTCTCATCAGTGGGGCACAGCCTACGCTTTTGTGGCAGTGAGGTCGACTGGCCAAACTCCATCTCATCCGAGTCATCAACAGAAGCACATGTCATTTCCGGATCCAAAGAAAACTGCCGTTCTAAGTGACTGCCGCCTTCCCATCAGAAGGGAATGACATGTTTGCAAAGATGTCGGCGGATAACACCGAGGGCCGCAAGAAAGAGATGCCTCATATGTCGATGGGGTCAAATGAGTCGACGCTGAGGAAGTTGCTGGTCGTGCTGAGTCGACATTATTTGGTGAAGATAGTTTCCCGCTTCTGGTATATACAATGGAGGCAACTCCTGAAGGATGAAGGTGAAAGCCATAGGAAATTTTTCGAGAACATTTGTATAACATCTGTCATTTTATGAGCTATTGCTTGCACTTGACACACACATTCAGACAGTGAACCTACAATACAATAGTGGTCATCGTGTTGACTACCGAAGCATTCGTTATGTTAGAAATGGACTGCTCACTGAGAGTGTCCTGGTGGTAGGCCACATAAGCCTAATCGTACGCCCTTTCTTTAACCGCTTCTAGAGCTTCGCCACCTGAGCACCTTCTCTTCTCCATTATTTTGTAGCGCCGTCTTCGTCGTCAAACGCAAGCGGCCACTATCCTCACCGTGGGCCACTGTGCAAGCGTCAGCAACGAATCGCCTCTGCACGCAGGATGAGCCTTCGTCAGGAAAAAAAGAGAACACCTAGGCTTCTGAGCTGCTCGCCCGCATTCTACTGGCACTCCTCGGCTTGCGAGTTTCTGCTGTTGCCGAATCTCCTCTGTTAATAAATGTAAGGTCAGCCGCACGGCCACATCGGCGCCTACCCGGACCCGGTGACCATTGGTGACCCGGACGCTGGCAGTATGGAGTCACACTTCGTTTGCCCTCTGCCGCACTACCTGGCCTTCAAGCGACGCTACCCACGAGCCTGGTTCCTCAAAATGGAAGTGCTCTACCTGATAGCCCGTTTCGACTCACACACCGAGCGCGACCGGATCACCAACGCCTTGATTCTGCCCGACCTACGCTGTGAGTTCCTAAAACACGGTGAGGCGCCTTACGACACCCTGCAGCCCTACGTGTTTGCAGGCCTCGGCACGAGTCGTCCCCGTCACATTGAGAGTGCATCGCCCCCTTCCACGGCTACCTCACACACCGTGCCACACAATGGGATGGAAACAATGCTGACTTGCTTGCAGCCTCCCTCAGGCCCTGAAGACCACTCTCCGCCCAAAGAACGAAGAGACGTTCTACCACCACCCGGCTTCGCTGAACGTCAATTCACTTTCAGCAACTCCAAGCTCGCTGCCTCCAGTCAATCGACTCAAAGAGCTTCAGCTACGCTACTCAATACAGCGTCCTTGCCACCTCTCCCACCTTTCTACCTTAAGAACCCCGAGGTGTGGCTTATGCAGATGGAATGCTTTTTCTAACTGTACCATGTCACAGCCCAGGAGAACCGTTACCTCGGGACCGTTATCAGGAGGACCAGGAGCACCTCGGTGATGTACGAGGTGCTACCATTAGGCTTAGCCTCCAACTTACCGGAACCTTGAGCCCAGCCCTACGACGAGCTCAGGGCCGTCCTCCTCACGCGCTACTGTAGGTACCTCAAACCACCCACGCCAGCTGCCCAGCCTTGCACCACCCCTGGCGAGGATCCCATTCCTACCCCAGCATGCTGGCGTCAGTGGTACTGCCCTCTGACGACACTACTACTACGCCAATCTATGCCCAGCGTACTACCGCTCAGCGGCAACCACGAACGACTGCGCCTCACACCTCAGCAGTCTGTTGCCCACTGTATCTACGCTGCCTACACTGCAGTCGCCGAGAAGCACGCACGAGATGCACACTGTGTTACTCGCAACCGACCATAACAAAAGCGCATCCACCGACGAGGCTTCACAGCCCCGTACTACCTTCTGGTACCAGAACACCGATGGAAAGAAGAGTGTCACCTGTAACCCTCTGGTACACTCGACCAACCCCAACCAGAAGACTCTCGGGTGCAGCTTTACCTTGACCAGCATGGCTAAGTGGATGCCGAGTTTGCGAGACACAAGTCCCGCACGTCGTAATGTTCGGCTGCACGGTCAATGTGACAAGAACATACAACCTCCTGACATGCAGCTACCCCAGCCAGAAGGTATTTGCCCTTTAAAGCTTAAACGCCACCGTCGGTGTCGGAAGTGCCGTCAACGCATAAAGATTTCTATGGTTGCATGGCATCAAGAATTTCACGTCAACCGCCTCCTTCGCCACTGCCAACTTCAAGGTGCGTGCGCTGGATCCGTCGTGGTTTTCCCGCTCGTCGTAACCTGATTTCGACCTCCGCGACATGCAAACGCCGCTGTTATCATGGGCGTCACTTCCCGGTTTCGCGTCAATCATGCGAACCGACGCTGGGCCCGACTCTATTCCTTACACCCCAACTTCAGCGTTGCGGTCGTGCTGCTATTAAACCTGCACATTCGCCTTGTAGAACGCAGCGCCTAAAATGCCCGCCCTTTCAGATCCATCTTGATATCTGCATTGACGCGGATAGTCGCGGAAGACTGCGATCGGACTGCCCGAGTCGTAGTAAAGATTGTCCACTGCGATACTCTCAATCCAGATCACCGGAGGCTCAAAGGCATTCCGGGAGCCCTCATGGCGACGACTTGGACTGTCACCGGACGCTATTACGAAACTGACCGGAACCAAACCTAACATCTGGATACCCTTTGACTCGGACTCCTAAGTTCCTCTGAGCGCAGACATAGCTTGTACATATAGTTATGTAGTCTTTGTCATGTCAGTTGAGAAATAAAGATGCGCAGGCAGAGGGCGACAATAGGGGGAGTAGAATGGGAGGAAGAGAAGGATCAGGGCGTTCACTGCCTCGCTAATCGACTCGATCACCACATCGGAAGCCAGACGCTGGTCTTCTTTCGCTACACAATTTTCTGGTGCCGTGAAACCCGGGAAACTAGGCACAAGCGGACCCACTTTTGACGCCGCAGCGGCTCCGAGGCACACGAGGCTTGGATACCTTCTTACTGCTTGGTTCTGGAAGCTTTGCCTTGACCGCCGCCCCTTTCGGCTCGTGCCCAAGCTGCCCTCGTTTCCTAGGTATTCGAAACCCCAGCGTCTGGTTTCGCCGATTGCTGCCATGAACGCTCTTAGTATTCACCGAGATGTGCCGCGAGCGACTGTCTCCGGGACCATGACAGTCCTCGACGCCTTGCTGCGGAGCCAGGCAGCAACAGCCCTTGACAGACAAAATGTCCCCGACCTCATTTTGCATGACCAGGTGAGCTTTCACAAACTCGACGCTCAAGTTCAAGAGAACCTGAAGGATGAAGAATTTGATGCCGACGTTTTGGAAGCGATCGATAACGACGAGCGTATCTGCGCCCTGCGATCGCGCGTACGCTTCTCGGCGAGCCAAGACTCTAACGCAAGCCGTGTCCTTCAACCTCAGGCGGCCCTGTTTACTACCCGCATCAGAACCCCGACTATTTTCTTGCTCCCCAAGGAGGCCCGGCGGACAATGGTCCCAGGTGACGTGCCGCCCGTCTGGGAAATGACTGGTGCGGCGGTAGAAGGCGCTGCAGCCTTTCAGGACGGCAAGCAAGACCACGAGGGGCTGAGCCCGGGAGAGCGGCTCCAGCGGCCTCCCAGCCCTGGTGTTGCCTTCATTGCCATTGTGGAGAAATCTCAGGGACCCTGCGGAGACCTCGGCGTCGCTGACGCGACTATAATTTCCGAGATGTCTGACCGGCCTTGCCGCAGCGCTGTCGTCGCCGACACGGCTGTCACGTCAGAGACGTCGCTACAGCCCTTCCGCAACCCTCGCATTCAGGACTTGACTACCGCTACGGAGACGTCGGACCCGCTTAGCCACGGCCCTAGATTCGATGATGCGACTCTTGTTTTGGAGATCTCCGAATTTTCCTATTGCGACCCTTACGTCGCGACGCATCTTTCGTTTCGCAAGCATTTCAGCAACACAGTTTCGAGTCAAATATATTTTCATTGGGTCCAGCAAGGAAAATGCGGTTCGTGCAGAAGATGGACTCGCTTCAGAGGACAAGGAAGTGCCTGCTTCTCCGGCTCTCCGTGAGCGAGGTTGGACTCCACAGGCTGGCAGCGGCCACTATCATAATATCCCGTTGGCGACAAATCCGCGCGGCGACACAGGACGGTTGCTTCCATGGTCGCGACTCCTTCTCTGGCGAGCACGATTCCATGCTGGACGCTCGTTTCTGCTACACTTACGTGCCCGACCAAAGCAAAGTCTTCTTGTCCGCGGTCGAAACAGCATTGTTTCTTCAGCGCATCGATCGATTTGTGGAGGCCGGACAGGATATGAACACGACCACAGTGACACTGCATTCGCTGCATGTTCTCTGGGCACTTGGCTGTCCGAATGATCGGTTTCATTTCGATCCTGGCGGGTGCCTTCTGGCCGGAAACCGAGAGCACAGCCTGCTATCCGGGGTGACCTTATGAACATTCGTAGTCTTCACTTTTAGATCTAACTCACTTTGACCCAACAAATCCACAAGTGCTCGGTCCCCGTGACGCTAGCTATGGATTTGTACCACCTCACATGAATAACAAGGCCGTGTACCGAGATCGACGGCACCGAGACACCAAGCCGAAGGCCCCACTAGATCCCCCAGGCAGCTTACAAGCATCGCTGCTGTGGAATCATGACCGCTACGGAAGTCGGACAACATATCGTAGTGGGACAGAGACTTTGCCACTACCCCTGCAACTGCGTGCTAGGTCCTAACCAACTTGGCGGTGGCGGGAGTATGTTAAGAAGGCAAGATGCGCAAGCAGGGGGCGACAGTAGGTGGAGTAGTAGGGGAGGGAGAGGATGATCAGGGCGCTCACTGTCTCGCTAATCGACTCGATCACCACATCGGAAGCCAGATGCTGGTCTTCTTTCGCTAAAATGTTCGTGTTACCTTGTATGTAGTTTCCGTCTCTAGGTAGTTACTAAGTGCTTGTTTTTCTTTTGTCGCGCTCCGCGCAAGCTGGGGGGCTGTAGCGGCTTCTTCTTCGTCAAATACAAGCACCCACTGTCATTACCATGGGCCGCTGTGCCAGCGTCAGCAATGCATCGCCTTTGCACGCAGGGCAAGGGACGCCCCAGGATGTATGTATGTATAAATCTTTATTAAGAAAAGGGGTGGCCAGTGGCCTAAGAAAGGGGGTTTCCAGGAGGTGCAGAGCTCCTCTAGGACCTACATTCTTCGGGCGACGCTTGACTCTTTGGCGAACTCCCAAAGAGAAAGCAATCTGTCCTTGGCATGACTAGGATTCATGGGCGTAGTCCACTCTTCGTATGATGGCATCTGTTGGGCATACTGGGCTCGGAGTTTACGGAGGCTCCCACAGTCCCACAGGAGGTGTCGAATGTCCTGCTTGACTGTGGACTCCTTGCAGTACGGGCAGGGGTATGGTGGGTCGATGAGAGCGGCGAGCCGTTGCGTCTATCTGTGTCGCTATGTGCCGCGACTTTAACGTACGAGCGCCACTTGTGCAGCACATCCTCGGTAAGCGCGGACCCTGTTCGGTCCTTGTAGGTCAGAACTTGAGCCCCTCTGGGTAAGCCCTTGGGGTGAGGGTGCTCATTTTTGGGAGTCATGTCTGCACAGGCTCGTCTTCTTTCGTTTTCTCTCTTATTCGACGAGGCTGCCGGGTCGGCGTTAATCAGTGGTGCAACCGGGTGTTCGGGGAGCTAGTGCAGCGTAGAGTTTTGCACGCTCGCCAGCGCGTGAGCAACCTCGTCTCCGAGGCTACCCGCGTGTCCCAGCACCCAGTCGATGCATACCTGGATGTTGTGGTTGTTTTTTGGTGCTCTGCACTCCTTCCTAATAAGGTGGCACAATGGACCATCGATGCTTGGTCCTTGAAGCCGTTTGATGTCTTCTGTGTTGTCGCACATTACGGTGATTTTTTGTCGGGCCGTCCACAGTGAGCGCGCCGCCTCGGTGCGTACCACGATAACGAGAACACCCAGGCATCTGTGCTGCTCGGCCGCATTCTACGGGCGCTGCTCGGTTCACGAGTTCTTGCTGCCAACGAATCTCCTCGGCTAATGAATGTAGGGTCAGTCGCACGGCCACATCGGCGCCTGCAATTTAAACACGCTTGCTTTCTGGGCACGAGCTGGACAGTTGGAGTAATCAGCCGAGTGAGATCCCTGACAAAGGCAGTATCGTGGTACATCTGCTTGGCACTAGGAGACAGCATGAGCTTCTCCACATTGATTTGCAACCTTTCACACTATGACCGTTATCTCCCGCATTTGTGACATTGTGAAGGCCGGGGCTTAAGAGGTTCTATGCGGCACAGCAAAGGCCATGCCTTAATCTCAAAAGGGCTGGTGGTTCCCGTAGAAGTCACGATAACTGATTCTGTTTGTATCTTTTGTCGCTGACCGTTCTGCTGCGCCGGAAGAACGAGACGGAACCCGCTGCCGTGAATCTATTAAGCACCTCGGGGGGCTGAAATAATGGCTAGCTCCCTTCGCAATACCTTTTGAGTATGCAAGATGAAGACAAATAAACGATCTCGCCCGCACTGAGGAAAAATGAGGACAGGCCAGAAAGTCCTTGAAGCAGGCCTCTTCAGAGGACCGCCAGAGTATGCCATCCCTCCCGAACGGTGTCACCTCGTAGAGCTCTTTGTAATTCTGAGTCACTCCTCACAGGTCCACTTGTATGGCCGTGAAATTGTTCCGCCGAATTTCGCCCCCGTTAGTTAGAACCAGGGCCACGGGGATGTTCCTCACTCCTACGTGAAAAATGCATCCGCGGACTGGCCCTGCATGGCGACAGAAGCAGACTAGGGCGAAGGACCCTGACAGACTGAGTTGAAACGCATCGCCCTGACCAATACACTGACTCACAAAGAAAACAACTAATCAAAGCTGAAAATCAAAGCTTGTGATACTGAAAAGAACACGAAGCCACTCAAAAATTTCGCCAATCCCCACAGAGGAGCTTCTTTCCTTGACAGGAGAGCTTCGCTATATTCTACCTCTGTCACTGAGTCCGAACGTGCTATCGTCCTCTTCTTCTGCTGCTATCCGGCCCAAGCCTGAATGTTGTACATAGGCTATGAACGAGGTCTTGCATTCCTCCGATTCGTCTGGGTAAGTGCAGCAGTATTATATGTCCCTCGTCGTCTTGGCGTGCTGCGGCCAGTTGTGATGGCCCCTGCCGAGCTTGACGCACGCGCTCACCCTCGAATCACGTCAGCCCCCTGTTTGGAGCACTTTCAACGTTAATCTTCACCAGGAGGAGAACACGTGGGCAGAGGGGTTAGCATTGCTCAAAGACGCATTATCATCTATTCATTTTACGGTTTCTGTCATGTATTGGGGTTTTCCTAAAACAATGCTGAGCTATTTGCAGTACACGTGATTAGCCCGAAGCATGAGCTCGGCACCTTGGGCAAGAACTTCTGGGTCCAGCCTAAGCTTTTGCGCATATAAAAAATGTCTGACCAACAAGAGCTAACAGCTTCGTTGTAAAAAATATTGGGCAGCGACCCCTGTAGACTTCTACATGTAACGAGACCGACACCTTATAGTCAGGCGGGTTTTCTGCATGAAGTTCCCAATGGCGTGCTGCGCCCGGTTTTCTCTGTCGCTGTTTTTCTTGACTATGATTCACGGCGTGAATCAAACTGCAAGCCGGCTAAATGCGAGCTGTGGATGCATCCCTCGGTCAACACAGCTCAGTTACTCTGACTGGTACAATAGGGATCTACTGAATGTACCGAGGGTTTCGACTTACAGTCGCGTGTTAGAGAGGTGCATTGCATTAGAATTTTGAAGAGGCGAATCGCACAAGTACCAATTAGGCGAGTAGCCGTTCTGGTTGCCGCTGTTAATCTCCCCTTTACATGGCGACGCGGATTCGGGCATGTGGTAGCCTGACGTTAGTAGCGCCAGCATGCAACATCCACTGCAACCTGCGATTGTATGGCAAGACTCGAAATGATTGCGCCAGACCAGTGCAAACCCGGAAGTACGTCCTGGACAGGCCTTTTGTTTTGAGGTCTCACTCGGATACCCGCATCTTGACGTACACCGTGTTTGACGTAGCTAGGTGCATTGTAAGCGCATCTACGTATCTCGGGACCTTATATATGCTCGGACATAGGCCTAACTGTGCCGACTGTCCTCGGGTTTCAATTCCACTTCCATTGAGATGATGGCAACAACAACCAAAGAAAAAAGGACGTTGGTGAAATTTAGAAGACAGGTTCGGCAGCGAAGCAGTGCTTTACAATTCACTGAATCAAAAGGAATGGTCTGGTGTCCTCGCAATGTTTCCTAATGCTGTACCACGGAATGGTCTAATTAGTGTCGCATCATGGCCGCCTTAGGAGCAGTCATAGTTGGTTTCACCAACAGGACCAACCGCTTCTGCTCACTGACTAGTGGGCGTCACTATCAATGATTAATAATGACTCTGGCTAGACAGTGAGCGGAAGCGGTTGGTCCGGTTCGGAAAAATCAAGACAGACTGATCACTTGTCGCAGCGACAGGACACCAACGAGGATTGCTGTACCGGATGGGAGGAGTCTGTCTTTATTTTAAATGCAGAGCATTTCAGTAACTCACGATGTCACCCGCGTTGGCGTCCGTAGTCCGCACGCTCACTGCGCATGCGCGTCGAGTCGAGGCGAAAGCGAACACATCTCTCGCGAGGGGCATTGGATTGGATTCGAACACTCTCTCGCGAGGGGCATTGGCTTGGATTCGATTGGATTGGCTTGAATTGGATTGGCTTGGCTTGGCTTGGATTGGATTGGATTTGGATTTGGATTTGGATTGGATTGGATTGGATTAAAGTGGATTGTGTTGGATTGTGTTGCGTCATAGCCGCGGCACGTTGCGTCATAGCCGCGGCAGACGCGCTTGGGCCGGCGCATGTGCAGTACTCTCTCTTCCGCGGTTTCCTCTCCTTCGGGCCCGCTGCGCATATAACCGGTGTGCCGTTCTCCGGCCAAGCAACATCCGCGGTTGGCTCAAACACCTAGAGTTCACGCCGCTTTACAAGTACGCCAACGTCGTCGACTGGGACCGGCTTACGCAGTCCCCTCAACGTATATAAGCGGCGGAGCGCGCATTCGGAATTCAGTCAAGGGCGTCTTTGCACGGCTTACGCTTGACGTGACGCTTTGCTTGACTCGAGTAGATGCGACGCATTTACTCGAGTTGCCCCCGTGGGAAGATGCGGGCGGCTTTTTTACGCAACCGGCCAAACCGACCCCTCTCCCTGACTAGCCAGTGTCACGAACAAAAATAACAGTGGCTATGGCTAGTCAGTGAGCGGAAGCGGTTCGAGTTATTGCGTGAAATCTACTTTCACTGCTACCATGGCCGCCATGATGCGACACTATTGAGACCATTACCACGTCATGGTTGCTCGGAAGCCAAGTCCACTATGTTATTTAAAACCCCAAAATGCGGGACCTTGTTTTTATATTTTATTGAACTCTCCAACACTCGGCGCATTCGAAACAAGTGAACTTCATTACTCTAGGGTGACAGCGTCCTAATGGTGGTGTGGACATCTTTTAAAACGCGAGTTTTCAAATTCGGCTTTCCATGTGTAGAACACAAGCATCGTAAGTAGTTGCATGTTTTTTTTTATAAAAATACAAACTCTATTATATCTGAAAACACAAGAAATGAAAATCCAAATTTGCATTTTTGTCTTAGTTAAAAGTTAACATTTATTTGGTAAACTGGGAAAAATGCATTCTGATATGCAAGTTAAAAATTTCTTTTTAAAGTGGTGATATGACCATGTAAAACTAAGTCTGTAAACTTGCGAATGGGGGTGTCGGCCCTGAGGTAGTGGCTCAAGTGGTCTCCTTCATAAAACCAGGCTCCTTCATGCTGATGCAAGGAGCCACGCTGCGGCTGTGCTGGGGACCCATCTTACAGCACCCCCATTGATGACTGCGCCATGCAGCCGAACCCTGGCGGTTTCTGATGGGGGCGAAAAGCAAAAACGCCCGTGTTTACGAGATTTCGGCGCACGTTACAGATCAACAGGTTGTCTGGTCAAAATTATTCCGGAGACCTCCACTACTGCGCGCCTCATCGCCTGCGTAGCGTCGGCGCGATCAATCAATCAATCAATCAATCAATCAATCAATCAATCAATCAATCAATCAATCAATCAATCAATCAATCAATCAATCAATCAATCAATCAATCAATCAATCAATCAATCAATCAATCAATCAATGAACCCTGCCGACAGTGGTTACCATTTAGCAACAAATTCTGGTGTTGGTTCGGACAAACTGCTTGCAGAAATATACTGCTATGCGTTCGCAGATTCTCCAAACTTTGCATCGTGCTAACGAATCCGCGTAGAGGCAAGGCTATAGTATACGCGCATGCATGGCTGAACCAAGAATTCAAAATAAGGCTTGATAGTTCCCTCTATTTTATGCCATTGAGGATAGTGGCGCTGGCCCAGACGTATTTAGAGCGAGGCTATGAAATGAAAATTCACTGACTGGTAACCGAGATCAAGGACACTTACCGCATAAGCTATTTTATACCGCCTCGCCCAACTAATCTTTGTTAGTATGTCCTACTACGCAGGTAGCTAACATTAGCCTAATGGTTACAATATACACAATCATTTCTGTTCGGAACTGTCCTAGTGCTCTCCGATTGATCTCGGCTATCGTGCACTGCCTAAAAGTTCCCTGAGAAAGCCCTCCCTCGAAACATCGCCGTCCTCCCTTTAATGATGAAATATTCATTTTACTGAAAGACCCCAAAGACCGCCCACCGCCTAAAATTACACCAGCTTCGACTTCTCGAAAGCCTGGGTTCTCCCTCTGCGTAAACGTACCGCGGTCGCGAACACCAGAGACGTATCGAGTATGAGGATAGAGACACAACCTGTCCGGCTTCACCGGGAAGAGAAGGAGGATGGGGTTGACTGGGGGAGTATGGGAGGATTACTGGGGAGGGTTTACTAGGGGAGGATGGAGGATGGGGGAGGATGGGAGGATTACTGAAACAGTAAATTTAATTAGTGCGAATATGTGTCTCTCACAAAATAGGAAAAAAATACTTTTACATTTCTTCCTCAAAAAAGTGGAGAAACGCGTAAAAGTTTTTTTACATCATATCTGCGTTAAAACCTGTGCTAGAAGTGCATCCAACCTTTGGTGAAAGTGCGGGCAGTCGGTCGTCATTGAAAAGCCCAAATAGCAAAGGAAGAACGCACCCATGCGGCGATTTTTTGCGCACTACGTAAACGTATCCACCAGCAATTTAACTGTACACCGATACGTGGTTTCTGAGGTATTTTACACCATCATGATCTGCGCGTGAGTTCGATTATCTGGAAGTGTTCATGTTTGTGATTTTGAAGTAACCATTTTGATTAAATTTAATGCCGGTTTCACGCACGTGCCATCTGTCCAGATATCTTATTAGAGCTTTTATGTAGACGAACCGATCTCTTGGGTAACGCATTATCCTTTTTTTTCAGGACGCTCCAAACGGCCTACCCTTATTGAGTTTACTTAGAGTTGTGAGAACACATTTCATTTTAGGCAGAGTACTGAGCGCGAAGCTGTGAGACCCTGAACCATTGCGTTTTTTCACATTATCACACTATAGCGTATTTGTTTTACTGCACCCTACACTGCGGTTTTAGCAGAGCGGTATTTCACGCTCCGTTACCCTTAATTGCTCCTCCTGGTTTCTTATGTAGTTTTAGTTCGCGAATCCATTCTCCAAATCTCTTGTTTCTCTATACTCTGGGCATGTCGCCATGCTATATTGATACCACGTCGTACCTTGTTTCCGTTAAATGACTTTGACTTTTTAGCTGAAGATAACCACGACGTTTGTTGATTTCTGGGCACAACAGTAGGAGCAGAAGCGTTTTTGAGAGACTATCGGGTAAAATAACAATGTCGTTTAAGCGAGTGTTCCCATAATACGCTGTTCTGGCACTTTGCTATGGCACTTGTACGGTAAGTTGACCCTTACCTGGTGTTATTCATTTTCTCTTCTAACTTTGAGCATCGTTGATGTCTGTTAACTTTCCCCGTGAATTTCTGCGTCAGCCATATCAGGTGCATCAATTCCTTTAGTAACCGTACTTAGGAAATGCATGCTCTTATTTGGTACAATAGGCTCTAGGTTCGCGTGAAACCAGAGCGCAGACTACACGTCACTCAGTGTAAACTTTGTGAACCTAATTTACTCGACTGACAAGTAAACTTTGTGCCTTTTTTATAACGAAACCAGCCTTTGCGCAGGTATGCCATCGCGAATGAGGCTCTTGCCGCGAAGACATCTGTCAGACATTCCTGAATTATCTATCTCATAGCAGCTTTGATACATGGCTTTTCTTTTAAAGTGGCGGAATTTCTCAAGCATAATTAAATCTCCTTACCTCACATCCGATGCCTTCCATTCTGAGCTTGTCAGCTTTAAGCCAGCTCGATTTTGATTTCAGTCGTTGTTCTGAAGTATGTAGGCAATAAAAATAACAAGAAACAACAACAGCAACAAAAAATACAACACAAACGCTTTGAAACAGTTGGTTTAAGACCTGATTTTATGATGATGATAACCTCGAATAGATGTAGATACCTCAATCTGAGCAAGGCACACCTTCGCAATTTCTTGCAATAATTTTTTGTCCGTTTTCTAACTGCGCAATGAAAACCGCATTGGTAGCAGATTGCTGGAATATTATATATTGTACCCTTGTGGCTTAAATTCCACAACCCGTTGTTACTATAAAACGACTGAATGACATTAATACAGACAAGGGAATACAAAAGCTTGGGGCAGTGGGAGGAAACGGGATTGGGAAAGGCGTCGCTAACCAGTTGCAATAAACGTAACAATGTTCATGCAGACATCACCCTCAACCAACTCCTGATGTTTTCTTTATCGTCGTCATCTTCCTCATCCTCAGCATCCTCATCAAACTAGCCATAGAAAGTAAAATAAAATAAAGCCTTATAAGGTTCACATTAGAGGTCTTCGTCAAAGTAGCATTCAAAACAACAAATTAACGTGAAACGATAAAAGCATTCACGCTCATGTTTCCCCCTCCTCCTACTCAAAAAAAAACATATGCAAGATAACTAAGAACCTGTTGCACTGGCTGTTTCATGTGAAGTACAGCGTAGACACACAAAGGATACAGGACGAACGGCAAACTATAAGCGCCGACTTTCAGCAACATTCATTGGAGGGAAACAAATGGAGCTTACGCACGGAAAGTTCATAGAAAACTACACGTGCCTATGCCTGGATGAGCCATGGGAATTTGTGAAGATTATATGGACGCGTGCAAGATTCCTGCAGAAACTTCCATTCTTTACCCATAGGTCCAATAAAAGGACACTTGTCCGGTGGTGTTGCAGCGTGGCGATCTCTACTATGTCAGGTACCGCTGTATTTTGGTGCCGGTTAAGGACCTTGCTGAATGCGAACTCTGGGGTGCAACCGCTGTTGCGGCAATGGATACCAAAGTGCCCACTAGCTCACTGCATTGTGAACGTTGTTATGGTGTTTCCTAAGCCTATCTTTACAGGATCTGCCAGTTTGGCCTATGTATTCATTATCGCAACCAGTTAAGCAGAAAACACCTTCGATGCGATCGGTGAAGCAATTTTTGTGGTCTTTGGAACCAGTCTGCTAATTTTTTGGGCCTTCAATGAGCCGCTTGCCTGTGTTTTGGGCTCTCAACAAAGTTAGGTCTATAAAATGGTGTGAAAAAGTACACTTTTGCGATGCTTAAAATAAGGGTCTCATCGTGATATTTGAGGTTGGCGGTACAATGTATTTCTGTAAAAGCTCTTTATTTCGAACTTGGCTAATTCGAACACACAGGTGATTTCAATATTTTAATTGACGCTCTGATCCTCGCATAGCCGAGTATATTTCCATGGGGAGAACTCCCAATAATTCGAACACCTCGGTATCGAGAACAGGTAATTCACACTCTCATCCCCTGGTTTCCATCGCTCCTTGCAGAAGAACTCGACCCAAAGTGATTACAATGTGCTGCAAATGCAAAACAAGCCAACATTTGTAAATTTTTTTGTATGCAAAGCAACAACAACAACAACAGGCACAAAAAAAAAAACAACAAGCTAGCGCGAGCGCAACGCTGTTGCGGCGGCCTATTTGACTTCCGCCGCAGGCGCTGCGCCACCGACGCCAGTGTACTGGCGCATTCTGTTGCACATTTTCTTTGTGCCGTGGTCGTTGTTCGGGTCCTGCGATCACGTGGTGTGCGCAACAAACTTGTAATAATGTCTATTACGCCATAACGAGTTCGGATGTGGCTTCTTTGTGTTCTGCCATCGCTGTGTTGCGCGATGTCCATTCATTCCAGCGTCCACCCGCTAATTCGAAGTCCGTTTAATTCGCACAATTTTATGGTCCCCTTCGAGTTCAAATTACCATGTTTTAAATGCAGAGCATTTCTTAGCATCGCCTCTTCCTACGTCGGACGGCGTCCACAGCTCCGCGTCCGCAGCAGGTGCGCCTCTCCTCCTTCCCTCCTCTCTCTCAACAGCAGCTGGCGCGCGCATGCGTCGTAGTCAGCCCGTTCGCTCCGTCGCGGTCTAGGCCTAACAGGTGCGTGATAGCAGCGCGGTGGGGCGTAGAAGGGAACGCGCTGCTTGCGCATGCGCGCTCTCTCCCCCGTACTGCTCTCCCTCTACTGCGCGCGCTGCAAATATAGCAGCTAGCGGTCGCTCGTGTTTCAGTCACTGCGTTGCTCCTTCCTTCCTTGGTTGACGCTCGTGCCCACGTTTACTCGTGTCTGCTACTCCAGCATCACGGAAGAAGCGATGGAAGCAACACTGCCTTCAGTCAGTACTGAGGCCCCAATGCTCTGCATTTACTCGTGTTCCCCTCGCGGGAAGGCGCGGGAATTTTTTTTACTGTATATATCTTCTAAAAGCGGAAGAAATATAAAATCGGACGAAAAGAATTAAATAAAACTGACTTATGTTTTAAGCAACAATTATACCATACTGTACGAGCATAAAATGGCTATAAAAACTTCCACGCCTAATCGAACGCTGTCGTAACGTTGGGAGAGGACTAATAAAGAGTACTCGCACAAACGTAAGATCCTTGTGCGCAGAAGTGGAGGTGACCAAAACGTACTTTGTCGCTATTCCGGAATGTGGCTCACATTGGGCAGATTAAGATTTCAAGAAACATTCATTCACAATAGGGGTACTCTCTGAGCTCCTGTGAAGACATTATAAGGTGATGTTTAAAAGTGCAGCAAGCAATTTACTTCAAAATGACTCCGAAAGCACTTTGCTTGTGTGAATTTAGGGTTCTAGAAGAGCTGGCTTAGTAGCTTAGGTATGATATGTTTGCCAAAAGAAAGCATTTTTTGTGTAGAAAGGCATTCCCATCCCAATTAGGAATGTTTGGAGGACCATTATATAAATCAAATACAAACGGGCATCAAATAGCTATTTTAAAGTGCTACGAGTGCTACACGTGTACTATAGGTCTGACAATAAAGCGACCAAAAAACGCATCCAAACGGCTTGATGTTAAAAATTTGCAACAGCATTTTGTTTATTTAATCACCAACGCTGTTCCCCGTTCCTGTTTCGAAGACCTCAACAGAGATAAACTTTACTTTCTTTATTGCTATATATTACCCGGAGTTGAAGTTCTACGAAGAGTCACACGCCCCATCGGAGGGGAGAACATAGGTTAACGCGACAAGGCAGAAATCTGTTCACAGAGGGGCGTAATATAAAGGATTCACATATTTCCGGCGTGCTAGCTGGATGTCATGGATTCGAAGAGCGTGTATATACCCGAGTATAGGACATTTGTGAGTTCAAATATTGCTTTCAAAGGTTTTATGATACGGCAAGTAATACAAAACGTGTTCTGGAACCATACGTTTAGAGCACAACTATTAGTGATAGGTTTGTCGGAAGTTTGTGTCGTTTCCCGGTAGTGTGTGCTTTGCGGGAAAGCCAACTTTTATAGGTATTTCTGTAGCGGTGAAACTGCAGTGCACATATCGTAAAAATCACACGAATGTTTACCGCTAAGACGGCTTCATGAGTGTGTCCAGTTCTTTGAATCGTTAGAATTAGTTCACAGCGGAGTTCTAAATGTCTCGGAATTCTCGCCTACTGCGAATATACTTGTTTTTACTTGAATAGCATGTTTGTAGATACTGCTAAAATTGTATATTCACAGAAGTACCCTTGGACAAAAATATCATGAGTGACTGTGGAGGGGACGACACAACTGCTGGAAGATTTATATGAGCAGGTATTATGAATTGTTGTTCTTCCCAGTTTTAATGCGAGCAACATAAATCTGTCGCTGCTAAAGCATTCCGGCATCGACAAAAAACCAACCGAGAAAGCAACATTCCTTTAGTCTACTACCATAAGATTGCGACCCTTCGAAGTCTGAGACAGCAAATTAAGCCAGAAGAATACAAAATCACAAATTGAAGGCAACATTATTCTGTTTCTCAGAGTTTTTTTACAGTGATTCGTTCAATGCGCTCGTAAATAAAGTACTGCCAAATTGCAACAGAACGGCACCTGTAGTTTTGCTTGCATTTTAACACTTTCTCTATCAAGGCATTTCCCTCTAAATCGAAAGCAACACTTCTTTTTAAGTATCTTTGCTGTTTTATTGCTTGGTTTTATCATAGTCATTCAATGCTTTTGTCGCCCTTAAACTCCGCCGTAACGCTACAGTGCAGTTACGCTATTTGAGAACTTCATGCGCTTTCCAAGATGGCCGCGCCGCGGCGCTGGCGTTAACCGTAGGGCAGCTGGAAAGTGGTTGCAGGCGACTGGGGCGTGGAGCAAACGCTCCCGCAGGCATTAGCTGGGCTCGTTCGCTTTACCTGGCATGTAGCGCTGAAATGGGCGGGTTACTTTATGGGCGCTGAAGAGTGTTTTGTGAACGGTCATGTCGTTAACTTGCTTCGTTTCTAGTTGCCGTTCTGACTACAGGAAACGACGAGAAAGCGTCCCTATTTCGCTTTACAATGGAGTGCCGACCGGCGCACGAGGTGAACACGTGCCGTTACCAGAAAGAAGTTTGCAGATTTAGTACTTTTGACTCATGGCGGGAAACTCAGTTATTATTGTCGTATAGCCTGCGTCGCTTCCATTCCGGCTGGTCTGACGCATCGTTCAAAGGGTGCATAGAGCAGCCACCGGAACGTTGTCTTGCTTTCATGGTTTCTCTCGAATGGCCGAGATTCGCGTCTAGACGATAGAAATAATCCTTGCCAGGGCAAGGTTGTCAATGTTGTTTTGAGGCAGACCGCAGAATGGTTGTCTTAGGTCCGAGCGCCGCCGAGGGTACCTTGGTACGGCAGCGGAATGCCTCTCTAGTATTGGGCTGTAATAACCCCAACAAAGAGTGCAAATTGCGGGTGTGTACCGAGGTTAAGCTCGCTGCGAGGTCATTAGCAGGGCCAGATATAAACAGAGAAATGCGCGCACCTGTATCTGAAGAAGTAGTACAGTCCAAGGTACGCAGTGAGGTTCAAATGTTTTATGGGTCCAGAGTTATGGGTCTAAAACCTCTATTATGGCCGGGTAAAGCGGTGGCGAAGGAGTAGCATCAGTGGTGGGGGAGGCGGACACGTGCTTCTAAGGCGTTATCTCCAGGCGCGTAGCCACCTAACGTTGTACAATCTAAAAACGTTGGTACGGCCTGCTCAGTATGACTCACTACCTCCGGCTCACACTTTCGCCGTAGTCTCCTGCACCTCTGGGGTTCATCCGAACCTCCTGATATTCGGCAGAAGGTTCAAACATGATTTTCAACCATCTGCTCTGCGGCAGCGAAGCGCTGCGAGATAAAGGCACAGTACCGGGCGCCGCCACGCGTTTGTGGCTCACGCGGTAGCTTCTGAGACGCAGCAGATATGCGACGCGTCTGGAAAGATTGCAGTTCGCGCTCCGCACGAACTTCGCAGTAGGGTGTATAGTGATTGCCGTGTGATTGTTTTTGCGCGTGTTTTTTTCAACAGGAAAAAATTTAGAAAGGGCGTCATGACTATGCTGATAAATTTATCGTAGCACTCCTCAACACCTGTAGCGGCGTAGATATTTAGGCGACGAGACGCCCAAGAATACGAAATTGTATCTTGCAGACAGTAAATATCTAGATAGCAGACTGTAAACAGTAGCTTTTGCCGTACCTAAAGACAAAAATTACCTTCCCTGTAGATCTGTCTGTCTGTCTGTCTCTCTTTTTGTCTGTCTGTCTCTCGGTCCGTCTGTCTGTCTGTATGTCTGTCGCTCGATTCAACACTTGCCAGCGTGGCGCAGCCGAGGAAGGGGCTCTTCATGAGCATCAACAATCCGTACTCAAGTTATGTTCAGCCAAATATTTTTTGTAACTTCACAAACCTTGTCTCATCTATATGAAACCAACACTAACATCCCCCTTACAGCTACGTGATGCACCAATATTCTTCTTTTTTTAGTGTAAAACGTAAATATTGGGAGACAAACCGTGAGGCATTTCTTGATTCAGCGGCACCTTAATCATCTAAACCACGGTAGAAGGAGTGCCTGCAGAATTGTTCCTTTTAAATTTATTTTTATTTTTGATTGATTAAGAAGTTTAAGGCGCCGACGCTAAGCAGCCGTTGCCGCGGCCCGTAGGGAAGGGCTCAGGATTAACTGTGACCACCTGGGGATTTTTGCCGTCGCCAAAAATCAAAATTTTAGCTTTTTTAACTTTTACAACTTCACAATGCCAATATCTCAGCAACGCTCAAACGTTTCAGCACTTTTATTCCTAACCAAACTAACCCATAAAAGAACAAATACCGTCCCTATACACCTTACAACCACTCGCTACTAATGACAACAGCACTACCAAAGCACGCCTTGTCGTTACCTGAAAAACGCAATTCATATCTGTAGCAAGGACAAAGACATGGTCCTGCGGAGTAACTCTGTACACTAAATCCCTAGGGCACAGCGCAGATGAATACATTGAATTCTTATATTAGGAGTGAGAGCGGCGGTGGACATTACGAATGGTGTGATTGAAAGCTAGTTAAGGGGGTTATATGACAGGGATCGCAGAAGCCCTTCAAACAGTGAACGTCGGTTGCAGTAAGCCGACCAGTTACGCTTGCGATTTATCTCTGCATGAGATCAATGCTGCCATACACGACTGCACCTCCAAAAGTTTTATGCGCTTCGCATGATTATGTATAATCGTGAACATCATTGCGTTCGCAAAAAGAGTAATGTGAGTAATAAAAGCTGATTCTTGGCCTTTAAAAACTGAATAACGCACACTTGTTATGCCATGAGAGCAGGAAACAGGCAAGGATTTTCCTTGCTCGCAAGATTTGTACATTGAAGCATATTTGCTTACAAACGCGCTCAAGATGCAAAGGACAATTTCAGCGCACTACCGGTTTAAGCGCATTCCCAACTCACCAGCACCACATTTCCATTGGCCCGGACATGGGTCGCTTCGAAGTTTCATCTTTTCCTTAACAAACAGTCGTTCAAAAGTAGGTCGATTCGATGCGCTTATTTAGTTAGTTGGCCTCCGGTTTAACGAAAAAGTTCTTTACAGTAGCATTGGCAAAGTATTTTCTCCTGCATAACAAATGTTGTTGCTTACCCCTCTGCTCCAGGAGCTTAACCGCCACGAGTTCTTCAGTTTGTCGCTTGCTGGAGTAGTGCTCACGGGTGTTGCTGCCTTTCTCGGTCCACATGTCCTTGCGTTACCTGACATCGTCCAGGCAGCACCCGTGCTCTGTGAGCACTACTTTTCGCTGAGCAAAGAAGACGTACCCGTTCTCTAGCCCGCTGCTTAGACCCTCCAAGAGCAAAGCACTAGCTAGACGCATTCTCTGTGGTTTCCCCGTCTGTCCCACAGCCCTACGCTTTCCCGGTCCAGCGGCTGTCATGTGGGGTTATAAAAAACCCACCGTAGATTATAAGAAGACCAGTGGAGCGCCTGGCCAGCTTTAAGCAGCAGCGTTCGAAAAACCGAGAGTAGAGGCAAAAAAGCTTCGCTTTAAAAGTGACACGTACCTAAAGGCAATCATAAGAAGAACCAACAAAATAATAATTTCCGCCTTGTCCTCTGTGTCCCTCCCTACTTGTTTGTTTTCTGTGGTTGGTATTCTCCCTTTTCGTCTCTCATTCGAACGCACCGAAACGTCTTTGTAGCACCTCCTAAATCCCGATTGGGCTGCCTAACTCACATGTGCACTGGTATGCATAATTTTTCTGTAATGCCGGTACCACCTTTTCTTCAGCACTACAGCAAGTGATCTGTCCTTGCAGAAACTCCGGACTATGGAAGTTATATCTTAAATACCGTATGTTATATGAACTACTGGGACATCTACTGAACGCTTAAGTACACCGACTCTGTAGAACCAGGGCCACGCTAAGTCAACTCGTCGGAACTATTCTGCTGGTATGATTCAACAACAGCAAGGTTACCCGCTGATTTTGTGTTTGGTATGCACGTCGGAAGTGATGGTTAATAATTTGGAAACGTGGGCTGTTGTGCATCGTGTACGGCAACAAAGTTACATCCGAACGTAGTGTAAGCCAGCGGTGGGCTTGACTCGCGGACGTTAGGGGGCAACTGCACCTTACTGTAGTTTTTTTCTGTGTACAGGCAGCCAAATAGCTTTCGGGCTTGCGTGTTACTTTTATGTAATTACAGCGTTTCAACAAGAGGTGGAAACCATTACCAAGATTTTAATCTGTGCTCGACTCGTCTGTTCGAATGTAAGGACGCACAGGAATCAGCTAAGCCCAACTGGAAGAAAAACGGTGAGCGCGACAGATGTAGAGAGTGAGAAAGAAAACTTTATTGAGAAGAAACAGCGGTTCACACTATCAATTACAGCTCCTCTTTATTGGATTCTAAATTCTGCTCTTGTGCATTTTTAAATATTCTCCACTAGAAAGGTGTTCCTCAAAAAAAGAGGTAAAAGTCAGCCACGTTGGGTCAACGGGATATGACAGCTGCGTTGATGTCCGTATGTCAGGGTGCCTGGTGTATAGTAGAGACATTCCATTGGACATGTCGGTGATTGGGATATTTACCACGATATTAGGGGCGAAGCTCCTATTGCTCGGGCACTGTCCCGGCCGTACACGGCACAGTGTACACGGCACATTGATGATGATTGTGACAGGATCCCTCTACGGATTAGCCAACCAAAGATTGGCCGAAGAGGTCATAACGTTCAACGCGTTCGTTGCTACTCAACAAGAATGAGATGAAGAAGAAGAGGTTGTCGTTCGTCGCCTGCGAGCTCATGACTCTTGCTCGGGCCCTGTCCCGTCCCTCGTTGCTGCCATACACGGCGGAATGATGATGATTGTGGCAGGATCCCCCTAGGATTGGCCAACCAAAGATTGGCCGAAGAGGTCAAAATATTCAACGCGTTCGGTGCTACCCAACAAGAAGGAGAGGAAAAATAAGAGGCTGTCGTTCGTCGCCTGCGAGCTGAAGACACGTACCGGGGGTACGCGAAACAAGGCGCTCTGCAGAAGGCGACGGCCAAGGTGGATAAAATGTCACACGCCGAATTCGCCAACTTGCCCATGGAGATTCTCATCGTCCGAAACAAGCCGTACATAATCACCACAAACATCGACGTCGTCGACGGGCCTGTCAACGGAGCGGTGGAAAGCTTGACGTTTGAAGTCTTTATACGATGTGTGGGCGAATGGTTTACGGTTTTACCGATCAGCATTTTAGCTTCGCCACTCTCATCATCATTCACTTCGTGGAGATGACGGGATTTTATTTACATTCAGGGGTCCTCCTGTCCTTCCTTTTGGAGAGAAGATGTTTGGCGATGAAGTTCTGCACCAAGTAGCTTCGTAAATTTCGTTTGGTGATGTTTTAATGGGAGATCAACCTTTGTAAAATCATGTAATACGATGAACATGCGTTTATTGGGAAAAAAGGAAGGTACCTTGCCATCGCCTTAGCCCTCTGTCAAAAGTAGCACGTTGTACGGGAGGATACAGGTGTGGCAGATTAATGTAAAAAAGGACAATGAAAAGCTATCCCGGATTGCTTTTTCGCTGACTAAGATCAGTAAACCGCCGAGCGCTTGTTTTCTGTGAGGTGCTGCTCCGAATGAATGAAACCAAAGTTCGTAGTGCGCATCTCGTACTTTGCGAAGTGTCCTGGGGCAGCGTTCTATGTTAGCACTTAGCACTGAACCCTCTTACAGGAGGTGGCTCGTACTGCACAATACTCCTGTACTATGTTTATTAGACTGGTAGCCTTAGCCTTACTGTCACTGACCTGCTGAGTCGTGATGGGGAAGGAGGTGACAACGAGTCATGCTCTTATGGCTCTGCTCATAAGAGTCATGCTCACAACGGCTCTCCATTCGGTTTTTGCCAAAGTGCACCATTTCTGCGTTGGCTTCGGCCTCCGCGTCTGAATCAACGGAGTTGTCCACTGTATTGGTCGGGGTTACAAAAAAGCTTCTCCTCGGTAATTCTTCGGTCCTCTTTATTGTCTGAATCTCCTACTTCATACAGCGCTAACACAAAGTGGAGCGGCATAAACATGCACTGTTCTTGCGAAACAGGTCCTTCTTTCGTTTTTGCCGTCGAGTTTTCACGGTTCCAATCATGCAACCATACCATAGAGACCCGCTTTCTTTACTTATAAAACTCTGAATGCATGTTACCCACTACGTTTGGACATCGGGTTCACTCTCTGGGCATTTGGCCATGAGGATGTAGATTCTGCGAATGCTGTGTCCCGAATTTTTTTATGGCCACAGCACCGGAATTGCGCACAATTGGTTGGTAAAAATATTCTGGCCAAAATTGCCGAGCGTTCTTCGTTGTAGTCCTGAATTTTCAGCTATGTGAACCAAGGAAACCTGTGTTCATAGGAAGAAATAATGAAAGACCCCGAAAGTGTGTGCCCTTCCAAGCAAGAGCATCCTTTGCCAGTCGTATTCTTAGGATACGGAAAACCGGGCGAAGCTTTACCGCGTGTTTACCTGTGCACGATAGTTCGTTGGTGATGTCGGCGAAAACCGAAAATGCCATTCTGTCGAGATTTGGACGCACGTTAAACATGTACAAGGGGGTCAAATTTTTTCTGAAGCCCTCCAGAACAGCGATCCATATAGCTCAGGTGTGGATTCGCCACGTAACGCCCCACAGTCGGTCAATCAACGATGGTTTTTTTGTGGGTAAATCCGTCCCGGCCTCATGGCATTGCACTGTCTAATGTTGAAATAGGCTGAACAACCGGGATATAAAGCACAGGGGAACGACGCAGAGGGATTTTACCAGAATATTGCAAAATCAGCCGGGAGACACGTGCATCAGCCACCCATTACTTAACCTGAAGCGCGCTTAGAGCGCACTGTTGTGAAACCAGGCGGTAATATATCCCTGTATTTCTTTGTACACAGTGATGCGTGCAAAGGATAACGCAGGAGTGTATCTGATGTAATGATAACCGGAAAAAACAAGGCGTTTTCTTAAAGAGAGTTACACAAGGAAGATATTGCATTCGTAAATTCATAAAATGGAGAGAGCAGGTTCAGCTGCCGAGTGCAAACCATTTGTATTATTGTATTAGGAAACAAATTCTACTTAAAAATATTTTGTACGGGCGCAATACGAGGTAACGTATGCTTATAGCTCTTTTTAATTACACCTGTATACATTGTTATTTTTGTGTGTCTCAATCAGATTGTGTTATCCAGACGAGCTGACATGTTAGGGTTTCCTGAATAAAGTTCCAAATAGCTATCAGCGCGTCGTCCTAGAAGTTTTTATATTGTGTCGCCTTTTTTCTGTTTTGTTTTTTATAGGGCGAGTTGAACTATAGGACGGCGTAATGTGAGTTGTGCAAGCATCCCTCTATATCAGGAGAGCTCGGTTACCATAGCTCAAAGTTATCCAGATGTTATAAATTGTCTAGGGTTTCTGATTTGGTAAAACGTGTTACTGGTGCATTGCATAAATAGTTATAACAGGCGAATTGCACAAGTTCCAATTAGCCGAGTAGTATTTTACATTCCCCGCGTAATTTCCACTTTATACGGTGAAGTAATTCGGCTATGTGGTAGCCTGGTGTTCGAAGGGCCGTTTTGCAACATCCACTGAAACCTGCATTTGAACGCAGATCCCCAAATTATGGCGCCCGCGCAGTGCAAATGTGGCGGTACATATGGGACTCGCTTGAAGACACGTTTCATTTCAGCTCCAACACTATTACCCGGGCTTCGCAGCTTGAACTCGCGCTATCTTTGAACTAGCTGGGCGCTTTGTAGGCTTAGAGTAACGGCTACTTAGTGTTACCCTAACAATGCTAATTGTCCGTACCTTTCAATCCCATTAACAGAGAGAAGAATGAAACAACAAAGCAAAGTGAAAAAGACAATGGTGTCTATGGAAGGGCACGTCCGTTCACTCAGCACTGATTTCCTATTCACGGAATCACAATGAATATATTTCGTGCACTCAAAATTTTTACTGTAGGGTCGAGCTCGCTAGAATGGAAGGAACATGTTAAATATTTAAAATTTTACTGCGAATATTTTACTTCGCATTGGCCCATGCGCGCCTAATCATAACACGGGCGCTATCGCTCTGCAAGTTCATTCTTTAGAATTGGAACAGAAACCAATATTCTCTGCTATGACCACGAAAGACCGGCTGTAACATGTTGGGGAAACGTAATTTTTTTTTAATACAAGTTTTCTGTTTTTTGAATCTCACAGCATCAAACGTAGATAAATGTTTCTTTTATTAAAAACTAACCTTCGCATACCTTTTGTAAAATATATTAAAAAATTACAGATGAAATTTTTCTGTAATTTTAAAATTGACATTAAATAAAGTTTTCTGAAAAAAAAAATAATCCAATCCAATCCAAATCCAATCCAATCCAATCCAAGCCAAGCCAAGCCAATCCAATCCAATGCCGCTCGCGAGAGAGTGTTCGCTATCGTAGAGGAGAGTTGGTGAGCGGCGGAGAGCGCAGCTGCCGCGGCGAGGAGAATGGGGGAGGGATGGACAACGCCGCCGCCGCCGCCGCCGACGACGACGACGCCGGAGGGACAATGCGAGTGAATCAGATGCTCTGCATCTAATAATTACAGTGACTCTGGCTAGTCAATGAGCGGAAGCGGTTCGGCCGGTTGGGTAAAATCAACTCTGACTGCTCCTATCGCCGCCATCATGCGACATTATTTAGACCGTTGCCATATATTCTAGCGTGGCTAAAATATTCTGAAATGGATATTTAGGCCACACATTGAAGAGGATGGTACTAGAAAAAAATAGCAGTTCCAAGTCTGGACTTGCCAAAACCAAACCATGAGGCAGTGAAAGCTGCGTGTAATGAAGAAGTGAGCGCGGAAAAGCCGCCAAGGATGCCGCGAGCTACCATCCAACGCAGTAAGCATTCGTTGAAAATATTTCTGAAGCTTCTGGTTGCTGTTGCCCTCCTGTAAAAATGTACACAGCACCGTTATCTTATACATTTATTGAAATCAGTGCAACTAGACGTCTATGTGCAGCTCAGAGATTGACGCCTATGTGCAGCTCAGAGATTCTTGACACACCAGTGATCACCAGTGATGGTAATTATGTTGCTCAGCCGGCACAACAGTGGTTTTTTTCTGTGCCATAATGACCAACATTATTATTCGTACCTATCAGGGAAATTACAATTGCCTAGGAGGAACGAGGGTTGTGGCACCAACTTCTTTTAGCTTGCGTCACAAGTTAGACACCACACCCAACAGCAAGCGTTGCAAGTCGTAGCACCAAACGAGTGAGCTCCTTTCTAAACACGAAGTCTGCAGCAGCTTCAAGCCTACTTTCACGTAATGCTGCCAAAGCTTCAGAGTGCAGTGCCAACAGGAGAAACGTATTTATGCAATGACACCATTGTCATATTACCAACAATCACAACTCTTGACATACTGCTGCGGCATCATGTTTTTCTGGGGGCAAAATCTTAATCAGTACATTCTAAAGTGGACGATGTAAAATTAAAAAAAAAACAGTCCAGGCCCTGGAAATGGGCCATGTCCAAATATGTGGGTATTGGCTGGGGCACATCACCGTTCAGGCGTCCTAGTAAGTCATTCATTACCATTCTTTTGTTGTCTGTGTGGATATGTCACGTGCGTGTCAGCATGGGTTTTAGGAAGCAAGAGTGTTTATTTTGGCATTGGTGTGTGCATTCCTAGCGACATGTACCAGACACAATGAATGTTTATTCAGCCACATTTGCCTGATAATAGGCCAATCATAACATAAAAAATGTGCTGCTTTATTAGGGTATTAGGAAATGCTTGTGGGTGGGAGGTCACGGTTGTGCTGAGAAGCAGAGGGATCTGTATTCGAAACCCAGAATTTTGGAACAGCCAAAAGCAATTTGTTTGTTAATCTGCTCGGAAAAGGGCGGCCCATGATATAGTACTGGCGACTAACATATTGTGATGGCTACAGATAAGAGGAGAACAAAAGGCCCCCTTGTAATAAGCTATCAATCGTTGTTGCTAAAACAACCGGACAGAAATAATGCACAGTTTCGTTTTACCAGCCGCTTGATCATAATGCTTTGTATGTATACCAAGATTGTCGTTTGCCCAAAATAAGTTGGCCAGTAAGCTCCCTGATGTCCTGTCATTTTATGTGCAGACCACATTAGTGGTTGGGCTTGTCTTCGTAGCTCCTTTGTGGTCAGGGCGTCACAAACAGAAGCAGAGGCTTTAAAAAGAAAATTGTTTTACCTGGCTGGGATCGAGCACCGGGTTTCTGGGGTAACGAAGCTGATGTCTATTCCATCACACCACATAATGTTTTGAGATAAAAATGGGCAAACTGCACCTGATGTTTTCCTTCAGGGCACTGACGGTCAGACAAGCTCAGATATTACTACTTTATTATCCATCTAACAAACCTACTCGCTGCCCCATTGCGCAGCTACAGATAAAAGTCCATGCAGAGTTGCTTTATGCATGACCAGTTGTTTCAACCTTCCAGTTTCCCGTTTACGGTGTGTGGGGTCATTGTGCTGACTGCGAATATTTTGTTGCTCCCTCAGATAGTCACCTAGCACTTGCCCAACATATTGCAGTGAAGTACGCACATCATTGTAAATCCACTGCAAAAAGACACTACTCCTTCATGATGGCCGCTTTGTTCATATCGACCAAAACTGAGACAAAATGTGAGACTCCTTAAGTTTCGATGAAACAAAGTTTTAAGTCATCTTCATGGTCGCAGTAAAGCGTAAAACGTCTTCGGGCTTGTTACTTGACGACAACACATTATTTCTCAGCTGGCACCACAACTTCGTTTCCATTTTGTTTCTTTTCCTTCATTCTGCCTTCATTTTCTGCATTCCTTCATTTTCTGCAGTTTTCTGCATATTAATTTTCAGGCCCACGGTTCTACTCTGTTCGCCCAGTGCGAAAAGCATGCTTTGCAATTCGTCCCCCGAGTTACTTAGCAAGCCAACGTCGTCAGCAAATCGGAGGTTACTGAGGTATTCTTCATTAACCCTTACTCCTACCTGTTCCCAATCCAACGTTCTGAATACTTCTTGTAAGCATGCTGTGAATAACATTGGAGAGATTGTGTCTCCTTGTCTGAAACCCTTCCTTATAGGTATTTTACTGCTCTCCCTATGGAGGATGATGGTAGCTGTAGACCCATTGTAGATATCCTCTGGTATTCTTACGTATTGTTCATCTACCCCCTGGTTCCATAATGCCTGAATGACTGCTAGGGTTTCGACCGAGTCAAATGCTTTCTCATAATCTATGAAGGCTAAATATAGGGGTTCACTATACTCAGCGCACTTCTCTATCACCTGATTGATCATGTGAATATTGTCCATTGTTGAATAACCTGTACGGAACCCTGCTTGTTCTTTAGGTTGACTGAAATCTAAGGTTGCAGAGATTCGGTTAGCGATTACCTTGGTAAATACCTTGTAGACAACTGACAGTAAGCTGATGGGCTTGTAATTTTTCAGGTCCTTCATGTCACCTTTCTTATGGATTAAGATGATGTTCGCGTTCTTCCGTGATTGCGGTAAGCTTGGGGTAATTAGGCATTGCGTATACAGGTTTGCCAGTTTTTCAAGTAAACTTTCTCCTCCATCCTTCAAGAGGTCTGCTGTTATCTGATCCTCAACAGGTGCTTTGCCCCCTTTTTTTCTTTCAAAGCCTTCCTTACTTCTTCGGTCGTTACTGGTGGGGTGTCTATGTCCTCTGAACTACTTTCTCGTTCGGCATTATCCTGGATGTCCTGGCTACGGTACAGATACCCATAGCACTCCTCGGCCACTGTGACTATGTTATCCCTATTTGTGATGACATTGCCTTGCTTGTCTTTAAGTGAATACATCTGATTTTTGCCTACGCCAAGACGCCTCTTTACTGCTTTCAGGCTACCTCCGTTCTTTACAACGTATTCGACCCTCTCCATATTATACTTCAGCATGTCAGCTGTCTTACACTTATTGATTAACTCAGAAAGCTGCGTTAGTTCTAGTCTGTCAGCTGGGGTCGAGATTGTCATGGTTTGCTGTTTCCGAATTGGATCTTTCGTCTCCTGGGAAAGTTTACCAGTATCCTGTCTAGCCATCATGCCCCCAACTTCTACTGCACACTGCGTGATATGCGTGTAAGGTGGTCGCTGGCTTCCTGTGTTGTAAGCTCGCTTTCCTCGGTAAGAGCTGAGTATCGGTTCTGCAGCGCGATCCTGAATTCTTCTACTTTATGCCTTACTGTTAGCTCATTATTCGGCTTTCGTACTAGCTTGTTACGATCCCGCCCCAAATCTATCTTAATTCGAGATCTTACCATACGATGGTCACTACACCTTACACTTCCGAGCACTTCCACATCCTTCACAACGCCAGGGTTATCGCATATTATGAAGTCTATTTCATTTTTATGGTCCCCATTCGGGCTCCTCCACGACCACTTCCGGCTCTCCCGTTTACAGAAGAAGGCATTCTTTATGTGTAGGTTATTCCGTTCTGCCAACTCAACTATTAGGTCCCCTCTGCTATTTCTACACCCCAGACCATAGTTCCCAACTGCCTTGTCTCCAGCCTGATGCTTGCCTAATTTAGGATTGAAATCTCCCGTAACTACGGTATACGTGCTGTGTTTTTACTTTAGCCATTGCCGATTCCACATCTTCATAGAAGCGTTCCACTACCTGGTCGTCATGGCTGGATGTGGGGGCATAGCCCTGTACCACCTTGAGCTTGTACCTCTTATTGAGCCTAATTACAAGACCTGCTGCCCTTTCGTTAATGCTATAGTATTCTCCTATGCTACCAGATAAGCTTTTATTGACTAGAAATCCTACGCCCAGTTTTCTTCTGTCCTCTTGACCACGGTAACATAGAACGTGTCCGTTTTTCAGCACCGTAAAGGCTTCACCTGTTCTCCTAATCTCACTAAGCCCTATGACTTCCCATTTGATGCCCTTTAATTCCTCGAACAACACCTCTAGAATCGCTTCACTAGATAAAGTTCTCGTGTTAAACGTTGCCAGGTTCAGATTCCATTGGCGGCCTGTCCGGGTCCAGGTATTCTTAGCACCCCCTGCTGCGTCACATGTCTGACCGCTGCCGTGGTCAATTGCTTCGCAGCTACTGGAGACTGTGGGCCGTGGGTTTATTGGTGTATTCATGGGAGGTTGTGGCCCTTACTGCACCAGGGTGGCCAATCCTGCTCTGGTGAAGGAGTGCGTTACCGGCAACGGTCGCCGGGGTGAGGCCTCACCCCAAGCCCCAACTGCAATTCCAGAATTGCAAGGTTTTTTTTTTGGGGGGGGGGGTGGTTCGTCACCGGGATTCGAACCACGGTCTTTTTACACGCGAGGCGGAAAATCAAAAGTTGCTCGGGGGACATATTATAATAAAACACGCTGCTTATTTCTCTTCCCCCGTCGGAGATTGAGCTGGGTCCCGGGAGTCTGTGCGAACGCGAATGCGCAGGTGCCTGCTGAGTTGGCTTTAAGCACCCGTCAGGGGATTACCGCGCTCGACAAATTTCGGGATTACAATTCCTTCGGTGAGGGGAAAGTGGCCTACTAAGAGGGAGAAAACTAAAAAATAGCCCGGGGGCACATACCGTAACGTTGTTCTCCGAACAAGCAGCGTATTATCTCCACGCGGCGGAGACTGCATGAGCTGGGTCGTGGGCCTCTGTGCGAACGTGAATCCGAGGGACATACCACAGCATTGTTCTCTGCCCGAGTAGCATATTTCTTCCCCGCGACGGAGACGAAGATGGGCCCAGGAAGATTTGAGGACGCGAATGGCTTGTTCTGCTTTTTGAGTTGGCTGTTAACTGCTCGGCGGGGATTAGCGCCGGTCTGTATGCTTCGAAGTTTGGCATTTACAAGCGGCGGGGTCTGTTCTCTTGATAAGGAAAAGGAAAAATAAAAAGTTGCCCGAGGGACATACCACAGCATTGTTCTCTGCATTGTTCCTTACGTATTAGGAAAACAAATTTATAAATTGACAACATATTCATTCAAAGTGACCAGAAGGAAGCATAAATTACACTGGTGATATCGAACAAACGAAGGCCGGTATCACAACACTGAGCAAACAAAAAAACAATGGGGCAGCATCGCGGACCTAACTTCCCAGAGTGGCACACCATGTACCAAAGTCATTACTCATGCAACGTGACATGGCAGGCTGTTTAAATTCTATGCCGATTGTCGTCGATTTCGCCACTGGGGATGAGGCACCGACACTCCTTCCTGTCTAACTACAGAAATTGGCGAGCTGAACGCCCATACCTGGAATATACAGCGTTTCCGTTTTTCCCCACCATCCAAAATACAGCCTCCGCGCGGGCAAAGGAGGCTGCTACATACCTCCTGTACTTCGACAGCACCCAACAGAGCACACAATCTTAAAAATCTGACCAGATTTAAGAAAACAGGCGTCACGCATATAGCCAGATGCAAGTGCTCTCCTTCTAAGCGCGTGTAGTGCCATGAATACGACCTAAAAGGCAACAAACAGTAAACTGAAAGTATTGTTATTTCCCGGTACCTCCCGATTTACATTTTTCCAGCAATTTGCGCTATCGCCAGATCATTATTTATTATCGTGCGACGAAGCTGCTTCAGAGCCAGAATAGTGGTAGTTAAAACTGTACAACTTACATGTAGATTTGGTAGTAGTTAAAACTAAGCTGTACAAGTTAAAACTGCACAAGAGGGGTAGTTAAAAGTGTACAACTTACCTGCAGCATTATGAGAGCCGCAGCAAGGATCGCGCGCTCCTATGACAGCCCTGGCACGCACGAACACTGCCCTCCACGCTCGTCAGAGAACCAGCTCATCTTGAGCGAAATGCGATGCGGTTTCTCCGTCACCCCGACGTTTTCACGCACACGACGACGATATCGGCATTTTCATTTCTCTAAAAGTTTGACCCGGATCAAGATATTGCCGTCGGCATAAATAATGCGCTCTTCCTCGCCAAAGCATCGCGAATCGATGCTGCAGTCTAAAAATCTTAGTACGGCAGCCAAGCGAAACAGCGATGGTGGCCCTGTTTTGCGAAGTGATATTGATTGTTTTGACTAGTGTTGCCAGACGGCGTCGCGGAACTTAGAGTTGCGAATACAGCAATTGTTCCGTCGGGGCAAGATACCCCCGTAATCGCCGGTGGTACGTGCATGGTGGCTCAAGCGAAGCATTTAAAGGAAAGCTTGATACTTTCACCGTTCCAACAGCGTTGACGATAGTGTCAGTATGCGCAGTGGAAGTGACAGCAAGAACATCAAATGTAAATTGACTGATGTGCAACAAAAATGGAGAAGACTGACGGCAGAAATGGAGAAGAAGTGGTTTGTGGATTTACTACATGTGCTCTTGAGGAAGACCATGGCTGATATACTTGGAATCGCAATAAAAATGGTGCTTCTACAAATGAACTGATACAATATGCTTAAATTAGAGCCCATATCCCCAGTGTAGCTCATTTACATCTACCGCCCTTTTAGATTTCACTTGCTATTTTCCAAATAAATAGAAGATTTCGAAAACAGCTTCGTTAGTAGTATATGGCGTGGTGTCACATATCGTAGTTGCGGCCATGGATAGTTCAAGACCCGGATTCGAAATATAATAGGACCACTCCACCATCAATTGTTGGCGGCTGAACAATTTGACCAGACTGAAAAGACAATAGTCACATCATGCACTGCAGTGAAACAGCCCTGGCCGTGGTCCCATTGAGTATTAGTGGCCCAAAACCTGTACAAACCAAAGTTATGGGCTAATAAGTGAGTGTCTCGATAGATGGAACAAAAGCGTATACTGATGGGCTCGTTGGTACATTTTAGCAACAAACAACAGCGGAGAAGATCAGACTAAGAAAGAAACAGAGAACCAAGGTGGGTGAGTGAGTGAGTGAAACACTTTATTAAAGACGAGAGGCCATAAGGCCCTGCGGGGAAGTGAGGATGGGAAGGGGGAGGAGAAAACGAAAGGTTACAATTCAGACAATGCACACAGTCCTAGTCTTGGGGTCCAATTCGCAGAAGAGATGACGATCAACTATGCACATTACTGCAGAAGGAAAATATACATCTAATGCGAAGGGGAAAGAACAAAAGAACGAAGCAAAGCGAAATATAATTTTTCACGTAACAAGCCATATAAAAAAAGATTTATTAATATGGCACCAACATTTTTATCGGCGGTGTGACGATTTGCAGACGACGAGTCCAGATAACCACGGCATCTCCTTATCTCTCAGTGACACTGACTCCGCACTAATGCAGTTGCTCTCTTTGTTGTAGATTAAAAAATTTCAAAGATCTCCCTGTTCCGTCGGTTACGGCTGGCAGTGCACTGCGCCTGCTGCAGCTCCACCCCCGCTTCAGGGATGTACCACTTTTGCAACGTAGCATGGTAAAAAGTGTGAGGGCAAAATACGAGGTCACGTTCTTTTAAGGTGCCTTACAATGATACCTGTATTTTTTGTTATCTTTGCGTGCGATAATCAGGCTATGTTGTTAAGGTAAAAATAAATACATGTTACGGTTTTGGGAACGAAGTTTCTAAGAGCTTGCAGCGCGTAGTCCTGAGATGTTTCACTCTGTGTCACCGCCGTTTTTCAGCAATATGTTTCATGACGCGAAACGAACTGTAGGCCGGCTGAATGCGAGTTGCGTACGCATTCCCCGGTCAGCACAGCTCAGTTACTCTTACACAACAGGGAGCTACTAAATGCCCTAACATTTTCGAGTTCGAGAAGCATCTCAGAGAGCTACATAGCATGGGCAGTTGAACAGGTGAATTGCAGAAGAGCCAACTTGGTAAGGAGCCGTTCAGGCTCACGCTGTGAATCTCCCTTTTACAAAGCCATGCGAATTATGTTATGTGGTGGTGAAGATGATGATTAGTGGCTCTCCCTTTGTATCGGGACGTCGGTTGTCAGCAACCGACTTGCCTGTTCTATTACGCTTACTTGCCCTATTCCTAGCTGACCTAATACTACTACTCCAAGCTAACCTAACCTAGCTGACCTAATATTAACCTAATAGGCAGCCTGACGTTAGTAGCGCCATCATGCGACAGTTACTGAAACGTGTGATTGTCTGGCAAGACCCCAAATCATGAAGGAAAGAATCACGGAGGCCGGTAAAGCTCGCCCTCAAAGCTATCGAAACACGGGTGCCGTCATGATGCCACGCTGTTGTTGCGAGATCAGTTGTTGAATGTACGGCAATCATTTTTCCTATAATTAGGCCCAAACGCAGGGCATTGAACTGAAAGTAGGCAATTTTATGGTAATAACTGTGTACATTTACCACGTATTGTATGCGTTTGATAAGTGTTTGTTCTCGAAGCATTCGTGTTTCACGGACAAACATTATAAAAAAAGCAAGAAAGAGGTAAGGGATGCGCAATATTCAGTTTCCGTTTTCGGTGTGAAGCGTCAGTTATGTTGGAGTAATGAACGAAGTTTTGCTCTGCCACATCTTGGTCTCGTCTACTGTGTCACTTGGTCGCTTGAAGAAACTAGCTTATCTACCTTCGTGATGATTATGATGGTTGGTGCTTAATGGCGCAAGGCCAACAAGGGCAAAGAGCACCACAGAAGTTACTAAATTTTTGATGAGTCCGTAAATACTAAAACATGTGAGTAAAAGCAAAAGTGAGGCAAAGCAAAAGACAATGGAGATGGCTGGTGTATAGGGCCAGGATGATTACACGTTATATGACAAGAGCTGCAGAAAGCAAAAAACTTAAAAACAAGTTGACTAGAAAACATTGGTTCGTTGGCTAAAACGTATGATGGGTGCAGTGTATTGTGTCGTCTGTATAATTCAGGGAAATGTTTGTCGTGTTGTGTCAAGTGCCTTGCATGTGACACACGGGTCGCGAAGATCGAGTTAGCAGGTGGGAGAGGGTTACATGTGTGAGGCCTATATGCAGGCTTGCCAAGGCGGCTTCAGCGTATCGGTTGTGTTAGTCAGTTGTGTAGTGTCCGAATTGTGGGTTTATTACATGTAGTTTGTTGTCTGTTGACTACAGTGTAGTTGCCATATGTTACGAAGCTGTCGTCTGATGTATGTCTTTATGTCGGTGTAAGGTACTGTTGTTATGTGAACTGTGCTCATGCGAGCAGCAGCACCAGCCATTTGATCAGCGAGCTTATTACCAGGGATCCCACAGTGACCTGGTACCTAGCATATTGTTATTTCCAAATTTGGAGCATGTGCAGTCATTATAACCTTTACAAGAACACTGATTACACAGTTTTTAGACGACCTTCCTGATGATAGTGCCAGCACAATGTTTAGAGAATCTGTGTAAACAATAGACTTGGGAATTTGATGTTTGATGATGTGATTTGAAACGAGGAAGGTGCCATACGCTTGTGCTGTTTATATACTGCTATGAAAATTCATTGTTTTTGTAATACAAAAATTTGGTAAGTGTGCTGCACAAGAGACACTAGAAGCAGTTTTCGACGCGTCGCTGAAGAATTCTGTGCACATGTACTTGTCCTGCAGGAACTGGAAGTTCTGTAGAATTGCACTCCTGGGTACATTATTTTTTAGTTCGGGAATGACAGATCGCATGATAGAGGAGGAAGGTGCCATGGTGGAATAAAATTATGGCTGGGTGTCTTGCCCATATAAAAATATTGTATGGTCGGCTATAGAAAATCCTTTTTATGGTCGGCTTTAGCTATTTGGCCCAATATTCTTTAGACGTTTCTATGGGTGTCTTTAGCGAATCGTATCGCCATTCCTATGGGTGTCTTTAGCTTCTTCTATAGCCAGTTCTGTGGTTGTCTTTAGATATTCGTATCGACATTCCTATGGGTGTCTTTAGGTTCTTCTATTGCCGGTTCTATGGTTGTCTTTAGCGATTCGTATCGCCATTCCTATGGGTGTCTTTAGGTTCTTCTTTAGCCGGTTCTGTGGTTGTCTTTAGATATTCGTATCGAAATTCCTATGGGTGTTTTTAGCTTCTTCTATAGCCGGTTCTATGGTTGTCTTTAGCTATTCGTATCGACATTTCTATGGGTGTCTTTAGCTTGTTCTATAGCCAATTCTATGGCTTTCTTTAGGTCTTCTTTCGATATCGCTATGGCTATAGAAGAAGCTAAAGACACCCATAGAAATATCCATAAAAATGGCTAAAGACAGCCCTAGAAATGTCTAAAGATAATTGGGCCAAATAGCTAAAGACAACCATAAGAAGGATTTTTAATAGCCGACCATACGATATTTTTGCATTGGCTGCAGCCAGAAGAGAATCGCCACTACTTGAAACACAGCGACAGCAGCAGCCTCTGCGAAATTATTAACACGCTGCCATGCCGGCATATAGCCTTGCGGATCTCTAGAACTTCTCCTGTGGCACTTAGGTTGTGTGGCTATCTGCATTCTGTAATATATGCTCCATGAACACTTCAGTGATATAGGGGGAGTGCAAGGTTGCGACTGCAAACACGTCGCCAGTTTTCCTTCACAAAAGGCTTAAACAAAGGCAAACAAGAAAATCAAAACCAAGGGATTTATTCATCCCATTCATTACATAAAGGGCTACTATCTACGCTACTTCGCAGCCAGTAAGCTGTTGTTCACATACGCCGATCCAAACACACAGCACACGCATTCCAACACTCTGGCTCACGCTTACGTCATTCGCTCGACAGCCGCACTACGCGGCACATTTTCTACGAACGCCCACCGAGACAGAATACCTGCAGGTGCTGGGTAGTCCACAGAAAATAGAACACTCAGAAATCGTTCATTTCACTCAGTACTCATTGCACGAAGTTGCAAGTATGGTGGCTAAAATGGAAATGCACTCTTAATTAAACAATGAAGACGGTCGCACATAATGCAATAATAAAAAACGTTTTCCAAGCCCGTTCAATTAGTTCCTTGTACGTTTTCTTAGTTCGCGAAAAAGTAATTATATTTGTCTCATCACCGCGGCGAAATCTTCACTTCTGTGTACATTGCAACGCCCATGTGGTGCAGGGTAGCTTGGAAACGTATTCTTGAACACCAAAAAAAGTCCTGCATTTCTCGCACAACACAGCCTCTTCAGTTCGTAAGATCACTCACCCTGGTGTTTTGCGTACGATGAAATTCATGTCGCGGTATCGCAGGTATCCATTTTCGCATGACTTCGGGTTGATGTTGAATTAATCACAACACTGTCACCGTAAACACCGAAATTTCCGACAGCGAAAAGCGGCACAATTGCTTGGCGTCACACCATCAACACGAACACATTGCAGTCGAGTCGTAAATTTCCAACATTTGGCAACACGTGCCCTGCCCGTGCACATGAGCAAGGAGACGAGATGTGACTGACTGAGTACATCCTGGTATAAGCAGGTCCATCGCGCTAGCAAATAGTGCGGAGATACGTGACCATCTTTCGACCTTTTTCTAACTTGTTTTCTGGTAATGATTTTATTTGGCAAATACAACATCGCTTAACGTTTTGTTTTCTTCATCCGAAAAAACTATATCTGTTATCAGTACTCAGGGAAAATTTTCTGCCACTATTATTGCTGCGCGCACGAATACTAACACAGCACGGAACGCATGACCCTCTTTTCCACGAAAACTTCCCTTCCCACGACCGGGCTACAGCGTCGACGCGCGGGGCACTCACGCCGCACCTCCCCGGCCGGTCGTGGTCCCCTCTGCCTTTTCAATGCTTCCCAGAACTTCCTTTCCCTGCCTCCTTTGGTCCAGCTTGGGTCGCTCTCCCCCTTTCTCAATGACTAATTTCAAAGTGAGCTCCGCAAGAGAAGGAATGCGGTTGTTCGCAGATGCCACCATATTTCTGACTGCACCCGCAGGAACGGGGGCCGCGAAAGTTCTTTCCAATTTGCTTCGACGCTGAGAAGGCCGTTTTCAGAGAAGCCCGCTTTTTCACTTGACCGCGGCAGCGAAGGGCCGCAGAGGAAGAATTCTCTGAACTTATACGTCTTTCCGTCTCCGTTCATTCGCAAGCTTTGCCGACGCACAGTATCCAAAGTTGCAACCTGAATTTGAGCGTTAACCTTTCATATAACTGGCCGATGAACCTCATCATCGTTATTCAGTCTGCGTTGTAGATGTAGCTAGGTAAATCATGAGTGTATAAATTACGCGGCATAAGTCATATTGGAACCAGCGGAATAGAATTTAATGGTGCACTCGAATTATACCTTTATACACTAACACTTTTTTATTAGCGGCGGTAGACTTAGAGGCTTATGTCACTATGTCGTTAGCTAAGGAAGCTTTTATGGATGCAAGCCTCTAAATTCTGCGCCAAACGCTTTCCTAATTCCGGCTAAATGTTGCTTAATTGTCCCACGTCTAAAGGTTTACAGTTATATATTGCGCTGTAGCCAGCCGCAGAAACTTTTATGGGTGCCTCTCTTTAACTTTAGGGCAGATTCTCTCTAATAGCTGGCAGAAGACAGCTGAATGGTTCCAATTATGTAGACTTAGAGCTAGACAACGGCCTATATCCAGCCAAATGAGCTTTTATGGCTTTCTCTCTTTAGCTTTAGGACGAATTCTTTTCAATAGCTGGCAAAAGACAGCTCAATGGTTTTGAGTCTGTAGAGTTAGAGCTAAAAAACGGCCTATAGCCAGCCAAATGAGCTTTTATGGCTTTCTCTCTTTAGCTGTAGGACGAATCCTTTTCAATAGCTGGCAAAAGACAGCTCAATGGTTTTGAGTCTGTAGAGTTAGAGCTAAAAAATGGCCTATAGCCAGCCAAATGAGCTTTTATGGCTTTCTCTCTTTAGCTTTAGCATGAACTCTTTTCAATAGCTGGTAAAAGACAGCTGAATGGTTTCAAGTCTGTAGACTTAAAGCTAAACAATGGTCTATAGCCAGCCAAAAGAGCTTTGTCGCGGCTGGCCTATAGAACTAAAGCCATAGATTTTTCTTTAGCTGGCTACAGTAGCCTGAATAGCTGTGACTCTATAGACTAAACACACTAGGATGTTCTATAGTCGTTTAAAGAAAATTGTATGGTTTACATTCTTTAGTGCAGGATGCATAAAAACTTCAATAGCTGGCTATAGCCTAATTTATGCACTTTAATGGGTGACCATAGGGACCCATAGGCGGCCATAGCTCACCATACATTTTTCTATAGACGCCCATAAGGCATTTTTGTATGGGTGTACACGCCTGAGAGCGGTACATTGAGTGCAGGAGCCTGCTCCCTCCCTCTGGGAGAGAAGGGCAAGGAAATAAATGGCCCGTTTAAAAAGAGTTGCAAGTTTGATGTATCGTTCATGATAGGATTAAATGGATGGGTGGTGAGAGACACGATCTTAGATGCGTACAGCATGTCAACATACTCCCGCTGACGCCCTAGGTACCATTTATCATACTCGACATAAAGACTCTCGACAGGGCTAGTGCGGAAAGTGCGGCATAAGAGGCTACGGCCAAGATGCGGGACTGGGTCGAGCATTTTCAGTGATGTTTTTGTCGCTGACCCATACGCGACCCTCCCATAGTCAAGGCGATACCCTGCCAGGGCAGTGTAAAGCCGCAGCAGGACCTGTTTGTCGGCCCCATAAGATTGGTGTGAGAGGACCCTAAGCATGTTCCTTGTTTTTAAGCATTTGCATTTAGGGTGTTTGATATGCAGTATTAATGTAAGCTTTTCATCGAATAAATACCTAAAAACTTGCGTTACTTGTTCACAGGAATCAACACACCGTTAGAGATATGTTTGTGTCCTGGAGGACCCCACGCTTTCTGGAGATTACAACGCAAGAGCTTTTTCCAGGATTCAGCCTAAAACCATTCTTGTCTGCCCAACCGGCAAGTTTGTTCACGCCGAGCTAGACTTGACGTTCTTAGATTGACATATCGTCTGTTAGATTGACCGCATCGTCGGTTACGATTGCACATGATCCGCACTCGCCCGAGCAGTCGACACGTCGTCTGAATCGTCAGAGTCAGATGAGTCGCTGCCGCCCGACAGACAGACCAACTTTATTTGGCCAGGCGATTATGCCGGCGATGTCTTCGCCGTAGTCCATTGTGTAATATTACTGCGGCTCTAACCGGCACACACCGTGATAGCAACAGTTGTCTCCACTCTTATAAACAATGTGATCGCCAAAAAGATGCTCCACATGCGAGAAAGTAGATGTTAGTGTGGTGAAAAATTGTGCTTGGGGTTGTTATCAGCGCTGAATTTAAAAGCAGCGTTCAGATATTTGCCGTAGAGCACTGCACGGGAATCATTTTAAGGCCCGAGCCCGGCCCGAGCCCACTTCGCGAAGCCCGAGCCCGACCCGGGCCCGTAACACCTAGCCCGAGCCCGGTCCGGGCCCGGGCATTCAATAGTGAGCCTGGCCCGAGCCCGGCCCGATCCCACCATCTCAAGCCCAGGCCCGGCCCGGTCAGGTAATTTATTTTTTGGCCTAGGGAGGGCCCGCGCGTGTTTGACCAGGCCAGGTATTTGACGCTGAAGAAAGTTTGTTTCTTATATTCCGGGCGATTACACGGAGCATCTAGCCTGTACAAGCACCTCATGACCTGAAACGCCAAAAATAAGGGTTTAAAAGTGAACGTAGTTTAGCTTTCACCGCCTGCAGTTCACGCCAAATCGGCAATAATAGCTCGTATTCTCCCACGAGAGACACCATCACATTTGATGACCAGACTCTTGGCAATTTCACGTGTTTGTTTCGGCCGCAAGTTGGTATTGTTGAAATTTTGATCCGCATTTGAATCAACGGGTATGTACGCGCGTTGAAATATTTCACCTGCAGTGGTTGTTAAGCAGTGGTGTTTCTGTCGCACGCGAGTTTGATTCCCGATTACGGCAGCCGCATTTTGATTGGTGCGACATCTAAAACACACGTAGACATACATAGACATAGGTGCACAGCTTAATCAATTCCTTCCCCTCTTGAGCATTCCTTGTAATCGTATCTTTGGTATGTTATATACCAAAATATAAAATCTTGATGCAGTACACGAAATGTCATTCAAATTGCAGTATAGCGACCATCAGACCTAGCAAAACACGTTTTTAAAACAGTGCGTACAACTAACAGCAAGAAGCGCGCAAGAATAAGCCAAGAATATTCATTTTGATGCTCTTTTCTACACCTCACGTCGGACCTATGAATGGCCGTGCCCATGAATTCAAGCACGAGCCCGGCCCGGGCCCACGGCGTCGAGCCCCAGCCCCGCCAGGCCCGCGGCATTGAGCCCGCGCCCGGCCCGGGCCCACCGATAATCGACTTCGGGCGGCCCGGCCCGGCCCACGGGCCGGGTCGGGTTCGGGCTTTCGGGCCGGCCCGGTCGCGTGCAGGGCTCTAATTTGCCGCGATGGTAAGCCTACGCTGACCGGCAGCGGAGGTTCGGCGCTCCGACCCAGCACTGCAGGTGTGGCCTCCGCGACCGGCTGCCGGAGGCGCGCGCGCCGCCTGCGGCTGATCGCGGAGGCCACGCTGCAGGCACTGCGGTGCGGCGAGCGGCCGAAAGATGGCGCCACCTGCCTGCTAGAATCAAAACAGGCCATGGCAGATCTCTTGGTCACCGATCGCTGAAACGGCAATAATCGCCAAAAAAAGGCTCAGTATGCGAAAATGGGGATGCTAGTGTGGTGAAAAGTTGTGTAAGGGATGGTCATTCGCAGTTGTACAGATACCGGCGATCGAATATTCGCCACGATACTAAGCCTGAAGTTCCCAACACCCAAACTGCCCCGACCAACGCCCAGCCCGCTGGCTTGGGCAACGGATCTTGCGGCCGCCGCCGCGCACGAACTCAGTCCACATTTAGCGCTGCATGTCATCGCGTGGAAAATAATGCATCTTGGCGTCGTCGTCGATTTTCTCGGACAGACTTCCACGAGCAGTACTTCTCATTCCGCGAGCTTGCGATAGCACAACTTAGGCGAGCTCGGCGACGCGCACCGTCGCGTCGGTCGCGGTGCGCGTCGACATCGCGCACCACCCGGTGCCAGAACTGCGCAGTTTTCGGCACAGGGAACACCGCACCGCGCAGTTTTCGGCACCGCGCAAGGGAACACCATGCGCCGGCCACGAACTGAAGAGCAAAGACGTCGAACACGCAAAGTGCGCAAAGTTTACAAGCATTGCTGACACAGCTACACCCGTACGTCTCCTGCCCAAACGAATACCACAGACAACAGCAGCGCAGGATATCGTTTCTGGTCCCAAAAACGACTATATGACGTCACCCTGAACCGGCCAGACACGCCGGCTGATGTTTCGTCACGCCGAAAGCGATTTCGCTAGTGCTGCCGATTTGTGGAAGCTCGGGGCCAGGACAATCAAAATCGATTTTAGATGTGATTCCGGCCTCGGATTGTTGCACAAATTTCTGTGAGGCATCTGTACAAACTAATGAAGCCAATTATACCATTTTTCAGGCGTCAAAATTTGGTGTCAGTACTCCTTTAAGAAATAGAGGTGTTTTCTCTAGGTTTCCTACACAAAATGTTTCATGCTTGCTGAGGACGTAGGAGTGTATATTTGTATATTGAATGTCTTACTACCTGCGAACTTTCGGCTTGGCCCAGAAAATTTTGACAAAGATGGTACTTTCATACTCCACCATTGCTAATTCTGTGACCTGCAATTCGTAATATTCACTTGCACATCACTATGTGTCCGTGAAACAGTTTTTTGAGGCCATGGCCATAACTCATTCAGTAGATCCACCTTTAGTGAGCGTAGTCGCGAACTTTGTTGCGATCGGCGATGCGAGTTAGGCTCATGCTGGAGTCTCGTTATTCAAATTCCGCTTCCGACACGTCTTCACTAAACATTCTTTAAACTCGATTAACTTCCCTTGCTTTTAGGCGCAAATCTGAGCAGTCGTTGACCTATAGATTGCCGCGAAACATGCATTGGGTTTGTTTATGTATGTTTTGCTTTTACCGCCCAGCTGCGGCGGTCTGTGTTATCTGTGTTATCTGTGTGCCAAGGGAAGCGCGTGTTCCATTCTTTATTTCTATGCCACATGTGTTATCTCTTCTGAGAGGGAGAATATTCCGAATTAACGTGAATAGCCTAGAATATTCTTCTTTATTCTGGATGTCTATCGACTGTGAGAGAAGCACTCGCGCCGAAAGATAAAAGCCTGCAGGGCAGACGCCGCGGCATAAATTCGACTCTCCGACACTCGCCGACGCACGTCACTTTGCTGACTGCTGCTTCGCGGCCTGTGTACTTTTTCAGTTGTTACGGGAGCACAAGTTCCCTCCAATCAACGTGCCTTTCCTTCTAGACGACGGCCTAATCTTTGGCTACGTGACATGCGGTGCAGGTGTGGGGTAGCAGGGTGACGTGATCGTCGGCGATCCTTACAGGAGCACTGTGATCGGGGTTCGGTTGCGACGTCGTGCAGTGATCGGAGAAAAAAGTTATCGACTTTGTCTGCAGATCAATTATTGAGCCGTTTTCCGTAAAAATTTCCAATCTGATAATTACATCGCGGGGGCAGTAAGGCAAAATGACAAACTCAGCAGAGTACGTAATGCCACCTATGGTGACGCGTGATTTGCACGTTCCATTTGGCGTAACGGGATGGCCTCCTGCTGTGCGTACATGCGGACCGTCCCATCTTGTCGTGACTTTTTTCAGTTTAGACGCGAATGACCTGCTCATTACCGAGTAGTCGGCTTCTGTCTCGATGAAGGCGACTACGTCCAAGCCGTTGATGGACAACTGGACGTCAGATGCCGCCTTCCTCGAGTTCAGGGTGCTTCGGGTGTCGCATCTCCGCTTATGCGTGTTGGCGGTTGAGCACTGTGCGTCGTCGTTCTCGCCGTCTTCTCACCGGCCGTCTCGGTCATGTTGGGTACGCGCCGCGCCGCGTATCTGTCGTTGTGTTCGGGAGTCTCGTCAGGGTTCCTTCGGGTCGTCGGGATAAGGGAATGTCGTGAATCACGGTCTTCGGCGCGCCACTGCATCGTTGTAGGGTTTTCAGTTTTCTGCTGTTGTGCAACTTCACCAACAGAAGTTGTAGCCTTTAGTTTCCCCAGCGTGGGCTGGGGTACCTTCCACCTGAGAACTCAGCATTGCTACGGCGGTTCGGCGACTGGTATGGGTAGGACGACGGCGAACGGTTGGAACAGGCTGGTCCGTGGCTGGTTTTGGACAGGTATTCTTCGATATCCGACGGGCGCTGGCCGGTTCGGGGGCGGGCTGCGTAGAAGGAGAACCCTCGCAAACCGAACCTCTTATAGGGGCAGTGACGGTAGATGTGATCGGCTGCTCCGAAGTGGTAGCACTGCGGACGATTGTCGGACGTTCGCCATACGCCGGTCTTCCTTGAGGCGGTGGGTTGCTTTGCAGGTGGTCGGGCCGGCGACAGGGGATGACGGTACGGAGACTTGTGACGATAGGGCGCAGGTGGGCGAGGGCGACGGACAGCAGCCACGCAGGATATCGCTTGCGGCTCACTAGGTGCTGCTGGCGTCGTTCGTCGTTGAACTTCCCAGCGCATGCTGCGCTTCTCTAATGACGTCGGTAAGGGAAGCGACTTGTGATTGCGGCGGCATTGGGAGCAGTTTCCGCAGCTCCTCCCTCACTAGTTTGCTTATAGTATCTCGTAGACTATCTGCGGGAAGTGGCATGCTGTCGACGCAATTCGCATTGGCCGTGCAAACAAAGTTCCGGTCATACCGCTTAGCACGCATTTCGAGGGCTTTCTCAATAGTGCTGGCTTCGGTAATGAATTCGGCGACGGTCTTGGGCGGATTTCGGACAAGTCCAGCAAACAATTCCTACTTCGCAAAGCCCGCCCGTGCTGGCTCATTTCGACGAAAATCCGGAACAAAATGCACACGAACACCAGTAATATAGGTTTGCGTGCCGTCCTCGCCCAAAAGCAAAGCGGTTGCGAAAAGGTAATCGCCTATGCCAGCCGTGGTCTGTTGGAGTAGGAGAAAACTACTCTGCCTCCGAGAAAGAGTGCCTAGGTATCATATGGGCCATTTCAAAATTTCGCCCATACGTGTACGGTAGACCGTACAAGGTTGTGAAAGACCACCATGCGCGGTGTTGGTTCGCCAATTTTAAGGACCCCTCTGGCCGCCTTGGCGATGGAGCTTGCGCCTGCAGCAATTCCGCGTTACAATTGTCCTTAAATCCGTCAGGAAACACTCCGACGCCGACTGTCTGTCCCGCGCCCCCGTCGATCCAAGACCTCAAGACTCAGATGCCGACAGCGCCTTCTTCGGAGTCGTGACGCAGAGCGATCTAGCCGCCCAACAGCGTGCCGACCCCGAGTTACGCGTCATGATCGGCTACCTGGAAGGACGCAATGTCGCCTTGCCTAGGGCCTTCAAACGAAACTTACCAGCATTCAGCCTAAAAAAATCCGTACTCGTAAGAAAGGAAGGAATAGTACAGGAAATGCAGGGAGGTTAACCAGAACACTGTCCTGTTGGCTACCCTACCCAGGGAGGAGGGGATACGGGAAAGAAAGGAAAAGAAAGGACAGCGGTGCATATTAAAGGAGAAAATGAGAGAAAGAAAAGTAGAAAAAAATCCAAGGCATGACCAGGCAACTGGAAAGGCGGTACAAACAACGCAAATAGCCAGAAAATGCCCAAAACTAATACGGTCGACTGAAAAAAATTGGCGAACTAAGGCCACGGCACTATAGTAATGTCCCTACAATCGTTCAGACAGGACCGTTTCCTTCAAAAAGAGCAGTAAGGCTTTTATAGTCTTTTCGGCCTGTGACGGACAACGCCTATGGCACAAAATTGTCTGCGCTGTAAAGGGGAGGTCGTGGAGTCGGCGAAGTGTGGTGGAGAGCTGTTGCCTCGACGTTATGAAGCGGTCACAATGGCACAGAAGGTGTTCAATCGTCTCATCGGTGGAAAAATTCCAGCCCTGGAACGAGAACGAATTACCTTCTTGTCATCCCGGAAGTTCTTCGTGACGAAATTTGGAAGCGTGCCACGATGACCCGTCTTTAGGACATCTCGGTACAGCTCGCACAATTCGAAAAATTAAGGCGAGGTACTACTGGCCGCGCCTTACATCCGACGTCATCCACTACGTCCGGAGCTGCCGTGACTTCCAGCGGCGAAAAACGCCGCTGACGAGACCCGCCGGACTTCTGCAGCCGATCGCCGTGCCGTCGAGGTCTTTCCAGCAGATTGGAATGGACCTTTTGGGCCCGTCACGATCCGAGAACTAGTGGATCTTCGTAGCGACAGACTACATGACGCACTACGCCGAGACCGCTGCTCTTCCGAGGGGGACTGCTCAAGAAGTCTAAAGGTTCTTCATAAGTGAAGTTGTGCTGCGACATGGAGCCCCTGAAGTTCTAATCACGGACTGCTGAACGGCCTTTATTGCGGATCTGATGCAAGGAATATTACGCTACAGCAACACGGATCACAGAAGAACGACGGCCTACTATCCTCAAATGAACGGACTAACGGAGCGTTTGTACAAGACGATTGCGGATATGCGGTCCATGTACGTAGATGTTGAACGTAAAACCTTGGACGAAGTTCTCCCATATGTCACATTTGCGTACAACATGGCTATCCGAGAAACTACGCCAATGACACCGTTCGAGCTTGTCTACGAAAGGCGGCCGACTTCAATTCTTAACGCCATGCTTCCGCACGTACAAGACGATGACCTCAACGCCGACGTCCAAGGATACTTTCAGTGTGCGGAGGCCCGCCAGCTCGCTCGAGTTCGTACAAACGACCAGCAGCTGGTGGATGCCGGCCGCTACAAGCTCCGACGCCGACACGCCGAGTACCACCCTGGAGATCGTGTGTGGGTTTGGACTCCCATCCGATTACGCGGACTCAGTGAGAAGCTTCTGCGACGGTATTTAGGACCCTATGGTATTCGACGACGTGTTGGTCAACTTAGTTGCGGTGTGATCCCCGATGGTGATTCCGGCACATCACGACGACGCACGCTACCTGAAGTCGTCCACCTGGTTCGCTTAAAACCTTCCTACGCACGATGACGGACTTTTATTTTCTACTTGTTTGAACTATCCCTTATGTTAGCATCGGGTCGATGCACGCTTAGGGGGTGGGGGTGGAGGTAACGGCGTGAACCATGAATTGGGTTTGTTTATTTATGTTTTGCCTTTACCACCCGGCTGCGCCGGTATGTGTAATCTGTGTTACCTGTGTGCCAAGGGAAGCGCGTGTTCCATTCTTTCTTTCTATGCCGCATGTGTTATCTCTTCTGATACGGAGAGCATCCCGAACCAACGTGAACAGCCTAGATTAACCTTCTTTGTTCTGGGTGTAAATCGACTGTTCGAGGAACACTCGTGCCGAAAGATAGAAGCCTGCAGAGCAGACGCCGCGGCTTTAATTCGACTCACCACACTCGCCGACGCACATCACTTTGCTGACTACTGCTTCGCCGCCTGTGTAGTTTTTCAGTTGTTAGGGGAGCACAAGTTCGATCCAATAAGCGTCCTTTTCCTTCAAGACGACGACATCCTCATCTTTTGCTACGTGACAATATTCATTAGGACGTCGGCCATTTTCTGCAAAGTGTGTGTGCTCGAGGTGCCGGTTTTTCAACCTTCCGAGTGATTTAAAGCCTTCGCACTAAATTGTTATATAGGTTCGTAGAAAACTGCTTGCACAAATATACTGGAATGCACTGCCCGTACATAAAACGTTCCGACGTGACTAAAAATCCGTGTTATCGGCGAATGTCATTCAGGATATTGCCACTGGCACAAACAAATTTACAGCAAGGGTTTGAATTCAAAATTGACTGACTGGTTACAGACATCAAGGAAACTTTCCTCAGAACCAAGGGAAAACGACGACAATGACTTTACTGAATGTGCCTTCCGATTAGACCTTCTTTTCTCTGTCTCAAACTGCTCCTAAGATTGTGGTCCCATAAGTGAACTCATCGTATAAGGTGAACAAGAAAGGCGTATACGCAGTGTAGCTCATTTACTTCTAATACACTCTTAGATTTCACTTGCTATTTTCTAAATATTCAGCAGAGTTCGGTATCCGCTTCGCTAGCAGTATGTACATGGCGTGGTGTGTCACATCTCGTGGCCGTGGAAGGGATTGTTAGAGCCTCGGCTTCGAAATATAATAAGACCTCTCCACTGTCATTTGTGGGCGACTGCACAATTCATCCAGTTCGAAAAGACAATAGCCACATAACTCCCCGCAGTCACACTCTGGCCACAGACCCATTGCGCATTGTTGTCCCCAAACCCACACAATCCGAATTGCGTATGTAAATTTAGTTTTTCGATAATTAGAACGAACTCACGCAAGTTGTAGTAACAAAACCGGACATTGGAAAAAAAATTCTTTAGCACGGCGCAACTTGGTTTGTGCCCCCTCTGGCGAACGTTATGAATTGCCAAAGAAAAGCCTGGTGGGTGCGCCGCCACACAGCGGGTGCCAAAAAACAGTCTCCCAAGTCTTTATGCCATCGAAGTAAAAAACAAAAAGAAAAGATGATCTATTCCATTTGCGTACATTGGGCAAGCAGGGAAATGTTAAGTACACGACACCGAAGTGACAGAACAATCGGGGTAGTGTTAACATTGAGTTTGTGGCCAACTGCCATATAATATATGTTGTGAAACATTTAATAGCACGACAGCATCCAGATGTATTCTGTAATTTTACTTTTCCCGTAGACACCAATGTGTTGACAGCCGACGGGGATTTTGTAAAGTTTACGGCTTCATCGTGAATAAATTTTCATAATAAGGGGAATAAACTAGGAGTATTAACACAGTCGTCGTTGCTTCAAACTGTCAGATTGTTCTGTTCATATCGGCCGCGCAACAATATATTTGTGTTCTGAAAGTTTTGATGAAAGGAAAGTTATCGCCATTTGCGGGATTGCATACACCAGAAAGCTAGCTTACCCGCAAACCGTCTTTGCTCACGCGAAAAAAAAACTACATGGAACTCTATGCATCTAAAGTTTCCCTTCGAAACTAAACAGCAGACGTAGCTTACAGCGACGAACGGGCATTGGCTACTGAAAAACAACGTACACATATGAACCCACTTGTAACGAGCACGTTAAGTTAGCCTTGAAGGTATCGATTGTAGAGAAGTACAATGAATTCATGAATAAAGTCACGACAACAGTGACGCTCGAGTATTCACTGCTGAATAAACACACCTGATGCAGTCAAATGCCACAATATAATGTAAGGATCTTCTTAGGGTACCTACACTTCTGAAGTGCTTCACCATCCCTAGGTAGTGATAATATTTGCGTGCACTAGAAGCGAGGACTCAAAGTAGTCTTTCACTTATGGTATGACTATACTTGTTGGCTGTGAGGTATTCAAATTAGAAGTTACGTTTTCTTTCTCAAACGGGATCGAACCCAGATTCAGCAGAAGCAGGAGGGTGCTCTTAAGGTTATTTGGCATTATCACCCGCCCCTATTTTGTGCTTTCTAACTTAGGGTAACGTTGTCGTTATTACATTTTGTATAGAGTCGAGCCCACTGATAACGGCCGCAGTTATAACAATTGCTCTGATACAACGAGCCAAGAAAAAAACGAAAATGTAAACAAAAAAGCACATAGTCGTCGTAGAACATCTTGTCCTCCCTCTACCAAACTTCTTCTTCAGGTGGACGGAGGGTGCACATCACGGAAAAGGGGTGAAGCGAGGTAGGATATAAAAAGTCGGAGACGACGGCGAACTTGCAAAAACTTGGCGTTGTCGCTGTACTAACACCTGCGACGCACATCAGTTCTTCCGTCCTCCCGTCTGCGGGGGCACAAATCGGTGATACGGATTTTCTAAGCCAACAAAATTGGCTACCTGAAATTTCGGCAGTCCCTGTTCATGCTCGAAGTAAAAAAAATAACCACCCTGAAACGCCTGCCATAAAGCCGAAACACACAGAGTGCTCTCTGAGGTACCATCTACGGTTCTCTTTGAACGTTGTGAACTATCTTACACAGGGAGCACAAATTGCGTCCTCGTAAAGTGCGGACTGTCCAAGTCGACAATGTACAATTTTTAAAGCAAGAGAAAAGATTCTGGTTCCCATTGCAATGCGACCCTTTGCCCAGAAAGCGTAATTTGTCAAATGACAATTAGTTGGACTTTTATGCGTATGTTATAAGGTATTTTTCCGCTTTTTAACTTGTTTTTAGGGCGCGTGTTTTATTCCTGCGGGTGAGCGGCAGACCTCGCTGTATGGCTGCGGCTAGTGCAATGTTATCGCCGCGCGCCGTCGAGGCGATGTTCGCGGCCGCTGCATGCACCGACCGCAAGCCTGCGTGTTTTCACGCCGAGGAAACGCTTATTACACTTACAACGAACTCCAGATAAAACGAACAAATTCAGCGTTCGTTATAAATGGCTGGACAAGTATTTGACCAGCCTGACTGTGTTTAATACTGAGGTCTGTTCCCTCCATGAACCATTCGACCAGTTTTTCTATGTCCCTGTCTTGTTGCAACTATCGAAACCCCGCCATATCTACGACAAATTATTGATTTTATTCAAAGAAAGGTGGGGATCTCCTAGATATCGTAAGTTGAGAGTATTGCAAATGCGTATAGAACATCATATTCGTGCAGTTTTGTTTTACTTTGAGCATAGTATTATGCGTGATTTGGCATTAACGTTGCAACAACATGAAGACACCAACAAAAAAGAGCAGCAGAGAACTTTTCAGCGGTTTTTGGCTAACAGGTCTCCCGACACGATGAGCTTCTTTCAAACCCTCGACTCATTTTCAAACGCTTGTTGTCATCTTTTACAGACAGCCGTTGGAACGCTGGAATATCTGCCGATTTTCTGGTTACATGAATCCATCGGCGAACACCGAAGTACGTTCGCTGGAACGGGCATTTATTAGCTGAAATGAATCTATTTTATTTCATCATTCCGCATACATTGATTTCATTATACTGTAACAAAAGAAAACATAATTATATAAAATCTTAACTAAGGATTGTCCCAATTGTTTTTGGGTAATTTTCTGGGACGAAAAGGTAAAGTGTTTCATTTTATTCAAAAGGGTTATTTTGCATGGCCCATGGTCGGTTATTTGTTCGCCCATAAAAAAAACGTTGCCTCTTGACAACATACCCCCGTTATCGCCACTGCTACGGGCATGCGTGGCTCAAGCCAAGGATTTAAAACGAAGCTTGATATTTTCACACGTTTAATGCCATTCATGATAGTTTGGCTAAGCAGAGTTGAAGTGACAGCGAGAACATGAAATGCAAATTCTCTGATGTGTAACGAAAATCCCGCAGTCTTGTTTCATAAGTGGGGAAGTGAGCCGCCTGTGAATATTGGCCTCGAGGACATACCGTGGCGCCACCTAGGCGTGACGTCACTTGTAGGACACCGGGTCGTGTTGTCGTCTGCGACAACACAGCTCCTGTGCGTATGCAACCGCATGTTATTTTGTTGTGGCCACCGTCGCCCCCCTCCTTGTGGATTCGATGGGATTTACCCCGCAAAAAACTGGTCTGCAGACCTTATAACCCGGGCAAACAATTGGCGACTGGCGTTTTCCTGGCGACACCGCCGCGTTTAGGTAGTTGCTACCACCGCGACGCACAGCTCGTATGCAGCCAGCTAACGCCAAGGACGATGCAACCAATGCCGAGAAAATTACGCTGTAAAATCATTATGAAATACTTGTGAAGAGACATGTACGAGACTGTGTGTGCAAGGAAACACCTTGAAACAGCGACGGAAACGCATCGCTCACTTGTGATCTCACCGCGCGCACTGCTCGCATTGCCCGGTAAATGAATGACTACGCGAGAACGGTGATCGGATTGCTTCGCCCCACAGGCTTAAACGTGCTGCTGTGATCTGCAGTTTGGCATAAGAAGTGCCTATTTCCCCTACAAGGTTCTTATAGTTATGCCCGGATTAGTATAAATATCAGTGCCGTAGCCGGTATTCTACACGGCTATGTTTACTTTTCGCGACAACTTGTCCGCAATGTATAAATTGTATGAACGCAAGTGTTCAACGCCTTCGAGCGGGTTCGGACATGACTATATTTATTTTTCATTAGGATCTCGTCTGGGGAATTGAACCTGCCTTTCTCTAGCATCAATTTCGAAACTCAGACTTCTTACAGAAGGCGAGGCTGTGTACAAGGCAAAACACGTCGTTAATGATTTGGGGCAAAGTGGAGTTTTAGAATAGGAGAACCGACAGTCGGGGTCCCCCAAGAAGTTAAGGGAACCCAAACGCAACACGCGTGCGTGCGACGACAGGGTCTTCTCCAACTGCTGGCCGCCGGCTTCGGATCGAATGTTGGGAACTTTAGGCTTAGTGCTGCGGCAGATATGTCATCGCTGCTATTGTTACAGTTGTGAATGACAGTCCCTAGCACAACTTAACACCGTAATGTCACCCCGTTCTCATACGTGGTACTCTGTACCAGCGGTAATTGCATTTTAAGAGATCGATGATCAAGACGCCTGCCACGGCCTCGGTAGATTCTTGCGCGGAGGCATCGCCAACCTTCGGTCACTCGCCACACCGCTCGTGAACGGGCAGCGGTGCCGACCTCCGCGGCCGGTCGGCGAAACTGCGGCAGATATTTGAGCATTCCTTTGAAACCCACAGCTGATGACACTACCTAGCAGAATTTTTCACCCCCCTAACCTCCACTTTCCCCAATCTGGAACTTCTTTTTCACGACTTTTTTTTTATTTTAAAAAGTGGCGACAAGTTTTCCTGTCGTGACCTGCGTCGGATCGAGCGTCTCCGTCGGCCGTGCGGGCAAGGACGTTGGGTGCGTGAGCAGAGCGTTTCTGCGAGCAATACACGGTTCATGATTTCCTGCTTATACATTTCTTGCAAACAAGGGAAATCTAGAAACGTAACTCGGCGATCGTCGTAGTCTACAATGTTGTTGGGGGAAGCGAGCCACAGCTTACGCTTACACCGGGTTCTGTCGCATACATCCGCATACACCACCACGCTCATGTTGTTTGCGGATAATGTACCACAGTTGATACGGTTATAAAGTCCCGATGAGGTCAAACTGCGCTGGACGTACTGACAATTTGTTTCAAAACAAGGAAATTAACAAGAAAATATTTTTGGAACGTTCGTCCTTAACGAAGTACGTGTTGCAAGCCAACTACGCAGCAAAATAGGAATGGTGATCCTACAAGTGACGTCAAAATGATCGCAGCGCCGGCCTCTCCAGTGGTGGGCCTCGCGGCTAATACTGAATCTGCTTTAGGGGGACACAACAGCTGATAAGCCCGGAAATGCACCGGGAATGGTGGTCCCATAAGTGAACTGATGTCATACGGCGAAAAAGGATTCGCTATTCCAGTGTAGCTGACCTACATCTATCGCCCTCTTATATTTCACTTGCTATTTTCCAAGGAATTAGCAGATTTCCACATGCGCTCGGTTAATATTTTATGGCATGGGGTGTCACCTGTTGCGGTCGATGCCTCGGATAGTTCAAGCCCCGGCTTCGAAATATAATAGGACAGCCCTACCGTCTCCTGTGGGGGACTGTACAATTCGACCAGGCCTTAAAGAGAGTAGTTACATCAGCTTCGTCACACTCATTATGCTTTTACCGCAGGAAACAAGGCAAGGTATTTTCTTTGCTCACCAGATTTGTATATTGAAGCATATTTGCCTACAAACACGCTCAAGATGCAAACATGGGCAGTTTTTGCGCGGTAGTGGTTCAAGCGCAATCACAGCCCACAGAACCGCATTTCCGGCAGTCCGGACATGGGTTGCTTCGACGTTTTATGTTCCTTTTCTCCTTAACAAACAGATATTCAAAAAGCAGGTCGACGCGCTACACCTATTTAATTAGTCGGACTTTGGTTTAAGGAGAGAAGAAAGTATTTTTCCCGCATAACAAATATCTGCATAACACTATCTGACCTCTGTGTTCCAGGAGCTTAACCGCCACGAGTTTTCAGTTTGTCGACTGCTGGAGTAGTGCCAACGACGGTTGCTGCGGTTGCTGCCTTCCTAGTCTCTACATGTCGTTTCGTTACCTCACATAATCGAGGCAGCACACATGCGCGGTGAGCAGTACATATCGCTGCACAGCGAAGACGTATCCGTTTTCTAGCATGCTGCTTAGACGCACTAAGTGCAAAGCACTTGCTAGATGAATTCTCTGGTTTCGCCGTCTGTCCAACCACCCTACTCTTCCCCGGTCCAGCGGCTGTTATGCGAGGTTATAAGAAGCCCGCTGAGCTTACGAGAAACCCAGTGAAACACCTGGCGAGCATTCAGCAGCAGTGTTCGAAAAACCGAAAGTAGAGAGAAAAAAAAAGCTTCGCTTTAAAAGTGACCCTCATGCTCAAAGGCAGGCATAAAAAAGCTATAACAAAATAATAATGTCCGGGTCTTCCTGTCTTGCAACCTCGCCGTTTGTTTCGTGTAGTCGCTGTTGTCGCTGTTTCGCCTCTCATTTGAATGAACGAAAGCATCTTTGTAGCCACTCTTTAGCCCAATTGTGCTGTGTAACCCACGTATGCACTGGTATGCATAATTAATCTGCAAAGCTGACACCCCCTTTCCATCAGCACCACAGCAAGTGATCTACCATTGCACAAACTCGGGACTACGCAAGTTATATCCTAAATACTGTATGCTGCAATAACTACGGGGACATCTGTGAACCGCTGCAGTACACTGACCCTGTAGAGCAAGTGCCACGCTAATCCAACTCGTCGGAACGATGCTGCCGTCATAATTCAACAAATGCAAGGTTGCCCGCTCATTTTGTGTATGTTAAACACGCCGACCATGATGGCTGATAAATTGGAAACGTAGGCTGCTGTGCATCGTTTACGGCAACAAAGTTACATCCGAACGTAGTGTAAGACGGCGGTGGGCTTGGCCCGCGGACTTTTGGTGGCAACTGCATCTTCCCGTATTATTTTTTTGGTGCAGGTAGCCGAATAGCTTTCGGCATTCCGTCTTGCCTCTATGTAACTACAGCGTAAAAACGAGACGTTGTAAAAACAATACGTCTAAACCGTTACGAACATTTTAATCTGGGCTTGACTTACAGTTTGAAATAATTACGCCCAGTAATCAGCTACGCCCAACTGGAAGGAACGGTGAGAGAGACAGATGCAGAGAGAGAGAGAGAGAAAGAAAGAGAAAACCCTATTGAGAAGGAATAGCGGTTTATACAACCCAATTACAGCTCCTCGAGGGTCTCGATTCTGCGAATTAGGTGGCTAGCAGTTTTGTATGGCCGCAGGTCGGGAATTACGTACCGGTCAGTCAAGCGTGCTTGGATGAAGGCCTAAATTTTCAGCTAGGTGAACCCAAGGAACCTGTGTTCTTAAGAAGACATAAGTAAAGACCCCTAAAGAGTGTGCCATGGCAAGCAAGCAGTTTTTTGCCACCCACAATCTTAGGATCGGGAAAACAGGGAGAAGCCTTAGCGTACGTTCACGTGCGAACAATAGTTCGTTGGTGATGTCGGCGGAAACCGAAAATGCCATTCTCTCGAGTTTTGTCGCGCGTTAAAGATGCACAGGTAGTCGAAATGTATGTGCACTTCTCCAGAACAGCGCTCCTCATAGCTCAGGTGTAGAATCTCCGCTTATGGCCGCACAGTGGGCCAATCAATGACGTTTCATTGGAGGGCAGATCCGTCCCTCCCCTTCGGCATTGCACTGTGTGAACAAACAGGATATGCAGCACAGGGGCAAACTGCACAGAGATTTAGCAGAAGCTTGTAAAATCAGCAGTGAGGGGACATGCATGAGCCACCCATTACTAAATCTACAGGGCACTTAGAGCGCACTGTGGCTAAATGACGTGGTCATTTATCTATTTATTTGTTTGTACACAGTTCTGCGTGAAAAAGATAATGCAGGAGTAAATCTGATGTAACGCGAGCAGAAAAAAAACAAAGGCGTCTTCACACAAGGAGGATAATGCATACGCAAATTCATGAACTGGGGAGAGCAGTTTGAGCTGCTGAGTGCAAACCATTTAGCTATTGCTTCAAGAAAAAAACTGTACTTAAAAATATTTTGTGCGAGCACAATACGAGGTAACGTATAATTTAAAACACCATATATTTGTACCTGTATACTTTGTATTTTTTGTGTGTGGCAAATAGATGTTGTTATCCAGGTGAACTGCTGACATGTTAGAGTTTTTGGAATAAAGCTCCAAATAGCTAACAGCACGTCGCGCTGGAATTTTGTTACTTTATGTCGGCCGTTTCTGTTTTATTTTCTTTATGGCGAGTTGAACTGAAGGCTGGCGTAAAGTGAGTTGCGCACGCATCCCCCTATTTTAGCAGAGCTGGGTAACTATTGCTCACTAAACGTGTACGTATAAATGCGCTAGGGTTTCATATTTGGAAAAGCGGGTTAGAGGTGCATTGCATCATGAGTTAGAACATGCAAATTGCAGAAGTAGCAGATAGGAGAGTAGTATTGCGCAATCCCCATTTAATCCCCCGCTTACATGGCGCGGCGAATCCGGATGTGTGGTAACGTGATGTTAGTAGCACCATCATGCGATATCCACTGAAGACTGTAATTGTATTGCAGATCCCTAAAATATTGCGCCGAGCTCGGCAAACGCTGGGGTATGTGTCGACTTCGCGTTAACACGCGTTTCGTTTTAAGCTTTAACACCATTTAATAGGCTTCGAAGCCAGAACGCACACTGTCGTTGACCTAGCTAGGCGCATTGTCAGGCCCAGAAAAGCGGCTACGTAACATTAGTCACAGACACAGATATTCCTAACACTGCCCATTGTCCGTACCTTTCAATCCCATTAGCAGAGAGAAGAGGAAAAAAACAAAGCAAAGAGAAAAGGACGATGGTGATTTTGAAAAGACACGTCCGGCCATTAAGTACTGCCTTTTAATTCGCAGAATTACAAGGAATGACTTGGTATACTTGTAATTTTTACTGCTGCCTCATGTTCGCTAGTGTGGAAGCAACATGTTAAATATTTATAATTTTTACGGCGAATATTTTATTGCAAACGTTCTGATATATGCACTTTTATTATAACACTGGCAGTCATCAAATACGCCACAACTACAACGGAAACTGACTAAGCTTTAGATTCCTCCGCGAAAAAGGTTATATTTCACACTTAAAAATGTTTTTTTTTATAATCTACACGATCGAACGTACACAAAATTAAAAAAAAACACTATTGCGTTTTTTTAAATGAGCTAGCTTGACACAAACAGCATTTTCTCAATTTTAAAATTTGCATTTAGTAAGCTACTTTGGGAAAAAAATTGATTTGGCATGCAAATAAAACTTTAATTTAAGAACTGGTAAAATTTTCATACACAAATAGTTTTTCACGTGCCAGTCGAGACATCGGCGCTGCTGTAGTACCGTAGTGGACCCTTTCATAAAACCAGGCTCTTTATTTCCGCCACGAGCAGCCGCGCAGCAGCTGTCCTGGGAACGTTGCTTAGCGCAGCGTTATGACGACTACGCCATGCAGCTGAACACTAGCCGCACTGGTTATCGTTTAGCAACACCTTCTCTCCTTCCCGGTTTTCGTCAGCGTGATAAATTTGGCGGAATGTTTAGGGCACAGCGCTTTGGCGACAGTTCCTTGCCTGAGCAGTGCCGCCGTCGTCGTCGTTGCAATCGAGCGAACGATGGGAAGACTGAAGAGTGAGAGAAAGCAAAGGATGAGACTGTTGCGAAATTGGGAGGGGCAGGTGCCCAACGCCCCAGGCATTAAACTATTGCGTAAGAAGTTCGCTTTATATTTTTAGCCAGAACCTGTAAGGTGCATTCTGTCAGCGCTTATATCAGAAGCCAAATATTTTCTGCAAAAAGTTGACAGGAACTAATTTTGAACCACGTTGTTCTGAAACAGACTTTTTTCAGTACTTAGTTGATATGTGCAATAGCTTGCATATAAAGATGCATCTTGTCATGGCATGCTAAAAAATATTACATGGTAATGATATTCTGAAACGGGTTTTTAGCCCACAAATCGAAGAGGAAGGCACTAAAGAAAATAGCGGTTCCAAGTGACGAGCTGCATAAATGAACCCATAATCAATGAAAGCTGCTCATCGTGAACAACTAAGCACAAACAGGTCGCTAAGGATGCACCGGTCTACCTATACCACAGTAAGGGTGAACTGAAAATATTCTGATGTACACAGTCCCCATTCTTTTTTACATTTCACATCAGTGCACCTAGACATCTACGTGCAGCTCAGAGATTCCTGAAAAACCAGTGATCACCAATGCTGGCCCGGTGTCACAAGACTGGTCATTTTCTGTGCCATTCTAACCAACATCATTATTCGAACCAATCAGGGATATTACCGTTTTCCGGAATAAAGGAGGGTTGGAGCACCAACGTCTTCCAGCCTGCGTCACAAGTCAGGCACCACACCCAACAGCAAGGGTTGCAATTCAAGCAGCAAAAGAGTGAGCTCCTTTCCGCACACTAAGTCTGCAGCAGCTTCGCGCCTACGTTTACCTAATGCTTGCAAAAATTCAGAGTGCAAAGCCAAGAAGGGAAATACATTTAGGCAATGATACAACAGTTATAAGATCGACAATCACATCTGTTGACATACTGCTGCGCCATTATGTTTTTCGGGCACAAAATCTTATTCAGTACACATAAATTGAATGCTTTAAAATTAGAAAAACGAATATAGGGCACGGAAATATGCCACGTCCAAATATGTAGTATTGGCACAGGTACATCAAAGTTTAGGTGTCCGAGCAAGTACTTAACATTATTTTGTTGTCTGTGTGCAAATGTCACATCTGCGTCAGCATAAATTTAAGGCGGCAAGAGTGTTTATGTCGGCATTGCTGTGTCCATTCCTAGTGATATGTACCAGAGACAATATATTTTTATTCAGCCACATTTGCCCAAAAAAAGCCACACATAAAATAAAAAATCCACACCTTTAAGAGGTTATTAGCAAACGCTTGTGGGCGGAATGTCACGGTTGTGCTGAGAAGCACAGGGTCCAGGATTCGAAACCCAGAATTTTCGAACCACCAAAAGAAACTTGTTTTTTTAATGTGCTCGACCTAGTTTTCAAACCCAGAATTTTCGAACTACGAAAAGTAATTTGTTTTTTTAATCTGCTCGGCAAAGTGCGGCCCATGATATAGTACTGGCAACTAACATATTGTGATGCCTACAGATAAGCGGAGAACAAAAGGCTACCTTGTAATAAGCTATCGACAGTTGTTGCTAAAACGACCGGACAGGCAATAATGCACAGCTTCATACTACCAGCCGTTTCATCATACTGCTTTGTAGGTATACCGAGATTATTGTTTGCACAAAATAAGTTTGCCAGTAAGCTCCCTCCTATCCTGTCATTTTAAGTGCAGACCACATTAGTGGGTCGGCTTGTCTTCGTCGCTTGTCTGTGGTCACGGCGTCACAAACAGAAACAGAGGCTTGAAAAAGAAAATTGCCTTATCTGGCCGGGATCAAGCACCGGGTTTCTGGGGTTAGGAAGCTGATGTCTATTCTACTGCACCACAAAAAGTTTTGAAATAAAAATGGGCAAATTGCACCGGCTGTTTTCTAAACAGGCACTGACAATCAGGCAAGCTCTAATAATCGAACTTTGTTATCTACCCAACAAAGCTAAACGCTGCACCATTGCGCAGCTACATGTATAAGGCCATTCAGAGTGTGTTTAAGCCTGACCAGTGGTTTAAATCTACCAGTTTCTCCTTTAGGGTGTGTGGTGTCATTCTACTGAGTGCTAATATTTGGTTGCTCCATCAAATAGTCACACTTCATGGTCGCAGTAAAGCACAAAACGTGTTCATGGTACTTACCTGAAGAAAATACTTATTTCTCAGCCGCGCCACCACATGGTTTTCCATTTTGTTTTTTTTCTTTCATTTTTGGATGATGTGCACAGAAGCCGACTATCACTACCGGACAGCAAGGCACTGCTACTGCCCTTACAGAACTGACGTGTCAAGAAAGTGCAAAAACTGACACGGCCGTTCAAGTTAATTCAGGAGCACTTGCAAACAAATTTGTTGGCCCCCTAGATGGTTCGCGTGGTAATTCTTTCACAGGATTACCCTCACTGCAGGTGGTAGAGTGTCTGGTTACAGCCAATTTAAGAATACAGCCAGTTGCCCGTGAGTAGTCTTCGTCGGTGCAGTCTAGCTCTGAAAAACAACAGAAACACGTATTATTACTTACCAAGTTGTGCTTAGGTGTGGTTACTTCGACTGAAAATACATATTATTGAATGGCTCCAGTCGAGTCGGGTTAACTCAAACCTTGTGCCCTTGCGGGACGGCAAGCGCTGGTTGAATGAACCAAGGTAACTCAAATGTTTATTATTTGCTGGAAATAGCTCCCTTTCTTTCCGTCAATCAAGCTCGCTTAACGTCCTCACCGGAAGCGCCAATTTTTGAACGCAGCTACTGATTTTCACAACAATTAAACACCACGAAGAAGTAGTCAATAGTAGTAGTAGTAGTAGTAGCTTACTACCAAACACCCCTAACAAAGCGGTTTCTCAACGTGCTCAGTCAAGGCTCCCATGATGGTTGCTTTTGGCACTGGTGTACAACGTTCAGAGGTCACAACATGCGTTACCCTCCAGGGAGTGGTAAGATTACCCGATAAGCTGAGGCTAAGCATACAAACTGTCTTTTTATATGGGAATATGGGAGTACGTGCCGCGATTAATTTGTGGAGCTGAACTCTGCAACACGTAGAAGTAATCAAAGTATAAGTGGAGACTAACGGGGAAAAGGGCTAGGGGCTCGGGACCCGAGCCCCTTCAAGTGTTTTCGGAGGGGGCTATGCCCACACGGGCGAAGCAGGTCCCTACGTCCCCCCCTCCAACTCCCGAAGTGTTATTACCAATTCTACTACAGGATAACGTTTATTTGGAGTTGATTCTATCTTTTCACTAAAAATTTTATTGGGGCTAAAAGCTTACTCCATCATTGAATTGGCGCCGACGTGAACGGCTTAATTTGGTACTTTCCATAATTATTCCGTCGTATTTTTTCCACAGGACGACAAGCCCACTAGAAGCACACCAGAAGCATGTATGTATGTATGTATGTATGTATGTATGTATGTATGTATGTATGTATGTATGTATGTATGTATGTATGTATCTAGGTTTTGTGTACACATGATGATGGGTACATTTTGTCATCATCATCGTCATGGGCTGAGCTTCGGGGTTGGAAGGGGGCCGAACCCCCCTCAAAAAAATGAAAACCCTCCGCCCATAAATGAAAGTCCGCTATACTTCCATAAAACAGGCTAATAAAACTGACTCATTCTTTTACATAGGGCAACCCAATCATAAATTGAAAACATATTTACTCAAGTGACCAGAAGGTAACATAAATTACAATGGTGATATCGAACAAACCGAAGGCAGGTATCACAAGAGTAAGCAAAAAAACATTGGAGCAGCACTGCGGACCTAACTTCAAAGTGACACCATATGTGCCAACCTTGGTGAAGTCATTACTAATGCAAAATGACATGACAACCTGTTTAAATTCTATGCCGATTGTCGCCCATTTCGCGGCGGTGATGAGGCACCGACACTCCATCATGTCGATACTACAGAGATTGGCGAGCTGAACGTCCACACCAGGAATATACAGTGTTTCCGTTTCTACCCACCATCCGAAATACAGCCTCCGCGAGGGCGCCCGAGGCTACTACATAGATACTGCATAACAGAATAAAGTGCCAAATACCCAAATAAAGTAATGTCAACAGCGACACTCGCGTACTCGCTTATGAATAAACTCATGTGATGGAATAAAATGCCGCAACAGAATGTAGGTACCTCCATCGAGTACCGACACTGCGGAAGCGCCTTACTTTCCCTGGGTAGTAATAATATTTGCATGCACTAGAGGTGAGGGCTTAAAGTAGTGTTTCAGTTTCGGGTAGTGCCCTTTGGCTGCCGTCTCGGGGCTGAGCCATGTTGGCGTCGCATCCCAGTGAGCGATGGCAAGAGAGAGAAAGAGTGAGAGAGAGAGAACGGTGAAAGAAAGCAAAGGAGGAAAGTGTCGCGTAATTGGTAGGGGTGGCCGGTTCGCCATGGTTGCGCGAGCCAGCGCTACCCGAAAGTGTACGGTGGGGGGAAGGAGGCGGCAGTATGCTGTGCCCGCATGAGGAGCTCGACGGCGCGAAGCTTCGCGGGAACATGAGGTGGGCGTGCCCATGCCAGTGATGTGCGTTTTCTTAAGACGCAGTTAGCGGTTGCTTCCTTGGGCGCACTTCGTGCCGCCGACGCAGAAGCTCATCATCGCTGCCGTAGAGAGAATCCACGAGTCAGTGCTCCCTCGGCGCGTTTCTGCTGCGCCAGAATACCGCATTAGGGAGTATCGTAATCGCCGGCCATTTTATTATGTCTTTAGTGGTTTGGTGCGGGGTATACATGTTACAAATTACGTTTTCTCTCTTGAACGTTATCTAAGCCAGATTGAACCGAAGTGGCAGCGTATACGTACGTTTTTTTTTTCAATGTTATGATACTAGTTTGTCGTTTTGAACCTAGCGTTGACGTTGTCGTTCTTACTCTGTGTATACCTTGACCAGTTTCACTGTGTTACACATTTAGGTCTTTTCCCTCTAGGCAGAGTCATACTAGACTGTTTATGCAACGTCTTTGTTGCAACTATTTAAATCTCACCTTACCCGTGAGAGAGTGAGACAGAGAGAACAACTTTAATAAAGTGCCTGTAGCTCGGTTAGATTCCCTAGCGCGGGGGCTTTCCGCGACGCTGCCGTGATGTCTTGTCGACTTCTTGCCCCTCTACTTTGGCTCCGGCCTCGCTACTCCCTTCGGCCGGCTTCGCCTGCCCCTTTGTTGGGGCGGTAACTTTTCGTCGGTTTCGCTTGGTCGTTGCATTGCGAGGGCCGCCGAGATCTGCTGGACGGCCTTGGTCTGTTGTTCCTGGTCGTAGCTTCCCGCTGCGGCTTCCAGATGCGGCGGGATCATATTCTCTTATTGGAAAGGCTAAAAGGGGGCGCTAAGCAGACGAAGACGAAGTAAGACACAAACACCACATACATACATACCACATACATACATATGTGGTGTTTGTGTCTTACTTCGTCTTCGTCTGCTTAGCGCCCCCTTTTAGTCTTTCCAATTAGCATGAACCAACTAGCTCAACAAGTGTTGTTAAGTCAGTCTCTGTCGACGCTTCGCGCAGGTTTTTGGCACAGTCCCAGAGGATGTGAGCCGCTGTGGCTCTCTCCTTCTAGCACACTCGGCCCAAATAACTCTCGTACACGCTCGGACACACGTGCCTCATCAGCCGCGGGGTGAGGAGGGACACCTCTGCAGTTGCCGGTATATCACTGCTTCCTCTCGGGTCAAGCCCGGTTGGGGTGGCGGTACCTTTCGTCTGCTCTGTCTGTACCACTTCACGATCTCGGTGTAGGTGGTCATGCTTTCCTTGATCTCCCTCCACCACCACGACGGCTCGGCTTCTGCCGCAGCGGCGCGGTTGGTTAGTCCCCGCGCCGCCGCTTTTGCCGTCTCGTTATGGTTGATGTTGCCCCGGTCCGACACATCGATCTCACGTGTGCCGGGAACCACTTGATGGCCACGCACCTCCTCTAACCATGGAGGTTGACCGTGCGTAGTACTCGTGCGGCCTCCTTGCACACTCTCCCTCTGGCGCAGTTACGCACCGCTGTTCTTGAGTAGCACAGCACCGTCGTGCACGCAGGGTCGGCGATGGCCACGGCGATGGCCACCTCCTCTGCCCGGTGCGCCTTCTGGGTTCTCACGCTCGCCGCCGTTATCGTTTCGCCAGTCGACGCCCTGACGACCGCCGCGGCGCAGGCCCTCCCGCTCTCCTGGTACTCCGCCGCGTCCACGTACATGGCCCCTCCCCTTCGTCTCTGGTGTTAAAGTCCACAAGCGCCTTGGCCCTCGCCATCCTTCGCTCATTGTTGAACTCGGAGTTCATGTTCTTCGCTACCGGGCATACCCGTAACTGTCTGCGTGTGGCTTCTGGCACACGTACCTGTTCGTTTTCAGCTCCCTCCTACATCGGTGTCAGACGCAGGTCATGCAGTATCTGTCTGCCGGTTCTCGTTTCCGAGAGCCTCGAGATCTGGGCGGTCCTCTGCGCGTCGGCGATCTCCTCTGTGGTGTTGTTCACCCCCAGGGCCTGAAACGTCTCGGTGCTTGTGCAGTCGAAGAGTCCGAGTGCGGCCTTGTACGCCTTGCGTATGAGCCCGCTGATCTTGTTTCGCTCGCACTGCTTCCAGTTGTGGAACGCTGTGACGCACGTGATGTGGCTTATGGCGAAAGACTGCACCAGTCTGGTGAGGCTCTCCTCGTTCATGCCTGCCTTTCTAATTGACACCCTTCTGATAAGCCGTGTGGCCGCGGTGACTTTAGCCGCGAGGCAGTTCACCGTCTCGCCGTTCACGCGCTTGCCCTCTATCAACATGCTTAGCACTCGGATCCTCTCGATCTCCGGGATCGTGTGGCCGCCGCTCGTTCTGACCTTGATTTTCTCCTGTTTTGTTGGCGTCTCTTCTTCCCCTCTCTTTTTCCTGGTCGTTCTCTTCGATAGGATCACCAGCAGTTCGGACTTGGTCGGGGAGCATACGAGTCCGGACCCGTCCAGTTCCTCCTCGATGGCATCCACTGCTTCTTGCAACGTGCTCTCGATGTGTCCGTCGCTTCCTCCCGGCACCCACAGCGTTATGTCGTCGCCGTAGATGGTGTGTCGGACCCCTGCCACTGATGAGAGTCGTTCGGCCACCCCGATCATCACTAGCTTGAAGAGCAACGGCGAGATGACCGAGCCTTGGGGGGTCCCGACACTGCCGAGCTTCTTCTCCGGGAGCTTCAGGTCACCGGCGTTGACCTAGGTGGTCCGCTCCGTCAGGAAGTCCCTGATATATACGTACGTTCTCTTCCCCATGTTCAGTCGTGACACCTGGACCAGGATCGCCGAGTGCCTCACTTTGTCGAAGGCGCTTTGCAAGTCCAGGCCCAGGATCGCCCGGTTGTTTCTCGTGTTGGCGTCGTCGTCCAGGATCTCGTTGTTTAGCTGTATCATGGCGTCCTGCGTCCCGAGCTTGTTCCGAAACCCTATCACGGTGTTCGGGTACACCTTCTCTTCCTCCAGTTACCTTTGCCATCTGTTCATTAGAACGTGCTCTAGCGCCTTGCACACGCAAGACGTGAGCGAGATTGGCCGGAGGTTCTCGATGTTCGGTGGTTTGCCTGGCTTGGGGATCAGGATTGTCGTGGCCGCCTTCCACTGCTTCGGCAGCTTCCTGGCTCGCCAGCACCTGTTGTAGTACGCCGTGAGGTTCTCGGTTGCTCTCCTATGCAGATTCTACAGCGCTCTGTCCGTCACGCGGTCGGGTCCGGCGGTTTACTTGGTGTTCAGGTCATGAAGGGACGCTGTCACCTCCCACACTTCTATGTCCCTGTCTAGCCACTCGTTGGTCTCGCCTTGGTAGTCCGAGTGTGTCTCCGCGGGGGTGGCCGGCAGGTACTTGTCGTCGAGGCGCTTCTTCACCTCGGCTTCTCCGTGCTTGGCCAGCACCCTGTGGAGGGTCTTGGTAGGTTGTCGTGCTGGTGAAATTTGGTCTTATTCTCGTCCAGTAGGTGTCTTAGCAAGTTCCACGTCTTGCCACCGTGCATTTGTCCATCCGCCGCACTGCAGGCTTCGTTCCGCTGCTGCGAGCATAGGGCCCTGCTGTGCGACTCGATCACGCGGTTAAGTTCCGCGATCTTCTTGCGCAGTTTTCGGTTCGTTCCGCTGCGTCTTCCATCTCGCCGTGGTCGAGTGCTTGGCCTCGATTAGGTGGGCCAAGCGGCTGTCCACTCTGTCGACGCGCGCGTCCGTTTCGATTGCCCTGGTGGCCTCCCTCGTCTTCTGCACGATCTCGTTGGCCTGCTCCTTGATGTCTGTGATTTCGCCTTGATCTTCAGGTAGCAGTCGTCGGAAGGCGTCCCAGTCCGTGAACTGGTGTTTCCGAGGACTTTTGCCTATCTCTTCGTTGGCCCCAAGCGGTACGGTGACCGCCACGATATAGTGGTCGCTGCGCAGCTCGTGGCCCGTATTCCGCCACCCGAACTCCGCCGTGTCTCCGCTCCTGCCCCTAGCGAACGTGAGATCTGGTGTGGTGTCCCGGGCGACCGAGTTGCCCGTTCTCGTGGGGAACGCGGGGTCGGTGATTAGGCTCAGCCCCAGGTCCAATGCGTCTTGCATTTGGTCTCTGCCCTTTGCCAGCTTTCTGTGGTAGCCCCAGGGCCGGTTCTGCGCGTTGAAGTCCCCGCAGATTACCAACCTATTACCGGGCACCGCCGTTTTGCTCGACTTGTGTAGCAGCGCCTTGAATTTCTGTCTGCCGTGCGACGGGCTGCTGTAGACGTTCGTCAGGAATGTGCTCTCCCTCTTCTTTTTCTTCCCCGTGATTACCGCCACCATGGTGTGCTCTATCGTGCTCTTGCTTAGTAGTTCATGCTCAACATATGTAATGCCCCTTCGGACCAGAGTGCAAACCCCCCGGCCTGGCCTACCGGCCAAAGTTTGCGAGCTGGGCGGGCTGGCGTGGGTCCGGTATCCTGGGAGCCTGGCCTCTTCGGTGCGGGTCTCTTGCAGCATGATTACGTCTGGCTTTCTCGGTACCCGTGATAAAATTGTGTTGAAAGGGAGGTCCTAATATTTGGATATCCGAGATATGCAAAACTGAATGACCGCCAAATAAGTGTAAACACTATAGTTCTTCAATTTTGCTTCTTTTTAGTGTTATATTAGTACACGATTTTGCACACACTTCGCAGTTATACGGAGACACCAACCAAAAAAAAAAGTGTGGCTCCAATCCAGGCTGTGAAAGTTGTATTGCGATGGTGGAAACGAAGGTTGGACTGTGAAGGTTGGCTCGAATCCACGCTGGAAGGTTGGACTGCGAAGCTGGAAATGACAACCGTAACTACTACCCATACGACGTCACTTTATTTGTCACACAACAAAGAGTAAAACAAGAGACAAGCGAAATGTACTTAACCACACTTTATATTGCTTCCCTGCACGGGGCACCTTGAGTATTCATGGTGACGGTGAGCAGCGGCAGCGCGGACCCCGAGCTCCCATACATAAGCTGTGTCTGACTGTGGCGAGGCGTTGAAAGGTGAAGGGTTGAAGTCGTAAACGGTGGCCGTCGGTGCCCTGGTCCAGCTCCGCCCGATGGGCTCCCTCTCTGTCTACCAGGCAGGGAGCTCCGGGACCTCATTAGCTACTAGGGTAAGGTCAATGAAGAAAAAACCCCCGACCCCTCCTTTATGCTATGTCGCGTGGTATTCTCAAAACCACTCTCTTCAAATGATCGGGCCCAAAAAAGGGCCCGCACCGAAACAAATTTCAAGCCTATTTCAAACCTGCTTTTCACCAATCCCGACAACTTTACACGCTTTTTAATATATCAGGCAGCTGATAAGGCAGCGCCCATTACCAGCAGGACTGTGTTCTTAGTAGCAAAGTTTATTGAAGTCTCGTAGGCAAAAACTACCAAGCGGAAAATCTAACCTCTGGAGACTTGCTTATCAATGTGAACAAGAACCAATCGAACAGCCTACTAAAGCAAACGAAGTTAGCTGAGTTTGATACCACTGTAACTCCCCACCACACCCTCAACAGCTGCCAAGGTGTCATTTCCGAAGCAGAGCTCATAAATGAAACTGATTCGTACCTCCTTGAAGGTTTGCGCGATCAGGGGGTAACCGCTGTTCGACGCATCAAAATGAGACCTGGCGGAAAGGAAATAAAGACAAAGCACATCATAATACACTTTGATCGTTGCACTTTGCCAGGGTCTGGCAACGCTGGCTTTATCCACTGCAAGACAAGAGAGCACATACCCAACCCGCGTCGTTGCTTTAAGTGCCAACGGTATGGGCTTGGAAGTAATGGGTGCCGAGGGAAACAAACGTGTGCTAAGTGCGCCTGACACGACCATCTGACTGACGAGTGCAAAACAATACACTTCAAGTGCAGCAACTTTGATGGACCCCACGGAGCATTGTGTCACTCTTGCCTGAAATTCAAACAAGAAAAAGTGATCATCAACCTCAAAGTGACTCAAAATCTGTCATTCCCAGATGCGCGTAAACGGTGTGCACTGCTTCCATCAGGGAGCTACGCTGACGCCGCCCGCTGGGTGTATGTTGGCGTGTGGCTTCCGCGGGTACTCAGGTCAGTAAAGCTGACTTGGTCCACCCTCCGGCACTCGAGGCGCTGCCTGTGGCCGCCCAAAACTGTTGGAACTGCTGCGGCGGCTGCACGTGTTTCTTAAGAACAAAAAAAAACGTTGGAACTGGCATTTCGGTCGCCACTCCACACACTCGGCCACGGAAACACCAGGGGCGATGGATGTGGAAGTAGGAAGACTCTCTTCCGCAGCCATGTCCAACATATCAAAAAAGGTGGTGGTGGGATCTCCTGCCATTCCATCAAACACGTTGCGGGGTGGGCGTCGTAAGACCTCCATCTCGTCAACGCCTCAAAACTCCGATGACGATATGGATATTACACCATCTAGGCCTGCATTCCGGTCATCAAAAGAGCATCGGGGCAGTTTAGGCCGCGGGGAAAAAACCAAGCTCCCCGAGTCACGGGCCCTGATTCAGGCGCAGTGACCTAGGTAGCATAATCCACAAACCCCGTACACAGCCCCGTAATCCCGCTAGGCTTTTATGGCAGCTCAAACTACCGTTCGGTAGCTCAAACTACCGTTCGGATCACATTCGACTTTCATTTCTCCCGATTAAGCACAAGCGTGAGCCCAACCTCTCGCTTCTTTCTCATTTTCTTCCAAGTGACCACGCACGTGCACTTTACCGCGATCGAGAATCAACATATTCCCGCGGCCGCGGTTGATTCAATAAGAAAGAGCCGCTGAATAGCCCGTCGGATTCGCTGTCCACCAGAGAGGAGAATTTCGTGATAGCGCTTCACGCCATCTCTTTCTGGAAGCGACTGGACCACACGGCCGCTCTTCCAGCTCAGTAGGGCCACGTTGTCATCCTGAACCACGACCAGGTCCCACGTGAAGTTTTGGCGGGAACAATGACGTGCCTTGATGCGCTGATAGAAGCAGCTGCAGGTATTCTTTGTTCTACCTGCAATAGACGTGCCGCTTCCTCTCTGTGCTTAGCACGTCGGCGCACATCGGGTGCAGCGGACGTTGACAACGTACAATCTGTCTCCCGTTTGACGACTGTGTGTTCAGGGAGGAAATAAACTGTGTCCCCGGGGACCATGGGTTGCAGCACTCGCTCTGCATGATCTTCCTGGCAGTACTCGCCGATGGCGCCGTCGTACTCTCCCGGAAGTTTCAGGTGATGTTCACAGTTCTGTAGCTGCCATCCAAGTCTTCCCTTCGCTACAACCCGTTTAGTGCTAGACGTTAAGCCTGGTGCTTCGATAATAAGCGGCAATACGTGCTGGCCGTCTTCTTTGTGGAGTCCATTTCGAAACTTCACAAACGCATCGTCGTCTTCGACTTCCGTCTTCTCTGGCGTGTCAGTTATCCCTCTGGCTTCCAACACCAACATTTCTGAGGGATCGCTCGGTACTGGTTTGGGCAACTTCCGCCTTGTCTTTCAATGAACAAGGCCATGGTGCTGCTGCTCCTGACCAGGGTGTAATCAGTACCTGAGTATTGTCCTTGCAGAACCATGACAAACACTGTATCAACGGCGCAAAGGCTGTCACTAAAGCGCTCGATGCGCCCGCTAACGAGTTTCCAATAGTTGTCCAAACACACTAACGCGCCTATAGTCGGCGTTTGTGTGTGCACTTCTTCGGGGTCATCGGCAACGAGTAAATTGCCATCGCGAAGCAGGTTTCCGAGCTCAGTTTTCAAGGGTTTCAGTTTGAAGAGCATCGAGCGTGACGGGACATGAATGGAAGCGGCTGAGTAAGGTGATCGCAAACTTCCGGCACTGGTACGATGTCGGGCGGTGCGAGCTGCCAAATGTAAATACGGCCAAGCCTTCTATTTCAGAACCAGGAAGGGCCAGCTGACGACATAGATATCGGCGCACGAAAGTTTGTTGGCTCTCAGTGTCGAGGAGTAGACGGATCAAGACCGGCCGACCGCATTGTTCGTATGCCCACACTGTGGGAGTTTGTAGCAGCACCGACGGGGAGAAAATGCTGCTGGCCGGAGTTGCGTTCAAGTTAGGATCTCGTTCTGCAAGTTGTTCACGATCGGAGTCTCTATAACGGCGAGAAGCAGTCTGGAAGGTGGTACCCAATCGTTCCAAAAGGTCGCAAAGGACGGTTACGTGTCATCTCGAACAAGTATCACACTGGCGTTTCGCTCTAGTACGGCAGTTGCACGCCACGTGCCCTTGCCTCCCGCATCTAAAACAGCAGCGGTTTCTTGAAAGGCGCCGTCGCTTTTCCGCACGTGCTTTTCCGCACTACCACACTATCGCTTTTCCGCACTACCGCACGTGCTACCTGTGCGGTAGTCAGGGCCTTGTGGCCCTGACTACCGCACAGGTAGCACGTCAGCTTCCCTCCCGGCGACAAATTTGTTGAAGTCGATCCAGAGCCTGCTGACAAGGCCAAGGCGGACGTCAAGTGAAGAGAGGAGGTTCTCGGCTGCTGCGGGATTGAAAGCATCTTCGAGTCAGAGTTCGATTGAAAAGCTTTACTTTCCTCCCTGCTCTCCACCAGAACCTTCAAGAATGCCATGACAACCTTGACTTGCTCTTCTTGAGACGCCGGCTCAACGTTGCCGTTGGCGGTCTCCTTGATGCGCTGACGGTAGAGAATCGCCAGGTCTTTAGGTAACGAGCGCATGAGGACTCTGTTCAAGATCGCCGCGTACTCGGAAGCTGGAACACCAAGGCTCTCGAGACAGCCATTCCTGAATTGTACCTGCTCGTACAGGTGCCGGAGGCGTGCCACTTGCGTCGACGATTCAATCGGTGCGGTGGCGAGTAGGCTATCTACGTGGTCGCCTACGAGAATTTCTGTGCGTGCAAACCGGTGGGTGAGCATCTTCACAGCCTGACTGTAACTGGCGTCTTTTAGGCGAATCCATTCAACTACGCGTTTGGCCGCTCCGGTAAGGTAAGACCTTAAATACTTCAATTTCTCTATGTCGAGTAGGTCGGTGTGGTAATGAATGGTCGCTTCAAATTGTCCCAAAAGCCCTGCCCTTCGCGTGGCTCGCCAGGAAAGTGGAGGACTTGCAGCGTCGGCAGGACAACCTGCGATGTCAATGGACGAGAGCCGACGTGCGACGGCGGGTTCGGATGGGCTGCATGGCGAACGCCTTCGAGCACCATGCTGTGTGGTTGAACGGGTTGTGGTTCCCCAGCAGTTCCTCCGCCGGAAGCTATAGGGCCGGGCGCCCGCAGCTCATTCAATGCCGAGCGCAGGCGACTGATCGCATGGCATATGTTTTCTTGGTTTTCTATCACGCCGGCAATATCCTGGTCGAACTCATCGCCTTAGTGTGCTTCCCCAATCTTGTCATCAAGTTCTTTGAGTGAGCGTTCTTTACTTGCCAGCTGGTCTATGGCCTCTTGCAGGGCATGCGGAGACGGCGAGGGGCTTTAGTAGAGCTTGGTGGCAGCCTTGAGCAGCCTCGTGACGGCTCCATGGAGAGCGCCTCGCTGACGGCGGAGCTGGTCCATCAGTCAGGACACGAGGCCGGTCTTCTCCCGGGTTTCACGGCACCAGAAATTAAGTCCATCTGGGCCTGGTGCTGCATCGGGTGCACGCTTCAAGACGTCGTATAACTCACCCCTTATAGCATTCTCAAAGTTTACAGCCGGGATCAGTACGAGTGAGCAAGAGGCCAAGCAAAGCAGCAAGGGTAGCGAGAAGGGTGACTACCCTGCAGTCCTAAGACAATTCATCAAGAAGAATTTTAAGGCTGTTGGCGTGCGTATGAAGGAATCAATGTTATGTGAACTATAAGGCCGTTTTTCCTAATCCGCGAGAAGGCGAAGAGCGCACGCCCATTACAAGTTTTCGAGACGAAATAGATGCGGATTGTGTTATCTATCTCTTTTTATCGTGGAACTGTACATTTAAACACCGCCGAAAATAGTTAAAATTGCTCTAGTTTTCGTGACACTGGCAATAGTAGAATGTTTTGTATGCTGTTTTTCTTCAGCGGATGTCCCTCCTGCATTGCTCATTCCACCATGGACTTCAGCATCCCTTGAACGAATACCATTGCAAATTTAGCTCGAGTGGACGAATCCTGAAATAATGATACCAGCTTCTTAGCATAGTAGTCATTTTCTTGAGTGGGTATTGAAGCTGGAACGGAACGCATAAGTTTCCATACCGAGATATATTCACAAAGGAGTGCTCCCTACAAGCAGGGTTGCCAGGTTTGGAGATTTGTTGCTAAAATGGCAACTTTTAGAGGCTCATGGCGACTTAAATGTTGGGGTGGCGACATGAATACCTTCAGGCTCCTTTGAGCGCTGAAGATTATATATTTCCGGGCTATTCTGACACCTTACATCCGAGAAAAAGGGCCTTATTTGATCGTTCAGTGCTTTTCAGTGTTCATGATGAAATCAGAAGCTAGTCAGAACATAAAACGGGGAACGATATGGCAAAGTAGAGTATAGGGCAGAAGGAGTTAGTGTCAATCAAATCACACCAACGTTCACTGCTACTTACCGCCACAATGCGAAACACGTTGTGACTCTTTTTGTAATATTCATCGCCTGCTTTAAGAGTCGCGTTGGAGACTTTAGGCAACGCCGTCTGCTTGAAGTGCGATGTTTATGGAGTTCACGGGCGCTTGAGATTCCATGTGGGAGTGGGGGGGCTCCACATTTGACGGATTTTTAATATGTACGGAAATCTAAGGAGGCAAGGAAAGGGGAGAAAGACATTGTGCTGTGAACGCAAGTCTATGATGATTTATACTTTTCGAATAACTCACATAAAGTAACACATTTTGGCTATCTTAAGCGAGAACAGAGAACAACTGTTGTTTTTCTCACCCGTTGTAAATAAATATTTGTTATCCAGTTACGGTACTCCTCCAACATCTGGCTTCTTTTATGCGCAGGTCATCGAAATAGGGTTGCCGACTTATCCCCGCAAAAAACAAATCGGCCCTTTGGTTTGCGGGGGGGGGGCGCATAGAGAATGTTATATTTCTATTGAAAGTAAGACGCGATGCTATGTTCGCATACAATGGAATTTGTTGTATCGTTTTACTAGAGGGATTTCCCCATAAAGCTTGTTCTGAATGTGACTGAGTTTCTTGTTATTGCTCCGAATGTGCTGCACTGAAAATTAGCCGCACCTTATTTGTCAATTTAAAGCTCCTGTTTGCATCTGAATCCAACAAAGGAATTTAAAGGATCATGCAAGTCATAAAATATTGTGTTTGATAATCATAGGTACGTACCGCGCAATGCTATGAAATACTCGCAATACTATGCTTCCTGCCACGGCGGCGGCATTTCATGGTTTTGTTCCTCCCTTTGGTCCTCCTCTATTTCAGGAAGCGCGCTCGACGGCCTATTTTTTCTGATCGCGTGTCGCTGCACAACTTTTCAAGACATATTTATCGTAGTAGTTGTTCAATTGACTCATATAAAACTGAAAAGAAAATCCCGCTACGATGGCCAAAAATCGCCAATGGCGGCCAGGTTTAAATACGGGCCAGAAATCAGCTCACTGCAAAAAAAGAAACCGGTAGGGTCGTTTCTAAGCCCGGTAGACCGGCAACCCTACATCAAAAAAAAAAAAAAATTGCCAGCACCACTTTTTCTCAAAATGGCGATTTTTCTGGCGGTTTTTCAAACTCGGAGTTCAAAGTGGTGACCTTCCTTGCTACTTTTGGCCATTTTCCGGGAGCTTTTTGTTCCGAGTACCTTACAACCCTGCCTACGGGTAACGCGTTTCCTTGCGGGATATCAAAATCCATAGGAGTATGTTGATTAGCTGTTGCAGGGCCTACCGTACAATACGCAGCAACAAGACCCGGCTTCGACAAGTCAAGTACCTTGGTACTTTGGCCGCGCATGCATGTAGCCGCTCACAAATTATGACAGGAGAGCGGCCGCTAAGCCCTTTCCCTCAAGCTCCTCCCTGAAGCAGCAGTCCGAAGGCCCCAGTCCACATGATGAGAATTAAAATCACCAGAAAGTATCACATTGTTTTTACAAGCTTCAAAAGCTGTATCCAGTGAAACGAGTCATGGTCAGTTCATAATGAAACCATGCATTTACAAAGGAAGGAAAACATGTCGGGTCAATTCAAAGTCAACTGCAAGATTTTCACTCACACATGAGAGGAAAACACAGGACATGTCTGCACATTGCAGGTTTTTAGTGATACAAAATCCAACAGACCTCCACCTCGACCTTGCCTGTTCAAAGAAAACAGGCATAATTTTGGAATAAAAAATGATTTACGGTGGAAAGCCAAGTTTCTTCAAGTAGGATAACGCTAGTGTTGTTTTGAGCCACCAGCCAATTATTATCTGGAGGAGAGCAAACAGAGCGACCCTTCTATTGGCGCACGCGATGCTTGTCCTGGCTGGCGAAGCTGCGCCGAGGATATGACCTGTCGTAGTATGTCATGATACTCGTTGGTAGACCGTACCGAACGTTTTGTGTTTTTTATTATTCCTTGGTTTGGGATCTTTGCTCACCTTCTCATCAGTGGGGCAAGAGCGTATACGCTTTAGTGCCAGTGAGGTTGACTGACCAAACAATATATCTCATCCGATGCATCAACACAAGCGCATGACATTTCCGGATGCAAATAAAGCTGTGCTAACTACGTGGCTCCCGCCTTCTCATCAGAAGGGGATGGCATGTTTGCAAAGGAGTCGGCGGATTACACCAAGGGCCGCGAGGAAGAGATGCCGGAGGTGGCGATGGGGTCAAATGAGCCGACGCTGAGGAAGTTGCCGCTGGTGCTAAGCCGACATTATTCGGCGAAGATAGTTTTCCGCTTGTGGCATCTACAATGCGGGCAACTCCTGCAGGCTGAGGGGGAAAGCCAGAGGAAATTGTCGAGAACATTTGAATAACATCTCTCATTTTATGAGTCATTGCTTGCACTTGACACACACATTCGAACAGTGAACCTACAAGTGTCTGTACAATAGTGGTCATGGAGTTTACTACCGAAGCACTTATCATGTTGGAAATGAACTGTACACTGACCGGGTTCTGGTGGGTGGCCACATTAGCATAACAGCACGCCTTTTCTTTGACCCATGCTAGAACTTCGCCACGTGAGCACCTTCTATTCTCTAATTTTTGGTAGCGGCCTCTTCTTTGTAAATGCAAGCGCCCACTACCAACACCATGTGCCGCTGTGCCAGCGTCAGCAACGCATCGTCTCTGCACGCAGCACGAGCCACGCGCAAGTAAAAAAGAGAAGACCAAGGCTTCTGTGCGACTCGGCTGCATTCTACGGGCGCTCCTAGGTTCGCGAGTTCCTGCTGCAACCAAATCTCCTCTGTGAATACATCTAGGGTCAGCCGCATGGTCACATCGGCGCCTACAATATTTGCTAACCTCGACGTCGGCAGTACGGAGCACCACTTCTCTTACCCTCTGCCGATGCTACCCACAAGCATGGTTCCTCAAAATGGAATCGTACTTCCTTATACGCCATTCCGACTCACTGACCGAGCGCTTCCTCATGACCACCGCCCTGCTTCCACGCGACCTACGCTGTGAGCTCCTAAAACACTCTGAGGCGCCTTACGACTACCTGCAGGCCTACGTGATTGCTCGCCGCGGCACGAGTCCTCCACGCCACATTGACAGTGCATCGCTCCCTTCCACAGTTACCTAGCACGCCATACCACAAGATGGAATGGAAACCGTGCTAACCGGCTTGCAGCCACCCTCGCGCCCTCAAGACGACTTTCCAACCCAAGAGCGAAGAGACGTTCAACCACCACCCTGCTTCGCTGAACGTCAATTCACTTCCGGCAACTTCAAGCTGACTGTGCCCAGCCAATCGACTCAATGGGCTTCCACTATGGTCTTGGATACAGCGTCCGTGCCACTTCGCACACCGTTCTACCTTAAGAAGCCCGAGGTGTGGCTTATGCAGATGGAATGCTTTTTAGACCTGTACCACGTCTCAGCTCAGGAGGACCGTTACTCGCTGATGTACGAGCTGCTACCATCAAGCTTAGCCTCCAACTTGCCGGACCCTCGAGCGCAGACCTACTACGAGCTCAGGGCCGTCCTCCTCACGCGCTACGGTCTGTGCTTCTAACCACCCACGCCAGCCGCCCAGCCTTGGACTACCCCAGTCGAGGACATTCAGCGGCAACCGCGAACGACGGCGCCTCACACCCCAGCACTCTGCTGCCCACGGTATCAACGCTGCCTCCACTGCAGTCACCGAGAAGCACGCACGAGACGCACAATGTGTTACTCGCAACCAAGCACGAGGAAAGCGCCTCCTCCGATGCGATTTCACAGCCCCGTACTATCTTCTGGTACCAGAACACCGATGGAACGGACAGTGTAACCGGTAACCCTCTGGTACACTCGACAAACCCCAAACAGAAGACTCTCGGGTTCAGCTTTATCATTACCAGCATGGTTAAGTGGATGCCGAGTTTGCGAAACACAAGTCCCGCACCTCCTAAGGTTCGGTTGCACGGTCAATGGGACAAGAAAATACAGAAAATACATCCTCTGGACATGCAGCTACCCCCGCAAGAAGGCATTTGCCCCTTAACGCCTAAACACCGGCGTCGGCGTCGCAAGTGCCGTCAACGAAGAAAGATTTCTATGGTGGTACGGCAGCAAGAATTTCACGTCAACCCCCTCCTTCGGCATTGCCAACTCCAGAGGTGCGTGCGCTGGATCCGTCGTGGTTTTCCCGCTCGTCGTAACTTGATTTGGACCTCCGCTACATGCAAACGCCGCAGTCATCATCGCCGTAACCTCACGTTTCCGCGTCAACAATGCGAACAGACGCTGGGCCCGACTCTATTCCCTCCACCCCACCTTCAGCGTTGCAGTCGTGCTGCTATTAAACTGGTACATTCGCCGTGTCGAGCGCTCCGCATAAAACGCCCGCCCTTCCAGATCCATCCTGCCATCTGCATTGATGTGGATAGTCGCGGCAGTCTGCGATCGGACTGCCCGAGTCGTAGTAAAGATAGTCCACTGCTATAATCTCAATCCAGACCACCGGAGGCTCCAAGGCGCTCCGGGAGCCCTCATGACGAGGACTTGGACTGCCACTGGACGCTGGAATAAAACCGACGGGAACCAACACTAACATCTGGACACCCTTTGACTCGGACTCCTTAAGTACCTCTGACCGCGAACACACATTGTACATATACTTACGTAGTCTTTGTCATGTCCGTGTTACCTTGTATATAGTTTCCGCTGCTAGGTAGTTGCTAAGTGCTTGTTTTCTTTTCGTCACGATCCGCACTGGGGGAGGGGGGGGGAGAGGGCTGTAGCGGCCTCTTTGTCGTCAAACACAAGCGCCCACTATCATCACCATGACCCGCTGTGCCAGCGTCAGTAACGGATCGCCTCTGCACGCAGGGCGAGCAGCGCGCCAGAAAAAACGGGAACACCCAGGCTTCTGCGCTCCTCGACGGCATTCTACGGACGCTCCTCGTTTCGCGAGTTCCTACTGCCACCGAATCTCCTCTGTTAATAATGTAGGGTCAGTCGCACGGCCACATCGGCGCCTACAATTTAAAACGCACTTGCTTCCTGGGCACGAGCTGGGCAGTTGGAGTAATCAGCCGAATAAGATCCCTGACAAAGGCAACATCGTGGTTCAGCTGCCTGGCACTCTGAGACAGCATGAGCTTCTCCACATTGATTTGCAACCTTTGATAATATGACCGTATCTCCAGCATTGGTGACATTGTTAAGGGCGGGGCTGAAGAGGTCCCTTCCGGAACAGCAAAGGACATGCCTTAATTTCAGAAGGGCTGGTGGTTCTCGTAGAAGTCACGATGACAGATTCTGTTCGTATCTTTTTGTCGCTGACCGTTCTGCTGCGCCCGAAGAGCGAGACCAAACCCGCTGCCGCGAAACTATTCAGCACCTCGAGGGGCTGAAGTCGTGGCTAGCTCCCTTCGCAATACCTTTTGAGTATGCAAGATGAACACGAAGAAACGCTCTCGCCTGCACTGAGGAGAAATGAGAACGGGCCAGAAGTTCCTTGACGCAGGCCTCTTCGGAGGACCGGCAGAGTATGCTATCCCTCCCGAACTGTCTCACCTCGTAGATCTTTTTGTAATTCTGAGTCACTCCTAACAGGTCCACTTGTATGGCCGGGACATTATTCCGCTGAATGTCGCCCCCGCTTGTTAGAAGCAGGGCCACGGGGATGTTCCTCACTTCTACGTAAAAAATGCATCCGCAGACAAGTCCTGCATGGCGAAGGAAACAGACTAGGGCGAGGAAAACTGACCTATTGAGTTGAAAGGCATCGCCCTGCCGAATACACTGACTCACAAAGAAAACAAACAATCAAAGCTGAAAATCAAAGCCTGTGATACTGAAACGAACACGAAGCCAGTAAAAAAATTGCCCAATCCCCACAGACGAGCCTCTTTTCTTTACAGGAGAGCTTTGCTGTCTTATAGCTTTGTCACTGAGTCCGAACGTGCTATCGGCATCTTCTTCGGCTCCTACACGGCAGATGTCTGAATGTTGTACATAGGCTACGAACGAGGTCTTGCGGTTCCTCCGATTCGGCTGGGTGACTGCAGCAGTATTATATGTCCCTCGTCGTCTTCGCCTCCTTGTCGCTGTGTCCCGGCATCTCCGGCCGGATATGATGGGTCCTGACTGGCTTGACGCACGCAGTCACACTCGAATAACCTGAGCCCCCTGTTTGGAGCACCTTCAACTTTAATCGTTACCAGGAGGAGAACACTTGGGCAGAGGGTGTTACCATTGCTCATAGACGCATTATCATTCATTCATTGTGCGGTTTCTGTACATGTATCGTGGTTTTCCTACAACAATACTGAGCTATTTGCAGTACGCCTGATTAGCCTGAAGCATGAGCTCGGCACCTTGGGCAAGAACTTCTGGGTGCTGCCTAAGTTTTTGCGCCATAAAAATGTCTGACTAACAAGAGCTAACAGCTTCGTTGTAAAAAAGATTGGGCAGCGACGTCTATAGCCTTATACATGTAAGGAGCCCGCCACCTCATAATCAGGCGGGTTTTCTGCATGAAGTTCCCAATGGCTTGCTGCGCCCGATTTTGAGATTTTTTACTCTCTGGCGCTGTTTTTCTGGACTATGATTCATGACATGAATCAAACTGTAGGCCGGCTAAATGCGAGCTGTGCACGCATCCCTCTGTCAGCACAGCTCGGTTACTCTGACTGATACAATGGGGACCTACTAAATGTGCTGAGGTTTTCGACTTACAGACGCGTGTTAGAGAGGGGCATTGCATTAGAATTTTGAAGAGGGGAATCGCACAAGTACCAATTAGGCGAGTAGCAGTTCATGTTCCCGCGGTGAATCTCCCCGTTACATTGCGATGCGAATTCGGGTATGTGGTAGCATGATGTTAGTAGCGCCAGCATACAACATCCACTGATACCTGTGATTGTATAACAAGACTCGAAATGACTGCTCCAGAGCAGTGAAAACCCGCAAGTACGTCTTGAACTGGCCTTTTGTTTTGAGGTCTCACTCGGATACCCGAATCTTGACGTACACTGTGGTTGACATCGTTGGGTGCATTGTAAACGCATCTACGTATCTCTGAACCTTACGTGTACTCGGACCTAGGTTTAACAGTGCCGACTGTCTCGGCTTTCAATTCCACTTCCGGTGAGATGATGGAAACAACAAGCAAAAAGAAAAGGACGTTGGTGAAATTTAGAAGACACGTTTGGCCCCGAAGCACTGCTTAACAATTCACTGAACCAAAAGGGATGGCTTGGTGTCCTCGCAATGTTTACAGTTGCTTTATGAAGGAATGGTGCAATTGCATACCTGTTAAAAATACCGGGTATTCCGTGCAAAAAAAGTCTTATTGCTAGCTTTTATTGTTACTTTTTTAGGTTGCCTTTATAACGAAGTGTTTTCTTTTGTCGCGATGCTGCTGTCTGGCAAAAAGGGAGCTGCGGCCTCGTCAAGCTATCTATGACAGCTTTTTTCCGCGGTTCGTTTTTTTGTATCTGTGGTGATGTATCTGTATCTGTGTTTATGAAACAGAAATAAAGTTTCATTATTATTATTATTATTATTATTAATTTCGCATCATGGCTGCCTTAGGAGCAGTCATAGTTGGTTTCACCCAACGGGACCGACCGCCTCCCCTCACTGACTAGCCAGAGTCACGGTTAATTATTGATAGTGACGCCAGCTAGTCAGTCAGCGGAAGCGGTTAGTCGGGTTGGGTAAAATCAAGGCACACTGATCACTTGCGGTATAGAAACGACACCAGCGAGGAATACTGTATTGGATGGGAGGAATCTGTCTTGATTTATACGCAACCGGCAAAAACGGTTGCGCTCACTGACTAGCCAGTGCCACAATTAATAATTAACAGGGCCTCTGGCTAATCAGTGAGCGGAAGCGGTTCGAGCTATTGCGTGAAAACTACTGTCACTGCTCTCATGGCCGCCATGATGCGACACTATTTAGGCCGTTGCCATGGTATGGTCGCTGGGATGGCATTGATATGGTTACTAATTTATTTCAAACACCGTCACGTGCACCTTTCGTAGTTGTATGAAACACTCCATCAAAATCCACAACTGAAACAACCACAATTTTCCACGTGGGATTTCGACCTTGCTAACTGTTGAAAGCACAGCAAATAAAACATGCATTTGAATAACCGGATTCCCAGTTACAGCACACAAGCATTAAAAGCGCGTCCACAGCTTTCGTTTATTAAAAAGCAAGCTGTAGCATATTTAAAGACAAAAAAAATAAATTTTAATCATTCATTTTCCTCTTAGTTAAAAGTTTACATTAATTAGATGTTCTGGGAAAAAATACATTGTGTTATGCAAGTTAAAAATTTCTAAGAAAAGTGGTGATATGACCACGCAGAAGTAAGTGTAAACTTTGGAATGGGGTGTAGGCGCTGATATAGTGGCTTAAGTGGTCCTCTCCATAAACCAAGGCTCTTCACGCTGCGGCTGTCCTGGGGATGCATCTTGCATCTCCCCTATTGATGACTGCGCCATGCAGCGGAATCCTGCGGTCAGTGGTTACCATTTAGCAACACCACATTCGGCCCTTCCCGGTATTCCTCAGCGGGACCAATATGGCGGAATTCGTTGTTATACTCGTCACTTGGAAAGCCGTTATTCTTCATTTTGTGGACAATGGAGTGGTAATAAAAAAACAGTGAAAAAGGATTTCGTTCTCCAAAGTATTATAACAGTTACAAGGACACCCAGGCGCTTCCTATAGCATAGAACCCTCAAAAAAATTCACAGCATATCCACGGGGTGAATGATGATGAGTGGGCGAAGCTCCTGAGGGGAAATCATCGGTAAAACCGTGACTCTTCAGTGAAAGTTCGCCCACTACATCTGTGTCCGAACGTAACGTCTAGAAAGTCTCGCTTAAACCGCGCGTCGGCACCTTGGGGCTGAGCTATCCTGATGCGTTTTGAAGACGCCTCACGAGCTCTCACTGCATCGGGGTCTGCCTGCCGATACGCGCGCTTTCTCGCCGCTTCCTGTTCTCTGACGTTTTGGAGATCCTCTTCGCGCCGCAGCCGTGCCGCTTCGCGTACGGCAGGGTCCTCGCGCCGTTGCCGTGACGCTTGGGCCTCTCGTTCTCGAACGCTGGGATCTTGGCGGCGTCGTCGCGCAGCCAGACGACACGCTTCGGCCTCCCGCTCTCGTACGGCAGGATCTTGGCGGCGGCGTCGCGCAGCTTCACGGAGCGCTTCTGCCTCGCGGGATCGCACATCTGCAGCCTTATCCATCGGGCGACTCCGAGCGCGCGCCAACAGCGAACGGATTTTATTACAAGGCTCCCCGCCATCTAGTAAACAATCCAAGAACTAAACTAGAGCTAGCCACGCCATCTAGTAAACAATCCAAGTGCATCTTTTCATCATATACAAGTACCGCCATCTAGTAAACAATCCAAGAACTAAACTAGAGGTAGCCACGCCATCTAGTAAACAATCCAAGAACTAAACTAGAGGTTGCTACATACACACGTCGAGGATGGACATACCCACGCCATAAGGAGCTTCGCCCCTAAAAGGTTAACAACGACAAATAACGAGGTACGAACGCGTCTACAAAGCGGCCGCTTACGATTGTATCCAGGCTAGACAGACATTGTGCCTGGCGCTGGACCCGGCACGTGCCGAAGGTCAGGCGTGTGAGCGCTGCTTCGGAGCTGGCATAGATGCGCCCGCGGCTACAGTAAGCTGCAGTTAGCTGAGAGGCTAGCACCCGATGTTTGCACTTTTGACCAGTGTACATATGGATAAAGCCTTGTCCTATTTCTGAATTTTGTTGCTGTGCATTCGTTTTTTTATAGCCTGTAGGCTTAGTGAATGCTAACTGAGCTCGATATATATGGAGGACGCTAGTTTAGCGTCCCGGATATAGTCTAGCAATGAGAGGTAGCCAAGACCATGCAGCAAAGGATGTTAATGAGTGCCCAGCTGTTAACTGAAATGTCCCACCATCACAGATTTTTTTTTCGAATTTTCTTGGATCCAAGGCATGTTCTAATAAATGTTGAATGTGTCGTTGCATGGAAGAAGGTTGGGCATTTCACATGTCATTGATAACCGTCATTTTTTGTGCGTTTTTACCTTTTCTCTTTGTGTATGACTTGGCATATACCCACGTCCGCACTGGCAAGGAAAGAGGACAGCTGGTGAAAATTTACTTTGACAGTTTTACAATGACTTCTCCTGGATTTGCATACCTAATATTTATTTACAGATCATTACTTGCCCATGTAACACGTTTTTCAAATGATGGTGGTAAGGCATTCAGTAGATCCGTCTTTAGAACCCTAGTCGCGATTTTCGGTGATGTCGGGGATGTGTGTTCATCTACCATTCCGGATTAACATTATTTTTATTTCCCCCAGCCAGAAGTTTACCCAGGCTTATTTTGACTTCATTAGCTTGTCTTTCTCTCAAGATCTTCTCTGTGAATTTAAACGCTCATTTGAGCAGTCTTTGACCTGCTTTTGTCTTAGCTCGTCGGCCATTTTATGCGATGTCTGTGCGCTAGAGATGCCGGTTTATCGACCTACCGAGTGATGCAAAGCTTTCGCACTAAGACTGTTGTGTTGGGTCCAACAAACTCATTGCAGAAATACACTGGTATGTGTTCGCACATATGCCAAACGTCGCATTGTGCTAACGAATCTGTGAACTGGCAAAGGATATAGTATACGCGCATGCGTGACTCAAACAAGAATTCAAAATGAGGTTTGGTAGTTCCCTCTCTTTTATGCCATTGAGGATAGTGTCACTGGCCCAGACTAGTTCACAGCGAGGCTATGAAATGCACATTGACTGACTGGTAACCGACGTCAAGGACACTTACCTCATAAGCTATTTTATACCGCCTCGCCCATATAATCTTTCTGAGTATGTCCTGCAACGCAGGCAGCTAACATTAGCCCTGTGCTTAGATTATACTCAATCATTTCCGTTCGGAACCGTCCTAGTGCTCTTCGATTAATCTCGGCTATCGCGCACTGCCGAAAAGTTCCTTGAGAATGCCCTCCCCCGAAACCACGGAGAAAGAAGTAATTGAGGACGGGAATCTCCTCGCTGGGACAGCGCGGGCGGGCTGTGCCTTAATGTCACTGTGTGGCGAGGACAAAATGCAGCTTGCGGAGCAGCACAACAGGTGGCGCGTCAAGCGTGTTGCCATAGTTTACATGTTCTTCTACAGGCCCGACGCACAAAAATCGTAATATTATCGAAGGTATTGTGAACATTGCTAGATTCCTTTCTGTAAAATAAGTAAATAGAAGTGCTGGACATTTTAGCAGAAGTTATTAACAAATACTGCCATAGTTAAAGCTGTATCGCACTTTAACCTACCCGCCCAGGACACACGTTTCTTAGGCGATGCGCGTAACCGGTTCAGGAATCAACTTTTAGTGAGCCATAGTTGCGATTTTGGGTGCTGTCGCGGGAATGCTTGAATGTGGGACATTCATGGAGTCTCATTATTGGAATTCCACCAAGCCACAAGTTTTTGCAATTTCTTTTTCAAGTTGTCATTCACTTAGGGGCTTCCCTGAAAATCTAGGCGCTAATCTCAGCAGTGTTTGACCTGTTTATTTGTTAACTTGTCGGCCATATTCCGCGAGAGCTGTGCGCTAGAGACACCTGTACATGGACAGGTGGAGGGATGCAAAGCTTTCCACTAAAAGTGTGTAGGTTCGTCTAAACTGCTTGCTGAAATATACTGAAATTTGCGTCGTGGCAAAAAACTTGCATTATCGGGGATGCTGTAGTATAGGCGCATGCGCGGCTGAAACAAAAATTAAAAAAAATTATACCACCGTCCCGCGAGGAGAACCATGGGGTAGATGCGACGCATCGGGGGTTTCCGTTGCGTTTCCGTTATGTTAGCGTGTCCATTGTTGTTGTGTGTCCATCTTTTACAAAGCATGATCACCCCCGATGCATCGCATCTACCCCATGGTTCCCCTGGCGGAAGATGGTGTAATTTTTTATCTGGGTGGCCGGTGCTTGCTACGGTTGCACCGATTATCGCGATAGCAGGCCTAGCTGTTAGCCTCCATTCAAATCATCGGTGGTCATCGCAGGATGTCATCGGCGTAGCGGCGGCGGAACGACTGAGCGGAGTGGCGCAGTTACCGTGTTTATATGCAGCGGAATGAGAGACCAGCGCATAGCATCGCATGGGCATGTGTTAACCGAGCGCAAGGTGCGCGCTAACCCACACCCATGCACAGGTGGCACGGCACCGGAGCGAGCGCCGGCGAGCGCTAACACTCAATGGCGCTACGGAGAGAGCGGCGCTAGCTCGCAGCTGGTGCGGCGAGGAGAATGGGGGAGGGATGCGGACTACGCCGGAGGGACTAGGCGAGTGAAACAGATGCGTCGCATCTAAAATGAGCCTTGATATTTCCCTCTCTTTAATGCCATCGATTTTAGTGTAGCTGGCCAAGACGAAGTTACAGCGAGGCTATGAAATTCACTTCTGACCAGTAAGAGAAATTAAGGGCGTTTACCTTCGAAATAGGGGAAATTCTGACTGTGAATTTACCTATGTGCCTTTGGGGGAAACCGTTGCTGATATGCCCGAAACTGCACCTAACGTTGTAATGCCATAAGCGAACTGATCCCACATCGTAAAAAGGCCCATGTATCCCCAGTGTAGCTGATTTTGATCTTTTGCCATCTTCGAATTCACTTGCTCCCTTTCAAACAATTAGAAGAAATCAATATCCGCTTTGGTAGTAGTATACGGCGAGGTGTGTCCAATCCCGGACGTGGCCGGGAACACTTCAAGCATCGGCTTCGAAAAAAAATTACACCATCGTCCCGTAGGGGAACCTTGAGTAGTTTGCGAAGCAGGCATGCGATGGATTCAAGTGCCCAATAGTTTTCAGTTCGTCGGTTCCGGGAGGTTGAGGTATGTAGCTACCGTTATATTTACCCTTTGGTTTCCCTGGTACCTACCACAATTTTCACTTACCGCAACTACGAAATGGGAAGTTGCGTTGACCCCATGGCTGTTTCGCATACTACTCAGGGTTACCCTATGGGAAGATGGTGTAATTTTATTGCTGGGGGGTGGGGGTGTCAGAGTGGAGAGGTGTCACCCGTTTCCTTAAATTAGGTGCACTGTCGGAAGATATGGGGAGTCGATTCCAGAGAGCCAACAAACCCCACCGAATCCACAGGGTACAGGTGACAAAGAGGGTAGCCGTCTGATGTGCGGCTTTCGCCGACCAGAGCGGCAAAAATGAGCAAGAGCCTTGAACGAAAAACAGCACAAAGTCTTATATTTAGACAGGCAAGTCACAAACACAAGCACGAGGTAACGGATCGATAATGACAGACATTTTAGATGGAATTCAAATACAAGAACCAGTCTAAAATTAGACAAAATGATACAAACAGGAGCGTTAACAAATGAGTATTACGAATCGGAGCAGTTAACTAAAAGAAAACGAACAGTTCGATGCTTATGACAGACAGAGTCCCAGCATATTTCCCGACCGGGCCGGACGATGCACCGCTGTCGGAGGCGATTCGGCTAACTGAGAAGCGTGGCTTTGTTTTAGGCCAGGCCTTCCGAGACGATCACGGTGATTCGAGGCCCGGGAGTACGTTGGAGTCCTCCAGGGCGCGGGTCGCCGATGGTGTGATGCACAAACTGACAGGTGCCGTTGTCACATCACGACTGCCAAACGTGGCTGGCTTGCTCAGGCGCGCCTTCTTTTTTTATAACCGTGCCGGCGCGGAGAGGGAGAGCACAACACACAACGCGCCCGCCGCCGTCAGCGAATAATTTCCCTCTTCTCCCTTCTAGAATCATCGACTCTCTTTAGCACTGGCAAGGCCGCCCGTGCCTCCTAGTGAGTGGTCGAAGCTTCGGTGTAAGTTGAGCGGCGGAGCTTTTTATTTTGGTATTTTCTTGCCGGCGAGCCGGCGAGTGGTCGTGTTACCGCCCCTTCGTTCGCGAAAGTTGCAGCCTTGTCTCGCGTGAATAGAACCGAACTGAATGAATCGGATGACTGAAGAAGAGTTAGGCGCTGTACAATAAAATGGAAAATTTATACGATACTTTTAGACGTCGTACGCTCGAGTTTGTGACACAGCCCCCCAGTTTCAGAATATTATGCAATAATATTCTTAAACCTCACAAAGTCGTGCGTTCGCGTCGTTCACACTTAGTGAACAAAAGAGGCTGTGCCTACTAACACAAAATCAAGTACAGCCCAATGTTCTTCATAAGAATAAGGACAGGTACAGAATTCGCGTACAGAACAGCGGTTTGGCGCAGATTTCTCACCAAATACACATCCTAGGGACAACACATAAGTTTGAGAACAATAAAGTTCTAGCATTTGAATTAAGCCAGTGCCCATAATAAATGTTTGACCAGTAGTCATTACAAGTGCGAAACTCATGAAAATACAGCGTGCGCTCCAGTCCGAAGGTCTCGTAGGCTCAAATACAATGAGTATACGTCAGTTCTCAGAAATACATACAATGCCCTGGTACAATGAACTCATAAGAAACATAACTAATATGTTGTTAACAATGCAACCGCAACGTTCACGAATGTCACTACTAGTAACGCCAACAATACACGGCAGTGTACTGTAGAAGAGTGAAAGTAAAATTTACGCAGAACGCAACTAGTACGTGAATATACACTGTACAGCCAGAGTGACAAAATAAGTACAACGTTCGCGTGCAGTACGACAGAGAAACAATGAATACAACGTTCAAGTATACACTACTCGACGCGGAAATACAACTCTGTCTTACACAATTCCACTGATGTCCCACGTGCATACCTGAATTTGCATTCTTCATGCTTAGCCAGTGTCTATCGGGCGCTTGCGTAACTGCGGCTGCGGAATTCTTCTCTTCGGAGAAGTTCGTTTTGAAATGTCGTGCGAAGCAACAAACTCTTTCGCGACCGCCGTGATACCGGTCCCGCAAAAATGCTTCAGTGCCTGGGCCTTCGTCTGGCGAACGTCGAAGCGCCTAGGGACTTGGCCTACCCTCGCCTTTCCTCCTGCAGTAACTGACCGGTGTTTCTTTACACCTGCCCGTTATCTGCAATGCCGGCGCAAACGTTTGCTTCTAAGCTTGCGCCCAAACCTGCACTCTTTGTTTCGGCAGCCCGGCTGTTTGCCGAGTTTCTGAATGCCGGTTTTCAAACGTTTCTTCTTTCCACGACCTTCGGCACTTATTTTCCTTCTGTGCGGCTCCATCGCAGGGGCCGCAGACTTTGGGCGCCGGAAATGTGCCAGCTTCGCTTTTGCCGGTGATCGCGTTACGACGAGCACGGCTTCGCCTCGATCCGAGGAATCGAATCGGAGTTCTTTCGAAACAACGGGTGGTTTCTCTCCCACCGCTGAAGTCGCAGGATCGTCGCCGACGCTTATGTACGGTGCGTTTCCTCCGCGGAGTGCGGCTCCGCTTCGCACGGGGGTTTCAAACTTGATCTTAGAGTCGGTCTCTTTGCTCCTCGAGCTGTCAGTTACGCACGCCGCGCTAGTCTGCCCAGAGAGTTCGCAGTCTCGAACTGGGTCTCCCTGCACAACGAGCATGCAATTACCCGTGTCTTTCGGAAAGACAACGGTTTCCTCGGGCACTCTCACCGCAATATCGGGTACCCCTTCGTCTAGAGGGTTCGGCCCCGATGTCATGATGGCATCCGCCACCGGGATGTTATCTCCATCCTCAAGTTCCGCATCACCTGTAGGATCATCGTCCTTCCAGGTCTGAAATGGTGCGCTTTCACACAATTCTGGAGGTGTTTCCTCCTTATGGATCGGGGATAACTCCACCACTTCGCTTCTAGAGATATCCTGGCGTTCCTTTACCGTTTCAGGGTTAGCACTTAGGCCACTATACACTTCTCTCGCATTTTCCTCATCTGATGAGGATTCCGCCTTCAACCATCGTATCTCGAGTCGCTTTTTTAGAATCCCGTGTTCACCTTTGCGTGCTTTCTCCTCTCGCTCCGCTTTCGCTCGCTCCAACTGAAGTTGCCTCTGAAATTCTTTCTCTCTTTCTCTTTTAGCCCTGTCAGCCTCTTCTTGTGCTGCCTGTCTTGCTCTCTCAGCCTCTTCTTGTGCTGCCTGTCTTGCTCTCTCAGCTTTCTCGTTTTCCTCTTTTTCTTCCTGCGCGACCCCCTTTCGTAATTCGGCCCCTGACAGGCCCAGCTGACAGCCCAACGCTACGATTTTCTCTAAATCCATGATTGAAAATGTGTCGCAATCTAGCCACAATACTCTAGCCTCTAGCTAGGTATGTCTACACAGAGTAAGTGAACAAGAGCACCCGCTTATAAAGGTAGTAGCAACCTATGCCAAAAAGTTCCAGGCTCTTTCTCTTCCCTACCACTCACATCAGACGTCCTGTGGCGGACGCCAGAAATTGTCACCCGTTTCCTTAAATTAGGTGCACTGTCGGAAGATATGGGGAGTCGACTCCAGAGAGCCAACAAACCCCACCGAATCCACAGGGCACAGGTGACAAAGGGGTTGGCCGTCTGATGTGCGGCTTTCGCCGACCAGAGCGGCAAGAATGAGCAAGAGCCTTGAACGAAAAACAGCACAAAGAGTTATATTTAGACAGCAAGTCACAAACACAAGCACGAGGTAACGGATCGACAATGACAGACAACTTAGATGGAATTCAAATACAAGAACCAGTTTAAGATTAGACAAAATGATACAAACAGGAGCGTTAACAAATGAGTATTACGAATCGGAGTAGTTAACTAAAAGAAAATGAACAGTTCGATGCTTATGAGAGACAGAGTCCCAGCATATTTACCGACCGGACCGGACGATGCACCGCTGTCGGAGGCGATTCGGCTACCTGAGAAGCGTGGCTTCGTTGTAGGCCAGGCCGTCCGAGATGATCACGGTGATTCGAGGCCTGGGAGTACGTTGGAGCCCTCCAGGGCGCGGGTCGCCGATGGTGTGATGTACAAACTGACAGGTGCCGTTCTCACATCACGACTGCCAAACGTAGCTGGCTTGCTTAGGCGCAGCTTCTCTTTATATAACCGTGCCGGCGTGGAGAGGGACAGCACAACACACAACGCGCCCGCCGCCGTCAGCGAATAACTTCCCTCTTCTCCCTTCTAGAATCATCAACGCTCTTTAGCACTGGCAAGGCCACCCGTGCCTCCTCGAGAGTGCTCGAAGCTTCGGTGTAAGTTGAGTGGCGGAGCTTTTTATTTTGGTATTTTCTTGCCGGCGAGCCGGCGAGTGGTCGTGTTACCGCCCCTTCGTTTGCGAAAGTTTCAGCATTGTCTCGCGTGAATAGAACCGAACTGAATGAATCGGACGACTGAAGAAGAGTTAGGCGCTGTACAATAAAATGAAAAATTTATACGATACTTTTAGACGTCGTACGCTCGAGTTTGTGACAAGAGGCATTAAAGAGAGAAAGAGACGTTGTACGTGGTATGAGTTTGTCTTCATTTAGGCATTATAATATTCATGTTCAACGTAGGTGACGTCGAGCTGTGGTTGGCGTTCCTATTTGAATATGACCGCCTTATGGTCTGTGAAATGTAAAGTCAAGGGCTGTTGTAGTAGATGAATGCAGAAGTTGCTGATGAAGAGGTCGATGCACGTTCTCCGGATGGTTGTGGGCTGCTTGTAATCACGGCCCGCTGAGACTCGCCGACGAACACCGCTACCGACGACGATGAAACGTCGAAGGCGCGTGAAGAGTGCTCGTCTCGGGCCGGCCCAGGAAGAAACCGGCAACACTGTCGCTCCAGGAGCCCTTAAAGGGGAAGCGTTCTCATTTCGTGCCGTCCCAGGAAGACAGCGGCAACACTGTCGCTCCAGGATCCATTGAAGGGACCGGGCGTTCAGCAAGCCGAACTTGCGCAGTGGGGGTGTGGACGGCGCAACAGCAACGACGATGAGATGCTTCGCATTTAAAATGATTGGACCATCCCACTGTCGTTCGTCGGAAACTGCACAATAAAGCTGGTCGGGAGTGTGCACCATCCCGCTCCTATCTCTTCGTCTGCCCGCTCTTTTATGCCGTAGACGCTACTCCCTCAGTGCATGGTAGCAAACCGGTCTCTTCAAGTGTGGGAAATTGGCCCTGTTTGTGAAGCACTCTGATAGACGAAGACCAAGAGAAAAGGGATGAGGCAAGAGACAGGGCTCATCGTCGGCCCGCCTCTTGCCTGGTCCAGTCACTTTTCTGCTTCGTCTACCGGACTCTACACTTGGTTAAGCTTCAAACATCGGCATACTTTTTTTCTGCTTTACAACACTGGAGAAGCAATAGCCAAATCATGCCCCGCATTCGAAACTGCCAGGCCATAAACCCACTGTGTCCTTCATTTCTGGCAACCCTGAACTACTTCATGTATTGCCAATGAACCGTGTTTTTGGGTATGCTGCTACCTTGCTACCTTTCGAGTTGCTGAAAACTGTGACCCAAGATTTGCAGCTGTCGAAGTAGGGAAAAAAACGTAATCAATTGCAATCTAGGAATGTGGGTGATCAGTGAATCTGTTTCACACGCGACATAGAGATCCCACTGGATACGTAGTAGGGATACAATAGAATCAGCGGCCTGTTGTCAATCCTTTTTTTTAGTTTTGATATCCCCTAAAAATTAAAGCGGTTTTCTCTTACCGCATATTTCCCGTAATATGCACGTCTGTTCACAACAGAGCAGAATTTGTCCACGTTTTGAACTTCATTATCAAGCAAATAATTATGATAACTGCAGTAACGTGTATTATTGATTGAGTATTCTTAACTGCTAGCTATGGTACCATTCATATTGGCCTCGTGACAATATAGGTCTTTTAAGAACGTTTTTACAAAACAATGAAAGCGGTTTTCTGTAGTGATATACTCTCTTTAAATTACGCATGTGCTGAAAACAGATGAAAATTTGAAAAATTTTCTACTTCGCTATGAAGTAACAAATTACCATAATTAAAATGAACATGGCGTGTTAATATATTCGGCTTAACTGCAAGGTACCATACTGTTCATATAGGCCTCGTGAGAATGTATTTCTGTTATGAACATTTTGATGAAACAAGTGAAAAGGTTTTCTCTTGCCATTTGTTTCCCGTACGAAACCAAAATGTTTACAACCGACGCGAATTTTGTAACGTCTTCAGCTGCACTGTGAATTAACTAAGATAAGTAAAATCAACTAAGAGTATTGTTGTAGTCGTAATAACTGCCAGCTATCATACTGTTCGTATTGGTCTCATGACACTATAACTGTGTTTGAAAGTTGTTATAAAACAAGTTCAAGCTGTTTTCTGTAAGAATATGTTTGCTGTAAGATTCCGACGTGTTGAAAACCAACCGAAACCTACTGGAATGCCATCGCCCATACGCGAGATCTTACGTCGTGTTAAGATACAGTGGTTAGCGGCGAGGGTATCGTATACACACATGCGTGGCAAAAACAAACATTTAAAGGGAGCCTTGATATTTCCCAGTCAGATGAATTGACGTCGAGGCTATGAAATGCACATTGACTGCCTGGTAACAGAAATTAAGGGCACGTGCCTCAGACCTGGGGTAAAAAGCCGACTGTTAATTTACTGAACGTCCCTTTCGGGGAAGAGAAACCATGGCTCATATGCCTGGAACTGCACCTAAAAAATAAGTGAACTGTCCCCATATTGTGAAAAACACACACGTATCCCCAATATATCTCATTTAGATCTATCGCCCTCTCGGATTTCACTTGCTCTCTTTCAAATGCTTCGCAGAGTTCAATATCCACTTCGGAAGTAGTATGTGACCTGGTGTGGCATGCGCGTCTCTCCTCCAGCCGTATGAAAGCAGAAGCGCGCGCTGCGCGGTGTTCAGTCTGCTCCGAGACACCACCTGCGCCGCTTCTGCTCCGGTGTGGAACCTACACGGAACCCCCATGCTATGCATCACCACTTCGTTTCCTTCGGGGAGATGGTGTAATTTTTAGTATCTGACCCCTGTATTCCAGGGGCTTAACGGCCACGAGTTTTTCAGTTTGTGAAGTGCTGGAGTAGTGCTAACGACGGTTGGTGCCTTTCTTGGCTCTACATGTCGTTTCGTTACTTGACATCGTCGAGGCAGTACACATGTGCGATGAGCACTACATATCGCTGGCAGCGAATACGTATCCGTTTACTGGCATGCTGCTTAGACGCACTGAGTGCAAAGCCCTTGCTAGACGCATTCTCTCGGTTCGCCGTCTGTCCAACCGCCCTACTCTTCCCCGGTCCAGCGGCTGTTATGCGGGGTTATAAGAAGCCCGTCTAAGCTTACGAGAAACCCAGTGGAACGCCTGGCCAGCATTTAGCAGCAGTGTCCGTAAAACCAAAAGTGGAGGCAAATAAAAGCTTCGCTTAAAAAGTGACCCTCAAGGTCCAAGGCTGTAAAAAAAAACAACAAAAAATAATGTCCGCGTCTTCCTGTATTCCAACCTACCCGTTTGTTTGATGTAGTTGCTATAGTCATTCTTTCGCCTCTCATTTGAACACAGCAAAGCATTTTTGTAGCCACTCTATATTGCAATTGTCCTTTGTAACCAACCTATGCAGTGGTATGCATAATATTTTATGCAAGGCTGATACTACCTTTTCTTCAGCACTACAGCAAGTGATCTGCCGTTCCACAAACTCAGGACTACGCAATATACCCTAAATAGAGTATGTGATATTAACTACGGGGACATCTGTTAACCGCTTCAGTACACTGACTCTGTAGAGCAAGGCACACGCTAAGTCAACACGTGGGAACTATGCTGCCATCATGATTCAACAACAACATGGTTGCCGGCTGATTTTGTGTATGTCAAACACGCCGACCGTAATGGTTGATAAATAGGACGTAGGCTGTTGTGCATCGTTTACGGCAACCAAGTTAAATCCGAACGTAGTGTAAGACGGCGGTGGGCTTGGCATGCCGACTTTTGGTGGAAACTGCATCTTCCCATAGTATTTTTGGGGGCAGGTAGCCGGATAGCTTTCGGTATTTCGTGTTGCCCATATTTAATCACTGCGTAAAAACAAGACGTTGTAAAAACAATGCGTGGAAACTCTTAGGAACATTTTAATCTGGGATGGACTCACAGTTTGATTATATGGACGCCCTGGAATCAGCTAAGGCCAGCTGGAAGGAACGGCGAGAGAAATAGATGCACAGAGAGAGAGAGAGAGAGGGAGAAAGAAAACTTCATTGAGAAGGAACAGCGGTTTATAGTATCCAATTACAGCTCCTCTCTATTGTATGCCAAACTCTGCTCTAGTGCGTTTTTTTATATACCGCACTAGAGACCTGTTCCTCGAAATAGGAGGTGAATGTCAGGCAGGTTAGGCCAGCGTGATATGACAGCGGCGTTGTTCTCTGTATGTCAGGGGCGCTTTGAGTATCGTAAGGACATTCCATGGGACATGTCGGTAATTGGGATGTCCACCACAATATTACATGCGAACACATCTCATTCACTCGCCTTGTCCCTGCATCCATCCGGCGTTGTCGGCGTTGTCAGCGTCCACCCCTTTCCCATTCCCCTCGCCGCGCCAGCTGCACTCTCCGCCGCTCACCCCCTCTCCTCTCCAATAGCGAACACTCTCTCACGAGGGGCATTTGATTGGATTCGATTGGATTGGCTTGACTTGGCTTGGCTTGGCTTGGCTTGGATTGGATTGGGTTAAAGTTGATTGTGTTGGATTGTGTTGCGTCATTGCCGCGGCAGACGCACTGGCGCCGGCGCGTCCCATCACCGTTATGCGCGCTATAAAACGCGGTGCCTGCGCCGCTCCGCTCCATCGTTGCAGCGCCGTTCCTCCGCTGTCCAACGCTGCAACGTGAACCCCCTATGCGCCGTATCTACACAGGGGTTCCCGCGAGGGGAAGTGTTAGTTTTTTTTAGCTTTCAGGGGTCCTTCTGTCCTTCCTTATGGAGAGAAGATTCTTTATCTATGCGGTTCTGCACCAAGTCGCTTAGTAAAGATTGTTGGGTGATGTTTTGACTGGAGATCAACCTTTGAAAAACGATGAAACGCGATGAACACGCGTTTATTGAGAAAAAAGGAAGCTACCTTGCCATCGCCCTAGGCTTCGGCCAAAAGTCGCACGTTCTATGGGAAGAAACAGCTGCAGAATATTAGTGTAAAAAACGACAATGAAGAGCAGTCCTGTATTTCTGCTTCGCTGGCAAAGATCAGAAAATCGCCGAGCGCTTGTTATCGCTGAGGTTCCGCTCCGACTGAATCAAACCAAAGTTCGCAGTGCGCATCTCGTACTTTGCGAAGTGACTTCAGCCAGCGTTTTGTGTGGGCACTTAGCACTAAACCCTCTCACAGGAGGTCCTTCGTACTGCACAATACTCCTCTACTATTTCTTTAGAGCGGTAGCCTTAGCCTTAATTTCACTGACCTCGAGTCATAATGAAGGAGGAGGTGGCAACGAGTCAAGCTCTCACGGCTCTTGTTTAGAACAACGGCCCTTCGTTCGGCCTTCCATTCGGTGTTGGCCTCCGATTCTGAATAACTGGAATTGTCCACTTTATTTCTAAGGGTTACAAAAAAGGTTCTCTTGGGTAATTCAGCGGTACCTGAATCTGTTACTTCGTACAGCGCTAATACGACGTGGGCAAAGCAAGAGGGATTCAACAGGCGCGGTCGTTGCGAAACAGGTCCTTCGTTGTTTATCCCGGTCACGATTGCTCTGTTCCGATTGGGCAACCCTAACAAATAGCTCCCATTTCCTTACAATTGAATCTGTGAAAGCACAAAAGCCACTATATTTGGTCATAGGGTTCATCTCTCCGCATTTGGTCATGAGATTCTCGATTCTGCGAATTCGGTGGCTTGGAGTTTTGTATGGCCGCAGGTCGGGAATTACGCACGCTCAGTTGGTGTACAATATTGTCGCCATAAGAGTCGAGCGAGCGTGGATGAAGCCCTCCATTTTCAGCTGGGTGAACCAAGGGAACCTGTGTTCATGAGAAAATAATGTTAAAGACCCCGAAAGTGTGTGCCATGGCAAAAAAGCAGTTTTTGCCACTAACAATTTAAGGGTCGGGAAAACCGGGCGAATCGTTAACGTGCATTCAATTTTGAACACTAGTTCATTGGTGATGCCATTCTCTTAAGTTTTGTCGTGCGCTAAAGATGTACAAGTCTTCAAAATTTATCTGGAGTCCTCCAGAACAGCGCTCGACATACCTCAGGTGTAGAGCCGCCACTTAAGGCCCACTGTAGGTGAATCAAGGACGGTTCATTGGTGGGCAAATCTGTCTGGCCTCCACGGCGTTGCACTGTCTAATGTGCAAATAGGCTGAACAAACGGGATATGCAAGAGGCAATAAACAGGGGAATATAGCAGAAGGTGGTAAAATCAGCCGGGACGGGACATGCATCGGCCACCCATCGCTCAATATACAGGGCGTTTAGAGCGCACTGGAGCGAAAGCACGTGGTAATTTATCTATTTATTTGTTTGTACACAGTGCTGATTTGATTGATTGTTGGGTTTAACGCGCCGACGCAACGCAGGCGATGAGGCGCGCCGTAGTGGAGGGCTCCGGATTAATTTTGACAACCTGGGAAATTTATCGCCACCGAAATCTCGTACACACGGGCGTTTTTGCTTTTCGCCTCCATCAGAAAAGCGGCCGCCGCGGCCGGGAATCGAACACGCGATCTGGTGCTCAGTGTACACAGTGCTGCGTGAAAAGGATAATGCACGAGTGGATCTGATGTAATGCGAACAGACAAAAAAAACCAAGGCGTCTTCACGAAGAGTGTTAGGCAAGGAAGATAAGGCATACGCAAATTCTTAAAATGGGAGTGAGCGGGTTGAGCTGCTGAGTGCAAACCATTTGTCGGTTGGATTTGCAAACAAACTGTACTTGAATTTTTTTTTGTGCGAGCACAATACGAGGGAACGTTTACTTATAAAACCTTATAATTATACCGGTATACTTTGTTATATTTGTGTGTGTATCTCGGATTGTGTTTTCCATGTGAACTGCTGACAAGTTACAGCTTCCTGAATAAAGTTCAAAATATCTAACAGCACGTCGCTCTTGTATTAAGTTACTTTGTCTCGGCTGTTTCTGTTTTATTTTCTATATGGCGAGTTTAACTATAGGTCCGCGTAATGTGAGTTGTGCACGCATCCCCCATTTTAGCAGAGTAGGGTTAATATAGCTGACTAAACGTTGACGTACTAAATGAGCTAGGGTTTCCTATTTTTAAAAGCGTGTTAAAGGTGCATTGCGTGATGAGTTAGAACACGCAAATTTCAGAGGTAGCAGATAGGCGAGTAGTATTTCAGATTCCCCGTTTAATCTCCCCCTGACATGCCGTGGCGAATTAGGGTGTGTGGTGACGGGATGTTAGTAGCGCCATCACACGATATCCACTCAAACCTGTAATTGTATGGCAGATCCCCAAATGATGGCGCCGAGCTGTGAAAACGCGGTGGTATGCGTCGGCCTCGCGTTAACACGCGTTTCGTTTTCAGCTCCAACACCACTAACCGGGCTTCAAAACCTGAACGCACATTGTCTGTGACCTTTGTCTTTGACCTTTGGCCCATTGTCAGGCTCAGATTAGCGGTTACGTGACGTTAGTCGCAGACAAAGACACGGCTAACACTGCCCGTTGTCTGTACCTTTCAATCCCATTAGCAGAGAAGAGGGAAAAAAATAAAGCAAAGAGAAAAGAACGATGGTCACTTTGGAAGGCCCCGTCCAGCCATTAAGCAGTGCTTTCGAATCCACAAAATTTCAATGAATGAATTGGTGTGCTCGTAATTTTTGCTGTTGCCCCATGTTCGCTAGGATAAAGTAACATGTTAAATATTTGAAAATATTTTACTGCGAATATTTTATTTCAATAGTGCTTATCTTTCCCTTTTAACAACATCACAGGCATTGAACACCAATGAAAACGACCATAATTACAAGGTAGAGTTTTAATTATGGAATTGCCGGATTTGAGTGCTGCAATTCTATGCAAAAATAGTTTTCTAAACATATTTTTTTTTGTTTTCAAGCCACACAGCATCGAACGTACACAAAATTTTTTTTATACAAAAACATTTTATTCCGCATTTTTTTTTAATTCAAATAACCTGTCACAAACGGCATTTTTTTAAATTTTGAAAAATCACATTAAGTAAAACTTTCTTGTAAAAAAATGTTTTTTGCATGCAAATAAAAATTTATTTAGAAACTGGTGGTAAACGTTTCCTACACAAGTAACAGTTTTGACATGGGAGTGGAAGCATCCGCGATGGTTAGTACACAAAGGGCCCCATTCTTACAACCAGGCTCTCCTTAATTCTGCCACGAGCAGCCTCACAGCCGCTGTCCTAGTAACGCTGCTTAAAGCAACGCTATGACCACCACGCCATGCAGCTGAATACTGCCCGCAGTGGTTACCATTTATAAACAATTTCTACTTCCCGGTTTTCGACAGCGTGATAAATTCGGCGGAAAGTTTAGGGCGCAGCCCTTCGGCGACCGTTCCTTAGCTGAGCGGAATTGCCGCCGTCGTCGTTGCAACCGAGCAAACGACGGGAAGACTAAAGAGTGAGAGAAAGCAAAGGATGAGACTGGCGCGAAATTGGAAGGGGCAGGTGCGTAACGCCCTAGGCATTAGGTGATTGCGTAAGATGTCCCCTTTATATTTTTAGCCAAAATCTGTAAGGTGCATTCTGCCATCATTGATCATCACCAGCCTATCTACGCCCACTGCAGGGCAAAGGCCTCTCCCATTATTCTCCAATTACCTCGGTCCTGTGCCAACTGTGACCAATTTATCCCCGCAAACTTCTTGATCTCATCTGCCCATCTAACTTTCTGCCGTCCCCTGCAACGCTTGCCTTCTCTAGGGATCCACTCCGTTGCCCTTAAAGGAGCCATGAAGAGAAAACAAAAGTTTGTTTTATTCGAAAGATTAAGTGTTTCATAGTACCCCAAGCGCTTCCCGGAAGCAAATGATGCTTTATTCACTGAGAAGATAAGGCAATTTAAGCCAAAATTTTAACTCTCCCGCTAAAATTGAACATTCCGTGAAGTGTACAATGGCGTCATAGAGCCGGTCCATGAAACCGATACTTAGTATGTCAACTCCATATAGCACCCACACGCGGGTGTCGATCGAGACGGCGGCCATTTTAAAAATACTAGTAAAACCTAGTGCACCCGCAGCCCTAGTCATGGAATCGCCTGATCCGGAGAACAAAACTCTTGCCGAGGAGCTCGGGCTTGCATTTAACAACCTCACACCAATAAAACGCTCAATGCTTCTAAGTGCACGAGCGGCAAGAGTTGTGGGATACGCGGTGGACGGGAAAGCGACCATTCCGCGATAGCCACAAGAGACGAACGCCGAGCCGTCGGCACCGCTGCCTCGTCAGCCCCGTCGCGACGGACGAATGCAGACTGGTACGTATGTGCCGTATTTTCAATTTCAGTAGCAGTATCGCTTATGCCAGTTGGCCGGTATCGTGTATGGAAAGCCGTTCGCTCGAGCTCTCTGCTCCGACCACGAAGATTCGAGCGTCAATGCGCGGTGTGTACGGCAATTTTTTCCCCCAAGGTCACAGCGCTTTTGATGAAGTCGGCGACGAGCGCCAGCATGTCCGGGTCCCTCCCGTAATCACTTCCTCGGAAATGAAGCGAGCACACTCGTGCTTCCTTTAGCTCTCTTTCTCCTCCGTTTGCAAAGTTCACAAAACGTAGCCACTTGCTTCGCCTAGGTTCGTCGTTGGGCAGCACATGAAAGGAGATCTCCTCACTGGCGGGGATGTCGCACTCCCTCGACGATTTGCCCGTACTACATGGGCATTTCAAAACGCAGCAACGAAATTTTATTGTAAATGACTCGAACAAACTGAAGTTTTGAGTGGTTGTAAACTGGAAACGAGCTCGTAACGACAGCAGCAAGCCAACACCATTCGAAACTTACGCGACGACTGGCACTATCTCGTCGCTTCTTGCTGTTCCTTACTCCCCTCGTTTCTATTTTTACCTTTGCGGGTTCGCGATATGACGGCCAACCTCCTGTGAAGGGATTACGATACGAAGCAAGGTCGCGGCTGTGCGTGCTGGAACGGTTCGTTGGCGCCGAAGAGCCTCGAACCCGAAAATTCGTCTGCGCGACGGCGAGATGTCGAGCTCGGCAGGCGCTAGTTTCGTACGCATTGGCGCACACGCTTGCGTGTTTGTTCGGACCTTCAACCGTTTACTCCACCGTTCTTTGTCATAAAAAGAATGTGCAGTATGTTTCACGGGCATTTAGCTCGCTATGCAAACTGTAAGCCCTGCCAAACATGCGTTTGCTTTTGCCGGCCTCCGCCAATCGCAGAGCATTCCCAAGTGACATCACAGGTTCTGTTGCGGAAAATGAGCGGGTGGGTCGCATGGTCATTTCCTTTTTTCCTAATTATGTAGCTTATTTGAGCGAAGCTTGGGTTATAAGTGGTGTCTTTATGGTTCTAACGAGGCAATCTTTCGAATGAACCAAACTTGTGTTTTCTCTTCATGGCTCCTTTAATGACCAGCGGTTATCTTGCCTTCGCATTACATGCCCTGCCCACGTCCATTTCTTTTTCTTAATCTCTACTAATATGTCTTTAAAACCAGTTTGCTCCCTGACCCATTCCGCTCTCTTTATTGTTCCTAAATGTTACACCTATCATTTTCCGCTCCATTGCCCGCTGAGTCATTCTCAATTTAAGTTGAACCCTCTTAGTGAGCCTCCAAGTTTCTGCCCTGTAGGTGAGTACCGGTAAGATGCAGCTGCCATACACTTTCTTCTTCAGCTACAATGGTAGGCTGCTATTCATTATCTGAGAATGTCTGCCATGTGCACCCCACCCCATTCTGATCCTTCTAATTATCTCTGCCTAATGGTTGGAATCTGGGGTCACAACTTGGCCTAAGTCGATATAGTCGCTTACCACTTCCACTGCCTCGCCACCTATCTCAAACTGCTGGGCTGTCCCGAAGTTATCGATCATTACTTTAGTTTTCTGCATATTAATTTTCAGGCCCACGGTTCTACTCTGTTCGCCCAGTGCGGAAAGCGTGCTTTGCAATTCGTCCCCCGAGTTACTTAGCAAGGCAACGTCATCAGCAAATTTGAGGTTACTGAGGTATTCTCCAATAACCCTTACTCCCACCGGTTCCCAATCCAACGTTCTGAATACTTCTTGTAAGCATGCTGTGAATAACATTGGAGAGATTGTGTCTCCTTGTCTGACACCCTTCCTTATAGGTATTTTACTGCTGTCCCTATGGAGGATGGTGGTAGCTGTAGACCCATTGTAGATATCCTCTAGTATTCTTACATAATGCTCATCTACCCCCTGGTTCCGTAATGCCTGAATGACTGCTAGGGTTTCGACCGAGTCAAATGCTTTCTCATAATATATGAAGGCTATATATAGTTGTTCAGTATATTCAGCGCACTTCTCTATCACCTGATTGATCGTGTGAATATGGTTCATTGCTGAATAACCTTTATGGAACCCTGCTTGTTCTTTAGGTTGACTGAACTTTAAGGTTGCAGAGATTCGGTTAGCGATTACCTTGGTAAATACCTTGTAGACGACTGACAGTAAGCTGATCGGCCTGTAATTTTTCAAGTCCTTCATGTCGCCTTTCTTATGGATTAGGATGATGTTCGCGTTCTTCCAAGATTCCGGTACCATTGCTGGCATTAGGCATTGCGTATACAGGTTTGCCAGTTTTTCAAGTACAATTTCTCCGCCATCCTTCAAGAGGTCTGCTGTTATCTGATCCCCACCAGGTGCTTTGCCCATTTCATTTCTTTCAAAGCCTTCCTTGCTTCTTCCGTCGTTGCTGGTGGTATGTCTATCTCCTCTGAACTACTGTCTCGTTTTTTTGGAATTATCCTGTATGTCCCGGCTACTGTACAGATCCCTATAGAACTCCTCGGCCACTGTGACTATTTTATCCCTATTTGTGATGACATTGCCTTGCTTATCCTTAAGTGCATTCATCTGATTTTCCTCTACGCCAAGACGTTTCTTCACTGCTTTCAGGCTTCCTCCGTTCTTTACAGCGTATTGGATCCCCTCCATATTATACTTCCGTATGTCAGCTGTCTTCCGCTTATTGATTAACTTCGAGAACTCGGCTAGTTCTATTTTGTCAGCTGCGGTAGAGATTCTCATGGTTTGCCGTTTCCTGATTAGATCTTTCGTCTCCTGTTCACAGGAGACCAGGAAATATCATAGTTCAAATAAAAGAAAAGAAATGGACTTAGGCTCGCTGTGTTGTCAAAGTGGCCACGCGTTGACAATTAAGGCAACGGAGTGAATACCGACACACAGGTCTCGAAGAAATGGCAGGCTGATGGAGGGAAGAAAAAAAAAACAAATGGCTGGGGTCTAAAATGTGTCCTTGAGCAGAGCGTGGCAGGAACAGTAGAAGTGTAATGGGAGAGGCCTTCCTCCTGAAGTGAACCAGAGTAGGATGACGATAACGAACGCAGAGGAAAACAGCAAGCAAATAGAAAATAGTGATGAAGAAATATGATGGACACCTTCGGCCCCTGAGCACAGCTTTATAACAATTGCATCACAAGGAACGATGTGGGGTACTCATGAGTTTTACTTTTGCATCATGGTCTGTGGATGGGAGTGACATGTTACATATTTAACATTGTACTAGGATTGCTGTATTTCAAAAATTTTCAAATGCGACTTCTTAAGATCGCTGTGCTCTAACAGTATGTTAAGTTCAAAATTTTCACCTAAATTTATTTCGCAAGTAGGCAGGGTGTTTGTGCAGTAAGGTGGTGCCTCCAAATTAAAACATAAATTCTCAAAAACAGATATTTAAAAAACGTTTTATGAGCATCGCATACACGTAAAAGTTTTGTTATACTACAACAAACTTTTTCTTTAACTTAGCATTTTAAAAAACAAAAAAAACAAGTTCGCATTTTTCTCTTTGTTACATAAAAACAACAAGAGTTTTTAATGGAGAAAACAAACATTTTACTATGGAAGTTAAAATTGTTTTTAAAGTGGTGATATAACCACGCAGAAGTAGCAGTCTGTAACATGCGATGGCGAAGTCGGCGCGGCTGTAGTGGCCCAAGTATTCCCCGCCCCCCTAATAACAGGACGCTTCATGCTTCCACGAAGAAGCGCGCAGGTGCTCACCTAGCGGTGTAGCTTCTCGCACCTCGATGATGCCTACCCCAGGCAGCCGAACTCTCCCCGGCGGTGGCTACCAATTAGCAACACATTCTGTCCTTCCCGGTCATCGTCAGCGTGTTCACTGTTTCGTAATTTGTGGTTAAACCCGTCGATTTTAAACCATTTAAACATTGGTGTGTGGGAAATATACTCATAATAAAAATAGCGTACGTGGGGTTTTATTCCCCAAATAATAAAAACAATTACGCAGAACCAAAACCCTTCCTTCAACGTACAGTCCTCAAAACTGTTAACAACAACAAAGGGCTGGTGTCTGCCTTTGTTCAAAGTTGTGGCTTACGATACGGAACAGGCTACACAGACAGGGTTGTGCACATGTGCTGGGGCAGCCAGGTACAAAAGGTCAGCCCGTTGCGCACCCAATTCAGTCAAACCCGGTTATAGCAAACTGCAATATGCGCAACGATCAGTTCGATATATCCAATAGTTCGATATAGCTGAACTCGCCCATAACGAATTTATTGTTACGAGTTCGCAATACGCGGGAATCTCCTTGCCATCCCCGCATGCAGAAACGAATAAAATGTATGCCATTACCATACATAAAACAATCAATTTATTGCAAATAATAAAGCTGCTTTCCCCATTAACGCCTTAACTGCCCACTTCCAAAAAAGCGGTGATTTTTGTTTTCCCTTTCGTATAGTCAGTGTCAACTAGCACAGCATTTTTTACACGAGACATTGTTTCCTCCAGTTCGAGTCCGTGTCCTTCAATATCGAAGAAACATTGGCGGAGGACATCGACTGCCGAAAGGACTTCATTAAGCGTCGGATGGCTTTCAATCGCGACATCCTCTGCCATCTCGGTGCTTTTCATCAGCATTACGATGGTGCTGCTGACGGTGCCCGCGTCCGAAGGGCTTACAGTGACGGCAACGTCGTCGCCGACACTCAGGAAATCTTCAAAGGGCCTCCTTTGGTCACAGCAACGGGAAAGTTGGCGAGGTGCCGCCTTGGTCCGGACTCACTGATTGGGCGGGTTCCGTCATGTGTTCCGCGCGTAGGAAACAGTCGCGGAAAGTGTTGGGCGTCATGTCACTGCATACGAGGTGCAATGTCTCAGTTGCGGCTTTTGCTCAGAAGCGGCGACCGTTCAAAATATCAGTCGCCGCTCCGATACCATGCATTTTGGCGGCTATTTTAGGCACGCTCAGTTCGATATATCAGATGTGAAGTTCGTAGTAAGGAATGTGTTTCGCGTGTATTTTTGTAACTGATTTATTTTTGTTTGATATATACCATAATTCGCTCTATCCGGGTTCGTTACATTCGGGTTTGACTGTTGTAGACGGTGAAGATGCGTCCGCAGCTACACTAAGCTGCCGTTCCGTGAATAGTGTGGCACCCGCTTCTTTGGTGTTAGCACTTTTTACGAGGGTACCTATCCGAAACCATTCTCCAAGTTTGGAATATTGTTGTGGTTTCATTTATATCATACCTCCGGGGCCCAGTGGATGCAAAGCCAGTTGCAGATATATCAGGGAAGATAGTTTAGCATCACCGATACAGTCTAGGAGTCCAGGAGATTTTCCCATAGATGGTGAAGGTTTACCGGATTCGTTGCGTGGGAGATGTTTGGCATTTCCCATGTCAATATTCATCGTCTTGTATTGTGCGTCTTTCCGTCTCTCCTTTCGTATGTCTTGACAACCCCCGTTGACATCGCCAAGCAAAGACACCAACTAGTGAAAACGTACTTTGATACTGTTAAAATTGTTATTCTGTGATTTGCATGCCTTAATATTTCTTTACATATCATCCCATGTCCATTAGAAATGTTTCTGAGGGGTCGCCGTAAGGCATTCTAAACATCCACCCTCAGCCACAGTCGCGATCTTTGGTGCTATCGGGATGCGTGTTTGTCTCACATTAACGAGTCTCATTATTCTAATTCCTCCCAGCACAAGTTTACCCACCATTTTTTAATTTCGATTAGCTTGCCTTTCTCTAAATAGCTTCCCTGAGAATTTTGGCGGGAATCTGAGCAGTGTTTGACTTGTAAATTCCTTAAGACATCGGCGATTTTCTGTGATATCTTAGCGCTTGAGATTCGGGTTTATCTACCTGCAGAGTGATATAAAGCTTTTCACTAAAATAATTTGTAGGTTCGTACCAACTGCCTGCACAAATTTACTGGAATGCACTCGCTCTTACACTAAACATTGCGTCCTAAAAACATACTCGCGTTATCAGTGTGGCTAAAGTATTCCTGCAGCCGTGGGTGAAATAAATAACAAACTAGTGAGCCTTGATCTTTCCATCTTTTTAATTCCATTCAGTATAGTTGTTGGTTGTCGTGGAATAGGTATGCAAGACTACTACCGGGATACTTGTGGATTCTTTGGCTATGCGACCATTTCGACAGCAACTCGTTCAGATTCCCTAGAAGAGTGGCGCATTACCCTTGTTAAGTTTGGAGCAACATGGAGCTCCTTTATTGTCTTTACAACCATTTGACTCCTCCTACGCAAGTTGCGCAACACAACTAAGAACACGCAGAACTCCTAAAATCATTGTTCAATGTTGACTATCTGTTGACCGGAGCAGAAGATGAACAGCATTCTATACGCATTTATAATCTGAGTAACGAGATCACAGCCGATTGAGGCATGCTAATCAGTAAGTGGTCTAATAATTCTAATCAACTGTAAATGTTATTTGGAAGCAACGCGAAAAAACGCTCGCACTCAGCCAAGATGAAGTAGTTCCACCTACCAAGTATAGAAAGGTTTTTGGCATTGCCTGGCATGACGACAATGCTCTTCAAGTCGGTATGAAGTCAAGAATACCTTTTTAGGACAAAACACCATGGGGATTGGGCGATAAAAATCACATGTTTTTCGACGACCCGCTTGGAGGGACATGTGCCCACTCGTCAAGGGCAAAATGCTGTTTCGATGACTCTGGACATTTGAGACCACTTAGGGACGTATCTCTCCCTCCGTACATGCCGAAAGAATGGTCAGAATGGCCGTAAAATGTCTGCAACCTAGAAGACATGACAATCCACCGGTGCCTCTTTCATCAGCATTAGAAACTACGTGGCACTACGAAAAAAAGCAGCGCAAAATACAGGACAGCTTACAGAACCACAAATCACAGGTTCGCGCCTGTGGTTTGTGCTTTTCTATTTGGTCCTGTCCTTTGTGCTATTTTTTCTTCGTAGTGCAATGTACCAGCTGGCCCTTCACGAAACGCTTCTCAAAACTACCTGAAAAGTGCGTGCAGAACAGTTGAACACCATCCTGTGCGAAATGGAAGCGGTAGGTCCGCCCACCTACTTTTGTTAGCACTTCCATCGGTGAGCCTGAAGGTTTGACGCCAGCTCACTTTCTCATCCGTAGACGACTGACTGTTATAAACACTGTTCTACAGGACCTTTTGGAATAACCTACTACCGATATACTACCGATATAATTTCTAATAACCTACTAACGAATAACCTACTACCTACTACTACAGCGCCGGAACTACGTTATCCTTATATCGTAGAAATGAGGTTGAACTTGCCCGCTAAGACTGCTTTGTCATTGTGAGCAGTGCATTGACTCGTTATAATTGGTTCACTGAGGAGTTCTTAATCTCTCGAAATTCTCGCCGGGTGCCAAGAAACTTGTTTTTACTTGAAGGGCTTGCTTGTAGATACTGCTAAACCTGTTATTTTCACAGAAGTATCCCTGAAGAAAAAAATATATGATATCGGATGGTAGAGGTGATGAAATAACTGTCGGAAGTTTTCCTGAGCACGCATGATAAATTCTTGTCATTTCCTGTTGTCATTTCCAGTCATCTCCAGCAAAAGCATTGCGACATCACAAACAAAACCGTGAAACCAACATCCGCTGTTTGCTGCTACCATAAGATTGGGGCCCTTCGAAGTCTGTGAAAGCAGATTGAACCAGAAGAATGATAAAGTGCATGTTTTAGGGAACATTATTTTGTTTATGGCCATACTTCGTTCAGTGAGTCACTCAATGCTCTCGTAAATAAAGTACTGCCTAATTGCTATAGAAAGGGACCTGTAGTTTTGTTTGCATTTTACACTTTACTATCAAGGCATTTTTCTCCAAATCAGAAATATTACTTTTCTGTGTCTTTCCTGTTGCATTGCTTCGTTTTGACAGAATCCTTAAATGCTTTTCTCGTCGTGAAACGCCGCCGTCACGCTGTTGGAGTGCGTTGTGCGCTGCCCAAAGTGCCCCTCCGCAGCGCTCGCGTTGATCCTAGGGCAACCACGAAAGTTGTCGGTGGAAAGTACGGAAAGAAGACAAGCACAGCGTTATAACAATTGCGTCACAAGGAACGAGGTGGAGTACTCGTGAATTTTACTTTTGCGTCATGGTCGGTGGATGGGAGTGAGATGTTACATATTTAACATTGTACTAGGATTGCTGTATTTCCAAAATTCTCACATGCGACTCTAAATAGCAGTGCCGTTTCCAATCTCAAGTTCAAATTTCACGCGTGATATTATTTTACAAGTTGGACGCAGGAGGATGGAATAATGAGGGGCCCCCACATTAAAACTGATGTTTTCAAAAAACAAATATTTTAAAATAAGTTTTATGAGCATCGCACACATGTAAAAGATTTCTTATATTACACCAAATTTGTTTTTCTGCTTAGCATTTTAAAAACAAAAAATTAAAGTTTGCATATTTCTTTTTGTTATATAAAAACTGCAAATGAGTTTTTAAGGCAGAAAACAAACATTTCCCAACGGAAGTTAAAAATGTTTCTAAACAGGTGATATAACCACGCAGAAGTGGCAGCCTGTAAGATGCGATTACGAAGTCGGCGCTGCTGTAGTGGCCCAAGTAGTCCCCGCCCCCCTAATAACAGGCCGCTTCATGCTTGCACGACGAACCGCGAAGCGGCTCACCTAGTGGTTAGAGTGTACTAGAAGTTTTAGAGTGGCCCGACCGGCCACCCGGAGAGGTGCTCGTTTCGCGCAGAAAATAGCGGCGGCGCTGTAGTCAACGACAACTCAAAGAGAAAGCGGCGCCTGGCCGCGCGCACGGCCGCGCGCGGGCCAGGAAACGCTGCTGCTTTACTAGCGGAGCGCTCGAAATTTGTTCTGCGGGCAGTCAAATTGTTTAAATATACTGTAGGTACAGTGGACTGTGGGTAACGAAATGAAAAATAAACGCTGCAGCTCATTTTGCGTTAGTTTTGCCTTTCCCGCTCGACAACAAGGAAAATTACGTATTTTCCTTTGCAGTATTCGTAGCGGATTGTAAATAAAGTAATTGCAGCGACATTTTCGCTTTTTCAATTTCCCATAAAAAGGTATTTTGCGTGAAATTGCCTGGTATGGTCCACTTCATGATTGCTTTATGATTGTGTCCTTATTGTGCTGCTTGATGGACAAAGTTGGTCGACGCAAAGGACATGAAAAAATATATGAGGACTGGGATGATAGCTTCTCAGATGAATTTTTTTTATTGTGTTGCAATTTACGCTCGGACTGCAGTTATGTGGGTTAATATCATTAGTTGCGTTTGTTTTTTATTGCGTGAGTTGTTATTATAGCAGTATGCAAGCAGTGGCTCGCTTGGGATAATTACGGGTCACCGTGGTGGCCGATCAGAAAATGACACGCGCAAGCGAGGTATTCTTTTAACTAAAAAGGGGTTAGCCCAGCGGTTAGCACAGTTGTCCCAATGGCCGTCTTTCATAGAACTATTCCCGCAACGTTCTATTAATCGCACCACCTGATTCAACTCCTTTCTTGATTAGGTCAAGAAAGGAGTTGAATCAGATTAACACAAATTTATTTCACAAGTATGCTGATGGTACAATTACACGCACATAAAACAAATGCAAAACATAGATCAGAAAATATATTGACCGCGACAACAATGAACTCCCAGATGGCGCGTGACGACAGCGTTCTTGACAACAACGATGACAACAGCGTTCTTGAACCTGTATAGGTTCACGAACGATAACATGGAGGTTCAAATAAACGAAACTGGAACAAAATACACATTTTGTTTTCATTTTCGATAGCCCAGAAAATGAAATGTAACGTGGGAAATCATGCACAAAGTCTCACACAGGTAAATGTTTAGGAATAACGCTAACATGGAGGTTTAAATTGACATTTTTGGCCAACGCATTTTCATAACTCACCCTCGATGATTAGCGACGCCTAAGTTTAAGGTGTTGCTCCGACCTTCGCATGTAATCACGGAACTTGATTAAACCTTTTATATACAAATGAATCCGTGCCACAATGTATACAGAACCCAACCAAATTTGCTGTCAAGGTCTCACGTTGTGGTCTCAACCAACACTGTTAAGGTGTTTGCTGTGAATAAGGGCTGCGGCACATCCATAACGCTGTCATGGTGGAGCTTCTTGTTGCTGAAGCAACCGGTAAAAACGTCCTAGAGATCGCTAATAAACTTTCAAAAATGCACAGAAGGAATCAGAAGCCCCCCCCCCAAAAAAAAAAAAATACAGGAGGTAGTAAAAACACCGGCATCTTCCCCTGGCATGCAGGATTGGTCATGCAGACTTGGCACTTCGTTTTCAGTACACACTTCCTAACCAAGTGCCTGCAGTATGCGACATAGCAGGTTAATAAAATAATTAAGAAAGCCCACTAACGACAGTACAAGCATCAACGGCAGGGGAAGCCCAGAAGAAGGCTCTTGGTATTTTTGTTCCAAATGAGAACGTAAACGTAAAAAAAGACAGCCTATATAGAATGTGCGCCCGCCGCTTTTGCTTCATGCGCAGAGTCAAGAAGGGGAAGGGAAAAGCATTCCTGGTGCCTGTCCGTCAAATTAATCCCTCGTTAACTCGAACTCTGCTATCTCAAAATATCTTCTCGAAACTTTTTCTCACAGTGTGTTTGCCTCCCATAGGCGCTAAGCATTAGCCCGCTGTATCTCGAAACGTTTTTTCGGAGGACCACGGATGTCTCGAAATACTGGCAGAGAGGACACAAGGCAAAATCCGCTGCAGGCAGCTGATAAGGTCCCTGTTCGAATGATTACTACCGCCGAACGCGGCCGTGAAGTGCAAGTTTACGCGGACTACGCGTCCCCGTTACCGGAATGCTGTCTGGCGCGTACATCATTGCTGTGGACGACGCAGCTGATCATGCGGACGAGGAGGAGCCTCCAGAAGTGCGTGCGTACACCGCCAGAAATACAATCATACATGCTGCGTCTGCTTTGTAACAAGGTAGAATGTAGCGGTGGCGACCACCAATTCACGCGATGCATTGAGAAGCTCGGGTACGCTTTTCTGGGGTGCAGATGCGAACGCGAAACAGCCGTGCGCAACACCGTTCTTTCTTCTGCAATAATAAAGTTTCTTTTTCCTGCGAATTATTTTGCCTTCATTGCGAAATCTCCCCTGTGCAATAGTGCTTTTGTTAGCACCACTAGCTGTTATTTCAGGGACCTGGCTACAAATTTTCTGCATTTGACTTGACTCGAAACTCTGCGCTTATCTCAAAATTTTCAGCTAATTTTACGACTTAGAGTTAACGAGAGGTTACTGTATATCAACAATTAACGTTTTTAGAAAACGCATAAAAAATGAGAAAGTATCGTTCAAGTGGAGTCATAACGCTTCTGCGTCTACTTTCTAAATCAGCTGACCGAAGGTGCAGGTTCGATTCCCGGCGGCGGCAGTGCCGCTTTTGTGATGGAGGATAAAAGCGAAAAACGCGCGTGTCTTCGAGATTTCGGCGCATGTTAAAGATCCCCAGGTGGTTAAAATTAATCCGAAGCCCCGTACCGCTTGCCTCATCGCCTGTGTAGCGCCGGCGGGTCAAACTTCATAATCCAAAATAAATCAGCTTCGCAAGCGCAAAACACCGCCGCGAGCAGCGCAAATTCTGCCGCGCGCAGGCTTGGAGCTGGTGCCGGGGAGCGCCGGCTGTTCAGTTGTCGACGACAGCAGCGCCGCCGCTACACCGGTTTTATTTTCTGCGCGAAAGTCGACCCGGCGGAGCAATGGGAGAGGCCGCCGCTCGTGCCACTCTAAAACTTCTAGTACACTCTATAGAGGTGTAGCTTATCGCACCCCGATGATGACTACCCTATGCGGCTGAACTCACCCCTGGGGTGGCTACATTTAGCAACACATTCTGTCCTTCCCGTTCATCGTCAGCGTGTTCACTGTTTGGGAATGTGTTGTTATACCCGTCGATTTTAAACCATTTAAACATTTATAAGCGGGAAATATACTCACAATAAAAAATAGCGCACGTAGTGTTTTGTTCCCAAAATAATAAAAACAATTACGCAGACACCCAAACCCTTCCTTCAACGTACAGTCCTCAAAACTGTTAACAACAACAAAGGGCTGGTGTCTGCCTTTGCTCAAAGTTGTGGCTTACGATATGGATCAGGCTACACAGACAGGCTTGTGCCACACGCGCTGGGGCACCCAGGTACAAAAGGTCAGCCCGTTGCGCACCGAATAGTAGACGGTGAAGATGCGTCCGCAGCTACACTAAGCTGCCGTTCCGTGAATAGTGTGGCACCCGCTTCTTTGGTGTTGCTAGCACTTTTTACGAGGGTACCTATCCGAAACCATTCTCCAAGTTTGGAATATTGTTGTGGTTTCATTTATATCATACCTCCGGGGCCCAGTGGATGCAAAGCCAGTTGCAGATATATCGGGGAAGATAGTTTAGCATTCCCGATACAGTCTAGGAGTCCAGATTTCTTCATAGATGGTGAAGGTTTACCAGATTCGTTGCATGAGGGATGTTTGCCATTTCCCATGTCAATAATCATCGTCTTATTTTGTGCGTCTTTCCGTCTCTCCTTTCCTATGTCTTCACATACCTGCGTTCGCATCGCCAAGCGAAGACACCAACTAGTGAAAACGTACTTTGATACTGGTACAATTGTTATTCTGTGATTTGCATGCCTTATTATTTATACACATATCATCACATGTCCGTTAAAAAATGTTTCTGAGGGGTCGCTGTAAGCCATTCAGTACATCCAAACTCACCCACAGTCGCTATCTTTGGGGCTGTCGGGATGCGTGTTTGTCTCACATTAACGAGTAGCGTTATTCTAATTCCTCCCAGACACAAGTTTACCCAGAAATTTTTTAATTTCGATTAGCTTGCTTTTCTCTAAAGAGCTTCCCTGAGAATTTTGGCAGGAATCTGAGCAGTGTTTGACTTGTAAATTCCTTAAGACGTCGGCGATTTTCTATGATATCTTAGCGCTTGACATTCGGGTTTATCTACCTGCCGAGTGATATAAAGCTTTTTTACTAAAATATTTTTTAGGTTCGTACCAACGGCCTGCACAAATTTACTGGAATGCACTCGCTCGTACCCTAAACATTGCGTCCTGATAACATACTTACGTTATCAGTGTGGCTATAGTATTCGTGCAGGCGTGGGTGAAACAAATAACAAACAAGTGAGTCTTGATCTTTCCATCTTTTTAATTCCATTCAGTATAGTTGTTGGTTGTCGTGGAATAGGTATGCAAGACTACTACCGGGATACTTGTGGATTCTTTGGCTATGCGACCATTTCGACAGCAACTCGTTTAGATTCCCTAGAAGAGTGGCGCATTACCCTTGTTAAGTTTGGAGCAACATGGAGCTCCTTTATTGTCCTTACAACCATTTGACTCCTCCTACGCAAGTTGCGCAACACAACTAAGAACACGCAGAACTCCTAAAATCATTGTTCAATGTTGACTATTTGTTGACCGGAGCAGAAGATGAAGAGCATTCTATACGCATCTATAATCTGAGTAACGAGATCACAGCAGATGGAGGCATGCTAATAAGTAAGTGGTGTAATAATTCTAATCAACTGTAAATGTTATTTGGAAGCAACGCGAAAAAACGGTCGCACTCAGGCAAGAAGAAGCAGTTCCACCATCCAAGTATAAAGGTGTTTCAGTGAACCCTTTCAAAAATTCCTGAAGGTAGGCTTTTCAAGAATAATAGGAATTTCCTTAGGGAACAAGCTATCAGGTTCGGCGGACGTCAGCAGTTATGAAAAATATGCGAATTACATAGTTAATTAACTAAAACTGTCTAATGAACTTTTGAATTGGCGAGGTTTGGCGGTTATTGCCAATGGCGAGTTTGTAGCCACGGAGACGACGATAACCAATTAGTTTTTAAAGCAAAAAAAAATACGATCTGTAGAGCCCTGTAGCCCCGCAAAAATCAAGTATTTTCCCCCTATGAAACCGAAACGCAGCGCACATGCTGCGCCAGAAGTCTAGCGCAAACGCAACATCCGCTGATGACATTCTGCAGTGACTGTGTCGCCCAATTCAAGAAGGCTCTGGTTATTCCCCACGCTAGTGAATCAGCTGATATCAACGCCATCGCCTCCTGTACTTTTTCAATGATCAACGCTCACCTTATACCACGGCTAGCGTTATCTCTGCTTTCGTTGGTAGGCGCAAGAAAGAGGCTAGCCATTGCCCACAACACGGTCGCCCGTTTAGGGAGCCTTAGTGGGCGTTGGCGACAGTTTTGCTTTTCTTTTTTTATATTGTCTCGACCACATCTGACGTGGCTACCAGACGTGCAAGATGTGAAACGTCACCATCCGATCATTTTTTTTTCTTAGGTTTATCTGCTGTTCGTTTATAATCGCTGCGTGTTAGAAAGCGCATCAGATAACGCAAAGGTTTGTTTGCTGGGCGAGGAGGGCTTTCGCGGCTGTGGCTGCATGCTGAGGCTTCCTAGCTAGGGAAAATTGCACTTAAAACATTTCGAATTGGCAGCCACATAAATGAAACACGTCACCAGCCGACGTTGCGTTCGCTCAAGACTTCCAGAGCTCTTCGAGCGCCGAGTTTCGTTTTTGAGCGAAAAACAACGGCAGGTTTCCTCGCTTTACAGGGCTTTAAACACACACTTTTTCGTTGTTTAAAAAACTGATATGAAATAATCTTCTCCAGGGCTACAAAATCACCATTGGCAATAACCACCAAACTCTGCTTGCTAATTAAGAAGTTATTTAGTAGAGCTTAATTACCAGCCTAACTAATGTGCACACCCTTGATACTATCTGGCGTCCGCCGCAGCTAACAATCTCCATCTGAAGAGGGTTTCTTTTTTTCTCGAAGAGCCTATTTTTAAGAATTTTCGAAAGTGTTCGCTGAAACAGCCTGTAGAAAGGTTTTCCGCATTGCCTGGCATGACGACAATGCTCTTCAAGTCAGTATGAAGCCAAGAATACCTTTTTAGAACAAAACACCATGGGGATTGGGCGATAAAAATCACATGATTTTCCACGACCCGCTTGGAGGGACCTATACCCACTCGTCAAGGGCAAAATGCTGTTTCGATGACTCTGGACAATTGAGACCAGTTAGGGACGTATCTCTCCCTCCGTACATGCCGGAAGAATGGTCAAAATGGCCGCACAATGTCTGCAAGCTAGAAGACATGACAATCCACCTGTGCCTTTTTCATCAGCATTAGAAACAACGTGGCACTACGGAAAAAAAGCAGCGCAAAAGACAGGACAGCTTACAGAACCACAAATCACAGGTCCGCGCCTGTGCTTTGTGCTTTTCTACTTGGTCCTGTCCTTTGTGCTATTTTTTCTTCGTAGTGCAATGTACCAGCTGGCCCTTCACGAAACGCTTCTGAAAACTACCTGAAAAGTGCGTGCAGAACAGTTGAACACCATCCTGTGCGAAATGTAAGCGTAGGTATGCGCCCACATACTTTTGTTAGCACTTCCATTGGTGAGCCTGAAGGTTTGACGCCAGGTCACTTTCTCATCGGTAGACGACTGACTGTTATAGCCACTGTTCTACAGGACCTTTTGGAATAACCTACTACCGATATACTACCGATATAATTTGGAATAACCTACTACCGAATAACCTACTACCTACTACTACAGCGCCGGAACTAAGGTACCCTTAGATCGTATAAATCAGGTGGAACTTGCCCGCTAAGACTGCGTTATCATTGTGAGCAGTGCATTGACTCGTTATAATTAGTTCACTGTGGAGTTCCAAATGTCTCGAAATTCTCGCCGGCTGCCAAGAAACTTGTTTTTACTTGAATGACTTGCTTGTGGATACCGCTAAACCACTTATTCTCACAGAAGTATCCCTGAAGAAAAATATATGATATAGGATGGTGGAGGTGATGACATAACTGTCGGAAGTTTTTCGGAGCACGCAGGATAAATTCTTGTCATTTCCTGTTGTCATTTCCAGTCATTTCTGGCGAAAGCATTACGACATCACAAACCAAACTGTGAAACCAACATCCGCCGTTTTGCCTGCTACGATAAGATTGCGGCCCTTGGAAGTCTGTGAAAGCAATTTGAACCAGAAGAATGCTTAAGCACATGTTTTAGGGAACATTATTATGTTTCTGGCAGTCTTTCGTGCAGTGAGTCACTCAATGCTCTCGTAAATAAAGTACTGCCTAATTGCTATAGTAAGGCCCTTGTAGTTTTGTTTGCATTTTACATTTTACTATGAAGGCATTTTTCTCCGAATCGGAAATATTACTTTTTTTAATAGGGTGTCTTTGCTCTTGTATTGCTTGGTTTTGCCAGAATCCTTTAATGCTTTTCTCGTCGTGAAACGCAGCTGCCACCCTGTTGGACTGCGTAGTGCGCTGCCCAAGACTGCAGGTCTGCGGCGCTGGCGTTGATCGTAGGACAACCAGGAAAGTGGTCGGCGGAAAGTACGAGCGGAGCAAACGCTCCCTGCGGTATTAGCAGGGCTTGTTCGCTTTACCTGTTGTGTACCGCTGAAATGGTCTCGTAATTTTGTCGGTGTGGTCATGTCGTTAGCTCTCTGCGTTCATAGTTGCCGATCTGGCTACAGCAAAAGACGAGAAAGCGTCGCTATTTCGCTTTACAATGGTGCGTCTACCTGCGCGCGAGTTTGAAACGTGGCATTCCACAGAAAGAATTTTGCAGATTTACTAGTTCTTACCCATCGCGGGCAACACGGTTATTGTTGTTGTATATCCTGCGTAGCTTCTTTAAGTTTGCTTTCATGCCGGCGCTGTTAAGGCGGCTTTCAAGTGGTGTCTAGCGGAGCAACCGGAACGTTTCTCTCCTTTAACCGCTTGCCTAGAATGACCGAGATGTGCACAAAGCCGATAGAAATAATATTTGCGAGGCAAAGGTTTTTAATGTCGTTTTGTTTAGGCCACACCCTTGTTGGATGAGGTCCGACCAGTGTCGAGGGCAGCTTGGGACGCCAGCAGACTGCCTCTCGTTTTCGGGATAATTTCTGCTCCACGGCGTGCACAGCACGGGTGCGTTCTGGGGTCAAGCGTGCTGGGAGGTCATTCGTTTTGTCAGGTAAAAACTGCGAAAGGCATACCTCCGTATCTGGGGAAGTAGTACAGTTCAAGGTACGCAGTGAGGTTCAAAATCGTTGCGGGTCTACAGCTTACGGGTCGAAAACCTGGAGCAGGGGTTTCGCGGCAGGGAAGGCGGCGGCTCCCGTGTAACCGAGCAAACGAACGAGGGAGAACATGCGAAAAGAAAACGGAGCAGCAGCGTCTAATAAGGGGAAGGAACGCACGTGCTGTTAAGGCGTCATCTTCTAGCGCGTATCCACCGCAAAGTATGGCTTAGTATCTCCGGCTCACACTTTCACGGTGGGCTCCTTCTATGGCGCTCATGCGAACCATGTGATATTTGTGCGGTAGATTCAAACACGATTTTCAACAACCTTCTCTGCGGCAGCGAAGCGCTGCAAGATAACGGCACAGTAGCCCGCACCCCCATGCATTTGCTGCACACGCAAGACGCATTAGGTATGCGAGGTGTCCACAAATACTGCTGTTCTTGCTACGCTCGAATTTCGCAATTGGGAGTAAGTGAACCTGGTGTGCTCGTTTGGAACGTGCGTTTCTAAATCAAACCTTTTTACATCTACCAGCCAATGGTTCTTTCGTCATGTGTGGGACAATAAAATCCCAATGCGGCGGAGGCGGTGGCGGGGGGGGAGGGTATCACTCACGGAGCACACTGTAGATGGCGCGGCGAATTATCCAGCGTTCCCCGCGTGCTGGAGCTGCTCTCCTCGGTGGTCGCATCGGCAAGACCATTCGTCGGCTTTGTCGTCTGCTTCAGCGACTGTTGTTTAGGGCCTGTTTTTGCGCAGCTTCGCGTCCATTGGGCCCTTCCTTCGCACGGCTTGATTAAGTCGTTCGACAGCACCTCCTATGTAACCCTCACCCGACGGAATTACATACGGCAAACAGACGTTTAGGATGGACATCCAGAGCGAGAAAACAAAATAGAGACCATTTTCAGACATCTGGCCGCTGGAGAACGCTAGAGAAATGCACTGCTTGCCACGAATAGGACCCGCGTTTTCTAAATTGGTGTACTATACCAATTGGGTTGTGTTTTAATACGTATTACAAAAGGGGACAGGAGCAACTGGTTGTGATAAATGGCGATTATAAATAAAAGTTCCATCAGCTTTCTCCCAATTCTCAAGCATACGCAACTAACTAGTTCACATGGGTATAAATGGCAATCACTAAGCTCACCTGCCGAATTATTTCGGTGTCTGCTCTTGTGTGACGTGGTGGTGTAGCCCCAAGCTAGCACATCAGGATGGCTAGGTTCCGCTGCCCCACCCTTCGAAAGACGCTCCTCTCTGTTTTCTTTTTCCCGACTATCGGGTGGGCTACAGCGGCGGTGTCCGCCGCTCTAGCCCAGTCGAGGCCGACGCTGTAGCCTCGTTTGAGACGCCACCCCCGCCAATTTTAGGTGACGGGTGCCAGAATGTTAGGTTTCACTCTTTGTACAGCCACGTGCGTGAATTCAAGTGACATCTCATAGGCAATTGTTGGGGGTGTCGTTTGAAGCTTTTGCTTTCCAACCACCTTCAGAGCGTAGGTGGGAGCCAATTTTTTTGACATACCGTCCTAGAGAAGGGTGTTCCTCGGAAAAAGGGTTGAGAGCTCACCAGGTTGGGTCAATGGGATATGACACCTGCGTCAGTGTCCGTAAGTCAGGGGTGCTTGAACTATTGCAAGGACATCTCATGGACATGTTGGCGATTGCGATATTCACCACAATATCTGCATACTGGGGTCCTTCTGTCCTCCCTTTTGAAGAGAAGGTGTTTGCACCATGCGGATTCTGCACTAAGTGCCTTCGGAAATTCTGTCGGGTCATGTTTTTATGACAGATCAAACCTTGTCAAATGACGGAAATAAATGAACACGTGTTTACTTGGAAAGAAGATTCTTCCTGATCATCGCTGCAGGCGTCGGTAAAATTAGCGTTTTTTGGAAGGAAACATTTGTAAGATATTAGTCTGAAATAGGACAATTAAAAGCAGTCCTAGATGCCTGCTTCGCGAATTAATACCCGCAAAGTGGTAAGCGCTCGTTTCCTGTGAGCTCATGATCGGAGTGCATGAAACCAAAGGTTGTTGTGACTCGTTCGTATAAGGCGATGTGTCGCCAGGCAGTGCTCTGTGTGACCACTGCGCTTAACCGTCTAACAGGATGTGCCCAGCACTGCACAATACTCCGGTATTTCGTTTATTAGAGCGCTGTGTCTAGAGTGCCGTCCGACGGTATTATCAGCACTCCACTATATTGACGTCCACCGGCGTTATATAACAAAATTGCCGAGTGTGGCAGTACATCGCTCTAGATAACGTAAAGCTAGGCAACCTAACCTAAACATAACATAAGATAGCCTAACGCACACAAAGAAATCATTTAAAACACCAAAACTAACCTAAGGCATAAAAATTACACTTTAATTAAATAATGGAAAAAAAAACAACCGAGGCTACAGCAGGTCTGGAACCACTAACTTTAGGGTCAAGAAGCTAAGACAGATCCTCTACACAACAACGACAGATTCTTTGGCTGGTGCTAGCGTAGTGTTAAATATTCGAATGTTATCGGACGGCACTCTAGCCATGCCTGCAAAGATCAACTTGAGTTACATCGGACGGCACTCTACACACTGCGTTATTAGAGCGGAATTCTTAGCCTTACTGTCACCGACCTGCTGAGTCACGGTGGAGGAAGAAATGGCAACGGGTCAAGGTCGTACGGCCGTGTTCCATAGGCGAATTGCCCTTTGTTGGGTTTTTGCCAAAGTGGCACCGTTTCGTGCGTCGGTGGCGGCTCCGCGTTGAAATCATCGGAATTGTGCACTGGATAGCGAAGTGTTATAAAATCATTTCTCCCGGTTCATTCGGTGGGCCTCTTTTTTGTCTGAATTTCTTACGTCGTACAGCGGAAGCACCACGTTGACAAAGAAAGAAAGAGGGACAAAGCACGCGGTTTTCTTGTGAAACACGTCCTTCTTTCTCCCCGTCGTGTTAGCGCTGTTTAAAGTACGCATCTATAAGAACAAGTTCCACTTTCTCTACTGTTCAATCTATGTATAAATGAGACCTGCTATATTTTTTCATGGCGTTCAGTGTGCCGGCGTTTGACCATCAGTTTCTTCATTCTGCGAATAGTGTGGCTACCAATTTTGTATGGACGTAGTTCTGGAATTCTGCACACTCAAGTGGTGTTAGATATTGTGGCGGAGTGCACTTAGATACACTGCTGCTTTTTCAAATAGGTGAACCAAGGGAACCGCTGGTCATGCGGAGAATTTACGAAAGGTCCCGAAAGTGTGTGCCCTAGCAAACAAGCACCCCTGGCCACCCGGGATCTTAGGATAGGGAAAACCGGGCGAAGCATTACACTGTGCATGATAGCTCGTTCGTGATGTAGAAGAAAAGTGCAAATGGCAGTGTGTGGAGATTTTGGCGCACGTTACCGATCAACAGGTGGTCAAAATGTATCCAGAGTCCTTCGAAACAGCGCTCTTAGTAGCTCAAGTGTAGATCAACCGCGTAAATCACTACAATCATTCAATAAACGACAGTATGTTGGTGGGCAAAACCTTCCCGCATACATGGTCTTGCACAGTCTAAAATGGAAATAGGCTAAACAACCGGGATGTGTGGCATGGTGGCAAGACGCAAAGGAATTTAGTTGAAGCTTGTAAAATCAGCCTGGAGGGGACGTGCATCAGCCACCCAGCGCACAATCCACTGGTGGCTGAGTTCGTTCATACTCCTGCGACTGCAAGCGCTCATTGATTTATATGTTTACTTGTTTAGTTATTTTTTATTTATTTCATTAGGAAACAAACATTACTTTAAAATTTCCTGTGGGCACAATACGAGGGAAAGTATACTTTATATTACTTTATAATTATACCTAATTAATATAGCTGTGTACTTGGCTTTTTTGTGTATGGCAATCAGATTGTGTTATTCCGGATCAGATTGTGTTCCCTGAATAAAGTTCCAAATTGCTATCAGCGCATCGTCTTGGAACTTCTAATATAATTATACGTAATTATTATTCCTGTATACTTTGCTTTTTTTGGTGTGTGTCAATCAGATTGTGTTATTCCGGATCAGATTGTGTTTCCTGAATAAAGTTCCAAATTGCTATCACTGCATCGTCCGGAAGTTTTTTCACTTTGTGTCACATTTTTTCCTCTTTTTTTTCTACAAGGCGAGTTTAACCATGGGCGAGCGTAGTGTGAATTGTGCGCGCGTCCCCCGATATCATTGATTGATTGTAGGGTTTAACGCACTGACGCAACGCAGGCGATGAGGCGCGCCGGAGTGGAGGGCTCCGGATTAATTTTGACCACCTGGGGATCTTTAACGTGCGCCGAAATCTCGTACACACGGGCGTTTTTGCTTTTCGCCTCCACCAGAAAAGCGGCCGCCGCGGCCGGGAATCGAACCCGCGACCTTGTGCTCAGCAGCGCAACGCCTCAGCCACTGAGCCACCGCGGCGGGCCCCCCCATATCAGCATAGCACGGTTACTGTTGCTGACTAAACGTGGACGCACTACATGCGCTAAGGTTTTCGATTCGGAAAAGTGTGCTAGAAGCGTATTGCATGAAGAGTAAGAACAGGCGTATTGCAGAAGTACCAATTAGGCGAGTAGAATTTGAAATTCCACACCTAATATTCCCTTCACATGGGTGGTACAATTGCAGGGTGTAGTAGCCTGATGTTAGTCGTGCCATTATGCGACATCCCCTGAGGCCTGTTTTGTATGCCAGATCCCCAAATGATCGCGCCCGAGCAGTGAAAGTGCGACGGTATTTGGCGCCCTCGCTTTGAGACGGGTTTCGCTTTCAGCTCCAGTACTAATTAATGGGTTTCGAAGCTTGAACGCACACTGCCTTTCATCTAGCTGGGCGCATTGTGAAGCTCAGAGTAACGGATGCGTAACATTAGTCCCAGACATAGGCTTAACCATGCCGATAGTCTGTAACTTTCAATCCCATTAACACAGAGAAGAGGAGAACAACAAAGCAAAGAGAAAAGGACGATGTGGACTTTGGAATGGCACGTTGGGCCATTAATCACAGAGTCACGGAATCACAAGGCATGATATGGTGTGATCGTAATTTTTACGGTTGCCTCATGCTCGGTAAATTAAAGAAATATCTTAAACATTTCAAATTCTCCTCCGTCTATATTATTCCTAACGTGCTCATCAGCGCGGCAACGCTTTAAATAGTGTCGAATCATGGTAACGACGGGGTTTGAAACGGTAATTTTACCCAATCGGCTGAACCGCTTCTTCTCAGTGACTAGCCAGAGTCACTGTTAATTGCTAGTCGGAGGTTTGAAGTGGTCTGGCCGGTTGGGTAAAAGTCAAGACAGACTGCTCCCATCCAGAAAAAGCAATTCTCGCTGGTGTCACTGGCAGTAGCGGCAGTGGTAGCAGTTCGTCAAAGCCAATCCGCTCGCTTCGTGTGTAGCAGGTCCATTCAAGAAGCACCGCTGTGGCACGGAACTATCCGGCGGCTGCTGATAATCTTCCGTCAGACACACGGCTGCGCCCGTTCAACACTCAGCGGCACTGCAAGTCATCGACATCGTTTATTGGACCGGGCGGTCAACGACATTTCAAGCACCGCTATAAAGCCTGCGCACCAGGAAAGGGCCATCACTGGCAGTAGCGGCAGTGGCAGCAGTTCGTCAAAGATAACCCGCTCACTTCGTGTGTCCCAGGTCAGTAACGAATTCCCGCAAATGGGCTCTGTAGTTTTGTGAGCTGCTTCTATCGCTGGTGCCTTTTATCGCATTTTATCGTATCCTGTGGGTGTTCCTAGCTGATTGGGCCGTTCACTGTGACGTTGGCCAAACCAGACTCAGACGATGACGAAAACAACATTGCCCATATTAAACGGGAGCTGGAAGATGAGGTAAAAAATTGTAGGAAGGAATTAGAGACCAAATTTGAAGAACTTCTAAACAGTGTGAAATTCATCAGTGATGAGTTTGACAAAAACAAAGCTTAAAATGCGTAAATAAGAAATTGCGGGACGAGAACAAATCCCTCAGGTCTAAGTGTGAAGTTCTCACCGCTCAGTTGACAGGTACCGAGCACCGCGTAAGAGAATGTGAGCAGTACTCCCGTAACGCAAACGTGGAAATCAAATTTGTGCCGATTTGTAAAGTAGAAAGCCTTCCAGAGCTGATGGATGAAATCGGTGACAGGATCGGAGAGCCGATTTCCACGTCGGACGTTGAAATGTGTCATCGCGTGCTTCTCCCTAAAACAGCGAGCCAGCAGAATATCGTTGCCCAGTTTGCTCGTCGCACAAAGCGCGACGCAATCCTCGATATGGCCCTCAAAGCAACAATTCTCGGCACTGGTCTTGGTCTTTCCGGAGCTAATCCGTTGTTCATTAATGAACACTTATGCCCGGAACTAAAGAGGCTTCTCGGGCAGGCAATATCTCGGAAACGCGAAGTTGGGTGCCGGTTTGTGTGGGTGCGCAACTGCCATATACTCGCACGACGAGCTGAGAACACGCCTGTGCTCAGAATCACTCATGCGTCAGATGTTGCGAGGATGTCATAAGGGTCGTATACGCAAGTTAACTACAGTCTCATGGTTGTTTTTTTCAATATGTTTGGTTGTAGTGTTAGTTTGGTTGGAAGCGTCCACATAGCAATTGCACTTCCACTCAGAGCTAATAATTTTTTGTTGATGAAAGCAGGAAAAATGCTAATCAGAACCTGCAAGTGTGCAACAATAAGCCATTTCTCAGTTATAACGATGTTCCATACACATAGATATATGTTTGTTTGTCGACATTGGCATCGTGTAATATCTGATCTTCAGTGCAGGCGCCTGCCTATTGAACAGGCCGAGTGTGCGCAGTAGGTTACGTATTTCAATGCTTCACTTCGTCTTGTAGTTGTTTGTTTCTTCTTTTGTATCGCTGCTCCCCTTGAACGGCTCCATCGGAAGTGATAGCCCCACACGACCTTGCCTGCCCTAAAGATGGCAGACCCCTCAGTTTTTTTTATTGCAACGTGCAATACGCCAGGAAGAAACATCAATGTATAAATGCGCTTCTCAGTGATTTTTCGTTTAACGTTCATATCATCATGATAACCGAAACTTGGTATACTTGTGACGATGAAGTTTTTGTACTACGGGGTTCTAAATCTTTTTTCTTGAATAGGCAAGGAAAGCCAGGAGAAGGAGTGCTTCAGCTAATAAAAAGTGAACTTTCTGTGAATTTGCTGCCTACCTTTACAGTATCTTCAGTAAACGACGAAGTGCTATCTGTAACGTGTGGTGACTACATGTTTACAGTTATATATAGGCCACCATCTGGTAATTTGACCTGCTTTTTTTGTTTTTTGAAACTTTATGGTGTTTTGCCAACGATAACGAAAACTGCTTGACATTGCTTTCGCTATGGATTTAACAGAGTTGGCACCGGAAAGCACTCGGAAAACGGGAACCGCGCAGTATATATTGGACCTAGTATTTCTTGATGGACGGTTTGAAGATTATCAGGTAGCAGTAGAAGATGCCATATCAGACCATCAACTTGTATTTGTACAAATTAAAACGACGTTCCTGCATCAAATGTTAAAGAATGCTTTGGGCATATACCCATTTTTGCTAAAGCTGACGACACGAGCATCATTGAGTACTTGTCGTTTCATCTAGACAGTCTGAGTCCTGACGATGACGTCAACTATTTGTGAAAAAGATTCAACACCATTATTTTGCACTGTATAAATTCATTCGTACCATTAAGAAAACAAAGATAACGCGAGATTGTTCGCCTGAAGCGAAAAATAGGAAGGCAAAGAAAAGTAAAAAATCGTGAAAAGATATCTAACTTATCTTGACAGTTACGTACAAAGCTTAGGTAAGAAAAACAGAAATATTACGAATTAACACTTAAGGCGCGTTCCCACTAGGCCGACACGACGGCGACGACGACGCGACGCGACGGCGACGGCGACGCCGACGAGTCGCCAAACCATCGGCCAACTGCCGAGTTGACCTACCGTGCTCTCATCCCTAGCAAAAATTCCAATAGAAATTTGTATTGGTCCAATAGAAACACTGTATTGGTCCTAAAGTCAGGCTACAGGTTCTATTTGAGTATCTATAGGACCAATACAAAATCTATTGGTCCGATAGAGTGGCATGTATTGGTCCAATAGACCAATTCGTATTGGTTCCATTGGTCCGAATGGGACCAATAGCTATTGGTTGTATCAGCGTAATAGACCAATAGGGGATATCTATTGGTCAAATACATTGTCCGGTGCTATTGGTTTACAGGCACTAATAAAAAGTACAGCTGTTAGCTTTTTTTAGGCGGTGTGCTGCTAAGCCCATAGCGTCACTAAATAAAGGCTTAAGCCCATGCAAGGACGGGGGTGCGATCCCGGCCGCAGCGGTTGTTTTCCAGATCGAGGCGAAAGGTACGTAAACCGCCCGTGTGTCGATCTCGCGCTGCGGCGCTCAGTACACACCACCGCTGGTCAAAATTAATCTGCCGCCCTGCAAGCAATGTTTCTGCCCGAAAACATTCGATTCACGTTAGCTGCAAGCATTTTGCATTTAGCCCGCCTCAAAAATAATGTCCCTGTATTTTCTGGTAGCAACGAGTTGCAGCCGCCGGCGCATGGTGTTTGCCCGCAATGCTTGCGACAAGCAAAAAACACCGCGCGTGTGATTCTGTGCTTACAGTAGTTATAGATCTTTTCGCGAGTGTCAGCGGTCGCCTTCATAACCATCGCCTCTAATTTTTCCAATCTCGCTGTGCCGTGGAGCGCCCATATTTGTTTTGGCTGCCGATTCAACGGCCGAGTCTTAGGATAAGTGCCGTACTTAATATATGTTTGCATAAAGTAAAGCCTACAAAATCAAAATTAACACCAAAATGAGTAAGCTCGCATTATAAAATTGCATTATAATTTTAAGGTGAAATACATTAGTTAAAACTGCTCAATAATGCTTCTCTGACATATGAACCTGGCGGAGGTTTCGTATGCCAAACAAAGCAAAATGGCTTCTTCCATGTCCGGCGCTTCGGCACGATCCCGCGGCGCGAGCGTTCGTCTCAGCGGCCAGCCACAGAGGTTGTGAATTTTAGTTCCACACATTGTATTTGTTCATTTTATATATTAGGTTACGAGGACATCACCTGTGGACCACTAGAACGCAAAGACACCTTCGGCGTCGCTCGTATTCAACGATTATTGTCTTCACGCACGGCGGGCACGCATTACGCAGCTCGGCTTTTCGCATTTGAAGGTATATACATATTTCTTTTCACCGTGAAGCTGTAGAAGCTTTTTACTTCCTGATAAAATTTGTTATTAAAAATAGCAGAGCAGGTCGACAAGCGGCGGTTTTATTTTTGGAAAAGCCACTATCGATGCAACCACGTGTGAACTGAGCACAAATGCATGTAGGACTTTGTGTTTCGATTAACAACTGTGCATATAGCGTTTTGTACAAATGAAATGAAGTGTTACGGGTAATGTTTCATCCAGATGGAATCGAAACGGAATGTCTAGCTTTAGAAGCGTTCCGACCACATCGGCGTACGTACTCACGCACTGTAGTTCGTTGTCGAGCGGTGTGCTGCCGTAGAGTGGTATGTTTCGTCTGGACGAAATGCTAGACACTCTAAGAAAAATGTGCAGTTATTGCGGAAGTTCCTAATTATTGCCATACTGTTTTTGTAGGTCCTGCAGCTCTGACTCGAGGAATATATGCCCCGGAAATTCGACATCCTGTTGGGCAATAAAGCTGCAGTCAACCAGCACTTACGGCTTTGTGGTATTTGAAGGGTAGTGAGACCAGGTTGTGTTTAGAAACTTGCTGAAGCAAGTGTAGCATGGCCAAATGAATGCAGGGAACTAAACGCCATGTCATGCATTTGGCCATATTTCAATTGGTGCCCCAGTGGGCCCATGATACCAATACACCTATAGGACTAGACCAATACACCAATAGGTACCAATACACCTGTAGGACTGACCAATAGGTACCAATACACCTATAGACTGATACACCAATAGCTATTGGTGTCAAAACCCAATAGGCTATTGGTTTGTCTATTGGTAATTTTTGCTAGGGATACTACGCCGACGACGACACAAACACGTCGGCCGATGGAAAGTCGCCGTAGTGTGACTGACTTGCCGACCGAAGACGCCAACAAAACCGGTCGCCCGACCGCCCGCCGGACGCGTCGTCGGGAATCGACCGAGAAGCGAAAGCTGCTCCCCGACTACATTCGTGCCGCAATGAATGCGGCTCTATTTCGATAGTTTCTGTAGTGTAATAAACTTAGTAACGTCCATGAAGCCCATACAACTCAACACTAGCGCTAATTCAATCCGTATTTTGGCGTTCGACGCTTCGGCCGTGCTCTTCGGCGACGCCGCTACCCCGGAGCTGCAACCTGCAAATGCGTGTGCGATCGGTTCGCCTGTAGAAAATATAAGGTCAGTTTCGTGCAGAAGAAGAGTTACGTATGGTAATTTGGGTAATAAGGTATCAATATCGGCCAAGGTTTTTCATGTGAAACGTAAAACCAAAGTACGGCAAGCACTATCCCCGAAGTGGGAAATCGCAGTCGCAGCCGCGCACACACATTATTGCGAGCGCTTTCGCGAAGCAGCGGAGTTGATGGCGATAAGCTATTGTGGGGCTTCGGGGAACCTTGCTGTGCAACGCTATATAAGAAATTTCAGTTTACCAGCCACGAATTCTGTAAACCAACTAGTAAACACCGACGTATGACACGGAAGGATGGGCCTCCGTCTATTACCCAGGCTATTTCGCAGCGAAGCACAATTTGGGCACTGGCGCAGTGCTCTCGCGCGTCGCGCCCGTGCGCTCACGTTGGGGGTTCAATTCCCGGCGGGGTGAGTGGTTTTTTTGTGCGTGTGTGTGTGTGAGTGGTTGTTTAGGGGGTATGGTTTGCGTATCCAATTTGGGAATCGCGCGATTTAGAGAAGCAACTACCTTTGCAATGAAATATTTCCTTCGAAACAGCGAGTGGCGTCTTGAGCCACAACAGTTAATTTCCCTTTTCTTAATCGCACCGGATTTTTCGAAAATGCGGTAACATGGTGCAAAGTAAGGCCTTCTCCATTAGAGGAGGTAAAATTTCTGCTGACGTACGCACTAATTTATATGCATATTTTACGTGCTACAAAGGTCTTTTCGCCGGGGGTTAACATCCATATTATCACTGCCGCGGCAGCAGCGCACAGCTCTTTTTTCTTTGTCCGTGATCTAACAGGACGTTGAGGAGTACATACAGTACAAGCAGCGCACACGCCAGTACGCACGAATGGCTACAGTCGTGCTGCTGCGACACGATACTCCATGTTTGACTAGAGAAAGAAAGAAATCTCCGGCGGAGAGGCGAGGCGGCGGAGTCGGCCGTCGCGGGGCCGTCCGTGTGGGACGTCGTGCGGCCGTCGTTGCTGTGTGACAAGCGCGTCGGCTGACATCGCGAAGACACCGACGCCTCGCCGATTTCTCGCCGACGCCGACGGTTGGGCAACGGTCGTCGTCGGCGCGGTGTGACATGGCCGCCGACAGCTCGCCGACACGGTGTTGACCGACCAAATCGGCCGATGGTCGGGCTAGTGTGACCGGGCCTTTACAAACTTTATGGTGTCTTCCACTGAAAAGTTTTGGCGTCACTTGTCACAAACCCCTCAAAGCCAATACAGCATTGTTGTTGACGACGAAATCATAACCGACTGTTCGAAATTTGCGTCTTACCATAATAAGTACTTCCAGTCTGTCTTTTAAAATGATGCCAAATGTAGTGCTTCAACTACAGCCACATCATTCTCCCATACGACAGACATGCCAGAAGTACAAGTTACCTATGAAGGAATACTATCGCTCCTGCTAAACATTAAAGAACATAAATCTGTGGGTCCGGATTGAATTTCTAATGCTTTCTTGCGCAGATACGGTGAATGGGTAGCCCGATATTTGGAAATAATCTTCAATGCCTCCTTGCAAACAAACGTGTCCCAGACGACTGGCTTGTAGCAAAAGTGGTCCCGGTACACAAAACCGGAATCAAGCAGAATATCGAAAATTACCGGCCAATCTCCTTAACCTGCGTCTGCTGCGAACTCCTTGAACATGTTATATTAAAACAAATATATCAGTACCTAGAAAATACAAAATTACTACATCCTAACCAACACGGCTTCCGACAAAAGCTATCAACCGTAACGCAGCTTCTTGAGACCATCCAAGACTTTTCAAAAGCAATAGATAACGAAAAACAGGTTGATGCAATATGCCTTGATTTCGCAAAAGCATTCGATAGGGTTCCTCATAACAAATTTATCAAAAAATTGAAGCAGACTGGTATATATAACAATATAGTAGAATGGGTCAGGTCATATCTGACATATAGGACGCAGTATGTGGACATAAACGGCTACAAATCCAATCGTTAACTCGTAACTTCTTGACTCCCTCAAGAGTCTGTCCTCGGACCGGTGTTATTTCTCGTTTACATTAACGATACTTGTTCTGAGATTATTCAAAATATTACTGTTCGACTGTTCGTCGATGATTGTTTACTTTATCGAGAAATATGCAACCATAATGATAAAAAATGCTCAGCGACGTATTGGCGTCTATTAAAAAATGGTGCGAAACTTGGAAAATGAAAAAAAAACTAAAGAAAAAACGGTTGTTTTGCGAGTAACAAACAAAGTAAAGCATGTCAAAAATTTCGAGTATCAACTAGGTTGCACTGCGTTAGCTACCGTTAACAAATGTAAATACTTAAGATTAACAATATCTTAAGACCTGAACTGGACCCTACATATTACTAATATCTGCTCTACTGCTGAAAAGAAGTTATGGTTCTTACGTCGCAAATAAAAACTCGCTCCAGCATCCGGAAAATTAGCAGCGTACTTAACAATAGTAGGGCCTACACTGGAATACGCAAGCATCATAGGAGAAACTCATCAAAAAGGATTAATTACGAAGATCGAGCGGGTAAAAGAAGGGCGGCCAGATTTATTTTTTCAAAATATTCTCGTAATGATTCTGTAACACAGATGCTGCAAGAACTAAATTTACAACCCCTCCTAGACCGGCGTTGCATAGCCAGACTTAAATTCTTGTTTTTGCTTTCCCAAAATACATTTAACTTTGATGCAGAGCAGTACCTAATTCCCCGTCAAGTGCTGAGCCTACGATGTGACCACCCCAGAAAATATCTAGTTCCTCAATGTCGTGTGAACACATATGCATACTCTTTTTTCCCAAGAACAATAAAAGACTGGAATGTATTACCGGATGCTATGCGTAATTCTCCAACTGCAGAACATTTTGAAAACAATGTTACAAAATATTTTCTAAGTGGGTCTTCGTGAACGGTGATTGCGTTTATTTTGCGTATGTGTGCGTGTGTTCTATTGTAAATTTGAATGTATTTGCTGTAACTTCTCTCATATAAGTTGTAGGATGTAGTTTTGGGAAGTGTATTTTATGATGTATGTGATGTAGCATGCAAGATGTAGAATGTAGTATAATGAATTCTTTTTGTATCGGCTATGCATTTCTTCTTTACGGTTGACATGGCGGTTGTTATGTCAGTTTTTACCGATCCCTTGTAACGGCTCAATCGGCCAACAGTACCTGGAAATAAATAAAAAATAATAAATAATAAACTCAGAATGGCCATTGGTGGTGACCTCAACTGGAACATGTTAGAAGTTAACACAAGGACTAATGAACTTTTATTACTGCTAGAATCAAATCATCTTAAGAATGTAATTTCTGATCCTACGCGCGTTACGCTAGAAGCTGAAACTCTTCTAGATCTCTTTATTACACAAGCTGACGTACAAGATATAAAAGCCGGAGCATCGGTATCGGTCACTAACGGTATCGAAAATACCATTAGTGACCATCGTCCTGTTTATATGTTCGTAAAGGCTAATCCCTACTGCAAGAAGGTTTACTCACCCTCTACAGTTATGATTGAGGACATCACTGATACTACCCTGAATACTTTCAGGGAACGAATTACTTTAATGAACTGGCATTATGTAATAACATCGCAAAAAGCAAATGAAGCCTACAATAGTTTTATCGACAGATTTACTTGTGTCGATAAAGAATGCTTTAAAGGGACCCCGAAAAGCTTTGTGAAGGTGGCAATCAAATGCATTCAGGTGGTAGAACACATAACGGGGGATTTGGGAGCCACGTGTGAGCCCCATACGTTGTACGGATACATGGTAAACACTTTTTAAAGATCGCCTTTCTCAGCCGATGAGCGCGACGCCGCAGCGAGTCGACCGCGGCTGACGCAACGGCGGCCGCGGCTGACGAAACGGCGATCGCGGCTGACGCTACGGCGAAGGCGCCCCCTGATTCGCCCAATCGCCGGCGAGGTCGGCCGCCTGCGGCGTCACTGCCATTGGCTTCCGGCTGCTCTTCTCCTTCCTTCGTCATCCCGAGGCAAAGGCGGCAAATGCGGGTCCGCAGCGATTGACGCGTGCCTAGGCGCAGGAATGTAGCGAGCGCAGAACGGAAGTCGAGCGTCCCGATGTCACATGGCTATTCCCATTGTTTCCAGCTGCTTTGAAGGGAGCAGAGATGGAGGAGGAGTCGATGGGCAAGTGGGGAGAGGTGCATTTAATTGCTTCCGGCGCAGCTAATACTGAATGTAGATCAATAATTCCAACGGCATTGCATCGCTATATTGGTGCTACGCGACAATACAGGCATTTTGTAACTTTTACAGAAGGCTTTTCTGGGTCCTTTACATTAAAAAAAAACGTGTGAAGTCTAACAAAATACGGAAACCTTGGGTCACCGCAGAATGCCTCGAGATGACTCGCAAGAAGAACTTCTTGTACGCGCAATTTGTAAAACTCCGGAAGCCATAAAATTTTAACTGTTTTGAAAAAAATTGCACCAATCCACCCCGTGAATCTGGTTAGAAAGCAAAGCTGTAAACGGCACCCATAACAATTACCCATGCGACGCCACTTAAATTCACTCACATCGCTCTACAAATAGCAAAACCAGACAGAAGTTAAATGCACTTAACCACACCATTCATCACTTAAAAGAGATATTCTTGTCAAGGTTAAATCAATGCATGAAGCATGAACTGTGTTTAGTTGAGTTTTATTGGTGTAGAACAAGAGTGGAAACGTTTTTCATTAAATTAATGTAAGCTCCAACCCGGTGTTAGACAATCTGCCTTCTCCCTCTCTGTGCCGCGGCCGGAGGCAAGGAGATTTGCGGCAGAGAAGGTGGAGGAGGAAGAAATACTTCTGTTCAGATTTATGAACGGCCCAGAGTGCAGCCCTGAGGAGTGATTCCTTCATCTGTAGGGCCCATATGCAGTCCGCGCCTGTGTTCGGTCCACCCGCTGAAGCTGGGTACGTAGAGAGGGCCTGGACAGCAGCATCTCCCATTGCTCTTGTTGGGTAGTTGACGGAAATAGAGGAGGGTGCTCAAGGCTAACGTCGCACACCCCGATTACGGGCGGAGTGTTCCTACTTCTGAGCAAAATTTACGTTCAGTGTCGTAGCGATTCGGATACATTAGGTGAAGACGCGTAGGCTGTGGGAAGGAGCCCGGATTGTATGAGCCGTTGTTCTCTGGAAAGGTCAGGTTAAGGCGGAGGTATGGTCTGTCTCAGAAGGCGATAATTCTGGGTTATCTCCCTGAACGTGACAAGCGGGTGACTGTCCTCGAGCTGCTCCATAGCACGGGAGGTAAAAGCGCAGGCTTGTTTGGTGGGTGTATTTGTTGCCCTCCATTGAAGCGTGAGGGGGTGTACAGATGAGGTGAATGGAACCGTTTAGGGAGTGGTTTTTTAGCACGCGCCGTGCAGGTCAGGACACCGAACCCGACAGGAAACTCCAGTAGGCTTGCTGGGAATCGATGACTACCCACCGAACTCCTGGTTGAGCGAGAGCCAAGCGGATGGCTGCCTCTTCTGCTGCCGTCATTTCTTAGGTCCTAAGGAAGCTACGATGATGGCTATTGCTGCCCTCGATTTTTCGAGGCGTCTGTATAGATAACTGCATGATACTCACCGAGGGTGGTGTTTAGCACTTGAGCCCGTGCTTTTCGGTGACCCTCGTCCTGTGAGGGGTTCATATTTCTAAGCAAAGGGAGCATCTTTAGTTTTAGTCGCCAAGAGTCTGGGAGTACGTCAAGGGGAGTGACATTCTGGGCTGCCCAGCCAATCTGGTGAAGCATGCGGTTGCCCATCGCAGTTCTGAGTCGGACCTTCTGGTTAGAAAGATGGCCTTCTATCAGCTCTTCCACCTTGTTGTGGAGCCCCGTGCTAAGCAGCCTCTGTGTGGACGCACTCATCGGAAGACCAAAGGCCTGCTCGACCGCCTTTCTAATCATTATATAAACCATCTCTGCGTCTTCCTAGTCGGGAAGAAGACAGGGCGTTGACGTAAATAACTCTCGTGAGGACAAAAGCTTCAATTAATCGAAAGGTACCGGATTCCTTTAGGCCTCGCTTCTTGGTGGCAACTCGCGTGATCATGTGCATGATTTGATTAATGGTGTTTTTGAGGCGCTGCAAGGAGACGTCACTCTTGTTGTTAGCCTCGAGATGTAGACCCAGAATCATGATGTTGGCGTTTTGAGTGATGGCCTGGCCATCAAGGAGTATTTGAATGTATTCCTTGGTTTGGCTGAGGGCGGACGACACAGAGCTGTGAATGTTTACGTGAACACTGGAGGCCACAGGCTTTAGAACATTTACGTACTAGAAGTGAGATGCCATGCATTGCTGTGAGCTTCCTTTATTTTTTGTAACTCTTAGCACATGAGCACGTGCACACAGGGTCGCTAGGCGGGCGTGAGTGTTCGCTTGGCGCTTTCACGTGGTATTCAGGAAGAACGCAGGGGGTAAACCAGTAGATGTGCTGGGTGAGTACACCACTTGTCTTCCCAGTCTTCGCGTGGGCTCGTAGCTAAATCGGTAAGACAACGGGCTCTCGCTTTGTTAGTCTATTAGTTCCAGGTTCGATTCCCGGTGGTGCCTGTAAATTCTTCTATTTGTTCGCTGGAGTTTTCTGGCCACACCAACGGTCGCGAACAAACCCTTTGGGGTAGAGTTAAAAAGCTTTGCTTTAAGATACAGAAACCTTGTAACCAAAGCGTTGCGAAATTCAAACCTACCTGCAAGCACTTCACGAACCTACTGAATGAGGCCACTGCGAGACATCCTGGTAAAACATGGCGTTCACTAAACACACTTTTAAACCGGTCGCGAACGTGCAATGAGATAACCAAAATCGAACACAAGGGCGCTGTTCTTAGTGGCGTACGTTTAGGAGATGAGTTTTGACTCTTATTTTGCCAACCTAGTTAAAGGCAACAACGACGAATCAATAAGACAGTTTGTGACAACGCCTAATGAAAATAGCGTATTTTTGAACCCGAAAACGCAACAGGAAATTTTTGCAGTTTTTTTTTTTTTGGCTGAGCTGCTCGAAGTCCAGGGATGTCGATGGCATTTGCATAAGACCAATAAAGTATGTTCTTGACTGTATTTTACCAGCATTGAAGCATATTTATAACGTCTGCTTGCACTCTGGAGTGTTTCCAGACAAAATGAAACCGGCTAAAGTGGTAGTTATATACAAATTTGGAGATGAAAACAATTTTTGAAATGACCATCCAATTTCTATACTTCCCGAATTTTCAAAAGCTCTAGAAAAGGTTATATCAATACGAATTAATTCTTTCCTTGACAAGAATAACATACTGTCACCTCAGCAGTTTGGCTTTAGGAAGGGTAGATCCACAGAGCTAGCACTACTTACACAAAAAGACATTATCCTACAATCATGCGAAGATAAGAAACTAACCGCGGCGTCCATGGCCTTATTTGAAAAGGAGATTGGCTATGTGAGTGGGGTAATGTGCCACATAAGTTAATGCCTTGTTCTGTCTTTTGCTCGATGTTGCAGCGTTTGTGCGAAATATTTATGTGTGCAAACTTTGTAATGAGCTGTTTTTTCTGTTCTTTCCTATCTTTGTTTCTTTTGAGAAGTGCTTTTCAATTCACACATTTTTTCAATAAACTCAGTTGGAAGTTAGCGCTCCTGCCCGTCGCTTCCCTTTGTCCTTGTCGTTTTGTTGGCGCTACACGAAGTCATGGATTACCTCTACCAACTAACCCAAACCCAAACTCTAATAAACGATATGGATATTGTCTTACCCGTGTACGTTCTATAAGTACAATGTAGAAGCCTCGTGGTGCTTCTTTTGTGCAATCACACATCAACGCCCTGAAATAAATGTCCGGGTTTGATGCATACCTTTTATTCAACCTTAGAAACATCCAGAGATGCGTTTCGAACGAACATAACATCACGACATGCGTTGAAAGTCTGAACCGCAGTTGACAGGTGATCAGTCACATGTCACCACACACACACACACACACACACACACACACACACACACACACACACACACACACACACACACACACACACACACACACACAAACACACACACACACACACACACACACACACACAAACGCGCGCGCGCACGCACACACGCACGCATGCACGCACGCACGCACACGCACACGCACATGCACACGCGCACGCGCACGCGCAAACGCACGCACACACCACACACACGCGCGAACGCGCACGCACGCGCACACGAGCACACGCACGCACACGCGCACGCACACACACACACACACACGCACACGCACACGCATACACGCACACGCACACGCACACACGCACGCGCAAACACGCACGCGCGCACACACGCACGCACACGCACGCACGCACAAGCACGCAAGCACACGCACGCACGCACGAGCGCACACGCACACACACACACACCCGCTTCTTTGCTGTAAGGAGTTTTGACGAGTGTACCTATCGCGAAAGAATTGCGAAATTTATCAATATTGTTGTTTTTTCGTTGTTTTCATAGCCTCGAGGCTTAGTTCAGACGAAGCGAGTTAGAGATATATAAAAGTAGCTAGTCTAGCATCGAGATTATAGAACAACAAGGAACAGTGGGCATGACTATGGAGCCACAAACGAGTGCCTTGTCTCCAATTCCTTGTCGCTAAATCAGTGCCTTGCCGCAAATGTATGCGGCCGACATGAAAGGTTTTATTCGAATATTTAGGTTCCAGGGCATGCCTTAAAAGATGGTGGATGTTTGCCGCATGTGTTGCATGGGGGAAGTTTGCGCATTTCACTTAGTATTCATCGTCATTTTATTGTGTGTGTTTTCCCCCAGTCTTTTACTATGACTCGGCGCATACCCGCCTTTGCACCGGCAGAAAATAGGACACCTAGTGAAATTGTACACAGTTTGCCAAAACCTTCTAGGCCAAACCTAAGCCCGCTGGGCCACAAAGAATGAAAAAAGCTGTAGCTTCATATATGACCCAAACGTTTTATGACCGTAATATATAGTTATATTTTTTCTAACTTTCGGGCATAAAACGTGTCAGCCTTGCTTAGGACGTAAGCTTGTACACTAAACTTCTCGAGACCAGCGATCTTTCTGCTTGCCATAAAAATTTCTACAAAGACTGTAAGACCGTACTTTGATACTTCACCATTGCTAATTCTGTGATCTTCGGGCCTTAATATTTATGTCCACATCACCACGTGCCGATCAAACACTGTTGGAAGGCGATGGCCCTAACGCATTCGGTAGATCCACCTTTAGCGATCGTCGTAGCGATCTTCATTGGGGTCTCGTTATTTAAATTCCACTTACGACACAAGTTTACCCAACGTTTCTTTTAACTCAATATGGTTGCATTGCTTTAAAGATCTTCCCTGAGAATCTAGGCGCGAATCTGAGTTGTCTTTGCCCTTTTTATTCCGTAAGACGTGGGCCATTTTTCGCAATTTGCGTGCGCTGGAGATACCTGTATGTCGACCTGCCGAGTGATTCAACGCTTTCGCAGTAAAATTGTTATGAAGGCTCGTAACAAACTGCTTGACAAATATACTGGAATGCACTCGCCCATGTACCAAACGTTCCGACCTGACTAAAAATGCGCGTTATCGGCGAGGCTATACTACAGGCGTGTCTCTGTCTGAAACAATATTTTAAAGTGAACCTTCATATTTTCCTCTCTAATGTCATTCAGGACATTGTCACTGTCGCAGACAGCGAATTCGAATTTGCAGCGAATTCTGAATCGCAAATTAAGTGACAGGTAACAGAGATCATGTACACTTATCTCTTAACTGGGGGTAAAAGACGACTACGAATTTTTTTAATGTGCCTTCGGGGGAGACAGTGTCTAATCTGCCTCGAACTACGCCTAAAACTGTGGTCCCATATTTCAACTCATCCATTAAGGTGAAAAAGAAGCCCCTACACGCAGTGTAGCTCATTTACTTCTATTCCAGTCTTAGCTTTCCCTTGCTTTTTTCTAAATATTCTGCAGAGTTCGGTATCTGCTCCGCTGCTAGTATATATGTATGGCAGGGTGTGTCACATGTGATGGTCCTCGAAAGGGATTGTTGGAGCCTCGGCTTCGAAACGAAAGACCCCTCCACTGTCAATTGTAGGCGAATGCACAATTCGACCAGGTCAAAAGGGCAATAGTCACATCCCTCCCGCAGTCGAACAACCCTGGCCATAGAACCATTGCGTATTCTTGTCCCCAAACCTACAAAAACTGAATTTTGTGGGGAAATCTACTGTCTGGATAATTAGAACAAACTCATGGTTTAGTAACCCGAAACGGCACATTCCAAAAAAAATATTTTGCATGGCGCAACTTGGTCTGAGCCGACTTTGGCCGACTTGATGAATTGCCAGAGAAAAGCCTTGTGGTCGTGCCGCCACGTTGCGGTGTTCAAAAAACTGTCTCCCAAGTTTTTAAACCCCCAAAGTAAAAAACAAAAACAAAACATATTCCACTCTATTTGCGGCGGAAGGTGGGCGATCAGGCAAATGATTTAGCACACGACACAGAGGGGAGCGAAAAATGTTGGTAGTGATAAAATCAAGTTAGGGGCCAACCGTCTGTAACTTTTTGCTGTGAAAGTTTTGATAAAACAAGAGCCCCAGCTGTAGCCTGTAAATTTATTTTCCTGTAGACACCAATGTGTTGACAGCCGATGGGGATTTGGTAACGTTTCCAGCTGCAGCGTAAATAAATATTTATAATAAGTAGAATAAATTTGGAGTATTGACAGAATCATCCTAGCTGCAAACTGTTGTATTCTTCGGTTCATATTGGCCTCGCAACAGTATAAATTTTGAAGAAAGAAAAGTTACCTCCAGTTGCGGCAGAGCATACACCAAAAAGCTGGCTTTCCCGCAAAGCGTTTTTGCTTACGCGAAGTAAACATCCACGGAACTCCATGCATAAAAAGTTGCATGTAAAGCTAAACAACTAACGTAGCTAACGGCGACGACTCGCCTTGGCTGCTGGAAAGCAACGTACTCACTTAAACCCACTCTAAACGAGCACCCTAAATTAGCCTTGAAGGTATCGGTTGTGGAAAAGTACAATGAAGTCATAAATAAAGTCACAGTAACAGTGACCCCCGAGGAGCCACAGCTGAATAAACGTACCTGATGCAATCAAACGCCACAATATAATATGGGTATCTTCTTAGCGTACCGACAATGGTGAAGCGCCATACCATCCCTGGGTAGTAATAACATTTGCGCGCGCTGGAAGCGAGGACTCAAAGTAGTCTTTCACTTTTGGTATATGTTTACTTGTTGTCTGTGAGGTATTCCGATTAGAAGTTACGTTTTCTTTCTCGAAGATGATCAAAGCCAGATTCAGCAGAAGCCGTAGGGTATACGTAAGTTTAAGATGGTCGAAGCCAGATTCAGCAGAAGCCGGAGGGTATACGCAAGTTTATTTGACATTAACACACGCGCCTATTCTGTGGTTTCGAACTGAGGGTTACATGTCGTTTTTACTCTTTGTATACACAGTCGAGCCCACTGATAACGGCCGCCATTATAACGAGTGCTCTCCTACAACGAAGCCAAAGAACGAAAATGTAAACAAAAAAAAAAACACATCGTAGTAGTAGACAATGTTGTTTTCCCTCTACCAAACTTCGTCTTCAGGTGAACGGAGGGTGCACATTACGGAAGAGGAATATAGCGGATAAAAAATTGGAGACGACGGCGAATTAGCAAAAACTTGGCGTTGCCGTTGTTCTAACACGTGCGGCACAAATCAGTTCTTCCGTCTTCCCCCGTCTGGGCGCACAAGTCGGTGGTGCGCAATTTCTAGGGATACAAAAGTGGCTGCCGAGAAATTTCTGCAGTCCCTGTTCATGCTCGAAGTGAAAAAAAATAAGGAGAAACGTGAAACGTGTTCTATGAAGCCGAAACTCACCGAGTGCCCTCTGAGGTGCCATCCGCTGTTCCCTTTCAACATTGTGAACTATCTTATACAGGGAGCAAACATTCCGTCCTTGTAAAGCGTGAGCTTTACAAGTCGACAACGCCAACTTTTAAAGACAAAGAAAATATCCAGGCCGCCAATTTCAATGCGACCCATTGCCCAGAAAGTGAGAGGAGCCAAATCACAATTCGTGGGCGTTTTAGGCGTTTATTACAAGCTATTTTTCCGCTTGTTTAACTTCTTTTTACGCCGCGAGTTTTATTCCGGCGGGCGAGCGGCAGACTTCCCTTTATGGTTGCCCCTAGTGCAATGTTATCGCCGCAAGCCCTCGACGCGATGTTCGCGGTCCGCTGCATACACACAATGTAAGTGTGCGTGTTTTTACGCGGAGGAAACGCTTATTGCACTTATTACGACATCATGATTCAACGAAGAAATTCAGCGTTCGTTATAAGTGGGCTAGACTGTACTTTGACCAGTCTCACTGTGTTCAATACTGAGGTCTTTTCTCTCCATGAACGGTTCTACACGCTAGTCTATGTCCCTTCCTTGTTGCACCTAGCGAAACTACACAATACCTACGATAAAATATCGATTTTATTCAACGAAATATGTGGATCGCCTAGATATTTCAGGTTGATCCTATTGCAAGTGCGTGTAGAACATAATATTCTTGCATTTGTTTTTACTTTTACCGCAATATTATTTGTGATTTGTCTTTAACTTTGCACCAAAATGAAGACACACACCATAACCAAAAAAAAAGCTAGAGAACTTTTTTATCGGTTTTTGGCAAACACGTTGCAATTTGTCTCCCGACCAGACGACCTTCCTTCATACCCTCGACTTCTTATCAAATGCTTGTAGTCAGATTTCTCAGGCAGCCGTTGGAATTCTTGAATGTCTGCCGGTATTCTGGTTACATGAATCCATCGGTCTTACATCGCAGTACGTTCTCTGGAACAGGCATTTATTACCTCAAATGAATCTATTGTATTTCATCATGTCGCAATGGTTGATCCGATCATGTGGTAATAAAGAAAACACTATAGGCTATAACGGTTACTAAGGGTTGTTCCAATTCAACCTGTGGGTAATGGTCCTGGACGAATAGGTAAAGAGTGTTATTTCATTCAAGAGGGGTTTGTTTGCATGGCCCACGGCAAAGGCTGTTCGCCCATGAAAAAACGTTGCGTGTGGACAAGATACCCCTGTTATCACGGGTGCTGCGCGCATGCGTGGCTCACGTCAACCATTCAAAGTGAGGCTTGATATTTTCACCCTTTTCTTGCCATTTACCTTAGTGTCGGTGAGCCGAGTAGACGTTACAGGGAGAACATGAAATGCAAATTGACTGATATGTCACACAAATCCGAACACCTCCCTGAGAAATGGGGAACAAAGCTGACTGTGAATATACTAAAACTGCCTTGGGGGAGACCATGGCTAGTAAGCCCGGAAGTGCACTGGGAATGGTGGTCCCATAACTGAACTGATGCCATATCGTGAAAAACGAGTCCCTATCCCCAGTGGAGCTCCTTTACATCTATCGCCCTCTTAGATTTTCCTTATTATTTTTATATATTTAGCATATTTCGATACGTGATTTGCTAATATTTTCTGGCGTGGTGTGTCACTTGTGGAGGTCGGGTCCACGGGTAGTTCAAGCCCCGCCTTCGAAATATAGTAGGACCACCCCACCGTCTGTTTTGGGCGACTGCCCAATTTGACCAGACCGAAAAGACAAAAGTCGCACCATGCCCAGCAGTCAAACCACCCTGGCCATGCAGGCTTTGCGTATTGGTGTCCCCACACCTCCACAAAACAAATTGATGGCCTCATTTAATGTCTCGATAGATGGAACAAAAAAAAAAAAGTTGTACTGAAGGCCTTTTGGTGCATTTGAGCCTTAAACTACAGGGGAGAAGCCAATACAAAAAAAATAACGAAGGCGCTGATCATCAACACTTTGTATAATAATGGGGAAAGAAACCATACATGGAAAGCAAAGGGAAAAGACGAAGAAAAAATGAAGGGAGGCAAAATTTTTGCTTAAAACTAATATCAAAAGGTTTGTTAATATCCAACAACATTTATACCTGTGGCGTGCCGATTTGTAGTCTACTGTTCGTGATAAATAGGGCATCTCGTTATCTATTAGTGATACTCACGCTTCACTAAAGCCAATGATCTTTTTTCTGGTGATTCGGAAGTTTTACAAGATCTGCCACTCCCGTGCGCCGCATCTAGCAGTGAACTGCGCCTCCTGCGGCTCTAACCCCCGCTCTGGGAATGCACCACACGTACCACTTAGGGGGGTAAAAATGTATGTGCGGGAGCAAATACAGGGTCACGTTACTTGATGACACCTTATAATGATGCCAGTAATCGTTGTTATCCTTGTGTTAATCAGCTTGGGATAAGGTCAACTCAAAAACATGTTGCAGTTTTCTGAATGAGGTTCCCAATAGCTTGCAGTGCGTAGTTCAGTGATTTTGTACCCTGTGTTGCCTTTTCTCTGCCCTACTTTTCATGAAGCGAATCGAACCCTACTGTCAGCAGAGCTCGATTACTCTGACACAACGGGGTCCTACTAAATGCCCTGATGTTTTTCACTTAGAGACACGTGTTAGCGAGGTGCATTCCATACGAAGTCCGATGAGGCGGATTGAAGAAGTACGAGTTAGGCCAGTAGTAGTTCACGTTTCCGCTGTGAAGCTTACCTTTACAAGACGATGGGAATTCTGCTATGTGGTATCCTGACGTTAGTAGCGTCATCATGCGACATGCACTGACACTTGCGATGGTATGGCAAGTCGCGAACCGACTGCTCCCGAGCAGTGCAAAAGCGGAAGTACGTCTCGGACGGACGTTGAGTTCGGCCTTTTGACTTGAGCTCTACCACGGGGAACCGCAGCTTGACGTACAATGTGTTTGACCAAGCTGGGCGCAGTGTATGCCTAATAATTACGGTTACGGAACTCTGGCACTTCAGTATGGCCAGACATAGGCCTAACGGTGCCGTCTGCCAACGCCTTTCAATCCAACTTCTGTAGAGTCAGGGAAACAACAAGCAAAGAGAAAAGGACGTTGGTGAATTTTGAAGGACACGTTTTACCTGTAAGCCCTGCTTCACTGATACATAAGGAATTATGTGCAGTACTGGCAATTTTTACGGTTGCCTTAGGCTAGCCCGGATTGAAGTGTTACTTTATAATTTCATTTCAAACATGTACAAACGTGACTTTTTACGATGAAACGTGGCGATCCAACATGCTTTTCAGACGGGACAATCAAATTTTTTAGACAGTTTGACGGTGAACATAGAGAGTTGGACTCAGCTACTAGAGGAACGTATTTTCTCGAAAACAGCTTTCTTGTTTTTATCACAAAAACATCTTCAGTAAATACATATATTTTTTACTACAAAGTTACCTTCTCCATAACTAAGTACAAAAAATAAACAATCACTAATAACATTTTTCTGTAAGTTAAAAATTAACAATAAATATGTTATCTAGACACAAAGAGACAATTTACTATTGTAGTAATTTTTTTTTTCAAAAGTTGGGATATAAACACAATAACGTAACTGTCTGTAACGAGCGAATGGGACAGTCGGCGCTGCTGTACTGGCCCAAGAAAGGCCCCTAAAATTACTGAGGGAGCGCCATTCTGTGATGTTGGCGCCTTTCGCCCTTACCCGCGCTCTCTGCCTCTCCATGTTTTGCTAATTTCTTTTTCAGCGGCAAGCGCCGCCCGCCAATGGCCAACAGAGAAGACACGTGGCAGCTGTCAGTTTTTGTTTTTCTTCCTGGGCGGCCGGGTCGGCTCTCCGGGTGGGGCCTTGCGCAAAACCGCCGGTGCGGAGCCATGTTTGGCTGCTCAACTTCAGTGCCGGCTTTGTCGTAGGCGCCAGCGAATAGCAAAGTAAGAGTTACATGCTCGTTGCGAAGAAATGTCGCATCGGTGCCGCTTTATGTTGCTTCGTGGTGCCGATGTGTTGACACTTAGGCACCGCGAATAGGGTCAGGGATGGCAAAAGACTTCGTAATTCCGCTCGGGAAACGCTACGCAGAAAGGAGAGTGTTTGGTTGCATAAATTTGAATGAGAATGCCTCAAGCCGACGCTCTCATCCCTCTTTTTCAAGGTAGGTTTCTGAATGCTTGTTCTCGCTTTTTGAATTCTGCGCACGCTCGCGCGGTCACTTACGAAGAAATACGTATTCCCTCCGCGACCATCGTCTACCCTTTGTTCTGAGTAGGCATTGCGCGCAGCCGCGAGTTCGTCACGTCGTGAGCTTTGCTTAAGCATAAGAGTCCGGGTTATTTGTCATGTGCGCGCTTACCTCCCAGCTTAATTATCAGCGCCGTAGCATGTTCAGTCGATTTTCGTAACGTTTTTGTGACGCAAGGATTGTTCACCTGAATTTGCGCTTGTTTATGGGGTACGGCAGCTTGCGTCTGACCATGTAACGTGGGCGTTCCGAGTGCGTGTAAGCTCTTTTTACCGTGAAGTCATGTTTTTTGCGTAAGCGACCCGGGTAGTCTTATAATCTTGTTGTTATAACATTGCTGCGCTTTGCGGCGTAATATGTGCTTGGTCGGTGCGGCGCAAATTGAGGCTGTAAATTGAAAAAAAAATGCGGCTAGGTAAAACAAAAACGGCATAGCACTCTAAACTCCGGAGAATTAAGGTATGATTATGTCCGTAGTAAAAGCGGGGGCAGAGTGAAGGCCGCTAATGATTCACAATTATCGTAAGAAAGGCGAACGCACGGATGCCAGCGCAGCGCTCGAACGACAACATTTGCGAATGAAACGTTTTCCATACTGCCACGAACCCTGAGCAAGCCGCCTGTGCAGTGATTGCACGACCATAGTCACGCGAATGCAAGAAAAGAATTACCTTAACAGAGCAGTACGAAATGTTCAGGTTCGGTCCTTTCGCGTTCGCGAACTATCTTGAAACGTTACAAGAATGCCGCAGACGTAAACGCAGACGCAGACAAGAATGCCGCAGACGAGTTGAAGGGCGCGCGCCGCCACGGGTGAGGGCAGAGAAAAAGAGGAGAGCGGCGGAGAAGGAGGCAGTGGTTGCCGCTACCTCTGTAATTTTAGGCACCTTAGGCCCTAGCCGCTAGAACCGCAGCCTTAGCCAGTACGAGGCAGTACGACACATTCCCAGAGGAGCCGCGCAGCGGCTCTTCTGGGGACGTCTTGAACTGCACCTCCATTGATGAGTACGCCATGCAGACGAACACTGCCCGCATTGGTTACCATGTCGCGACATATTCTGTCCTTCTCGGTCTTAGTCAGAATGATAAAGTTGGTTGGATTTCTTAGTGCAGAACACTTTAAGCGCTCGCCTTGTCGTCTTAGCTCGCTCGCTGGAGCCAAGCATATCGCCACGGCGTCATGGTGTAACCTGTCACGGTTCCTTCGCCGCAGCGTATTCCGGATGCTTCTAAAGCCAAGCGGCTATGCAAGGATTGGATGTACGCAGCGTGAGCTAAGGTTCAGCTGGTTATTCTTAACTTTCCTGGTTGCCTAGGATCAGCTGATTATCATGCTTACTGCTGCTTATTATCCAATCCCAGTGGAATCCAAATTTAACCAAAATCCAATCCAATCCAAAACTAATCTAATGCAATGCAAGCCAGAACTCCCGCTGGCGCAGTTTCAGGCCAGGGGCGCGCAAGCATTGAGAAGGCGGAAAATTTTTAATTCCATGGGTTGGTAGCAGGAAGAGGACAACAGCGTTACAGCCAATTATAGGACATCACTGCTGTGCACTTGTGCCCTGGTGAGCCCTGGTATTTCTCTCTCTCTCTCTTTACTGGTAATCACGGGTGCTATTACAGAAGTCCCGAGATTGAGGGCAACTCGGGAAACACGAACTCTAGCGACGCCCACGCAACGTAATGATAATTCGAGGCGGAGTTCAGGTGCTTTAGAAATGCAATTCATGCTACTTGCTGATTATTGGGCTGACGAAGCCGGTCCAGGCCAGCGCTTTCAAAGAAGGCGCGAGTAGGGCGTCGAGCATTTGTAAAGAAAAGCTTGCTTCCTCTACCAGGCAACGGTTTTTTCGTGGCGTGCACGGACAAGAAACCTAACTCGGCTACGGAGGCGCAGGGCGCTTTTCACTCACACAGCACAGTGTAAATGGCGCAGCGATAGGGCGACATTACCCAGCGTTCCCCATGCCCACCTCTGCAGGCGCCTCAGAGGGACCTTTCCACCAGCTTTGTCATCTGGTTTAGTGGCGGTGTTGGGCCTGTTTAGATGCAGCTTCGCGTACATTGCGCGCTTATTTCGCACGGCTTGATTAACGTGTTCGACAGAAACTCCTGCGTAACCCGGACTCGACGGAATTAAATGGTCGTGCGGTATAGATACGTTATGCATTGGTTTCCAGGGCGGGAAAAAAATGTAGAGACCACATACATAAATATGGCCGCTAGAAAAACGCCACCTTTGGCGCACTGCTTATCGCGCATGGGACTGCGAATACCAATTCAGTTGTTTTAACAGGTATTACAAGAGACGAATGGAGCAACTGGTTCTGATAAATAGCGATTATAAAAGGTCCGTCAGCTTTCTCCCAATTCGGAAACTTACGCAACTATTTTGTTTAAATCTGTATAAGTGGGAATCACTAAGCTCACATGCCGGATTGTTTCGGTGTGTGCGCTTGTGTCGTGCGGTGGTGTAGCCCCAAGCTATCACATCAGGATGGCTAGGTTCGGCTGTCTCAGCCTTCCAAACACGCGCGTCTCCATTTTCTTCCCATGCATGGCCGGGCTGCAGCGGCGATGCCTCCCGCTCGAGCCCTACCGTAGCCGACCGTGCTGCTTTCGGACGGCGCACCAGCGAATCCCAGGTAACGGCTGGAAGAATCTCTGGTGTCACTCTTTCTAGAGCAACGTGTGTGAATTGAGGCGACGTCGCATGTGGGATTGTTGTGGTGGTTGTTCACAGCTTTGCTTTCTAACCACCTTCACAGCGTGGATTGGAGCCAAATGTTCACTGCGTTCTCTCGCTCCACTGCTGCGCTGGTGGCTACTGGGGATAAGCAAATCCATCTATGTCACTTTATAGCACTTTCCAATTATTAGTCAGTATTTCACCACAAGTTTCATTTATTTAAGTATTTTGGTGAGCTTTTCGTTTGAAATTATCCATTCTAAGACGCAGTTCCTGGCAATTTCTGCCCTTGGTGGCAGACAATGCAATTATGTGACTAAGGCCGAAGGCCAAAAACGAAAGCGGGAGATGGAAACGCGCCACATTCAAAGTTATTGCGGGTCGGTGTTACAGGCGATGGCGCGGGCCGCTTTCACATACAAAATTCTTTCGGGGCACTTAAGTGTGCTTACGTGATTTGAAGGGAAAAGCTTGGCGATACTTAATGACAACTTACACATCCTACTTGCGATAATTCTTAGCTGATATATTGCACGTGCGTATTTTTTGGTGCTTTTATTTCTTTTACTTTTGGAATGATCTTTAGCAATGATTCGGCCGGCCTCGTTTCTGCTAAATCGTGTTTGCGTCAGTTTCTTCTGTTTCATTTTGTAGTGACCTCACCAGCAAGAAGACTGCATGCACGCCACAGCCTCCCATTAGTCGCGGTTCTGCGCGGCTGGTGTGCACCTGTCCTTCTCATGTGCCATCGCGTTTACATGTCACACGGCATGCATTATTCTGAAAATTTTACTTTTCAAAGTTGCAGTTTTTGAACTGCCAAAAACGGCGCCCATTTGCTTCTCTAAGCTCCCAATGTGTTCTGATTTCTGAGGTGTTTTTGCGTTCCCACAATATGTGTTCCTAGCAAAGTACGGCGTTGCAGTGGCTGCAGTGAGGAGGTGGTGGAGCTGGTGGTCCCATGCCTTAGGCCGTGTAACCATGCCGGGGTTTTTAGTGTGTTTGTGCTTGTCTGAGTAGCGTTTGTTCTTCTCTGTCTAACAAAGGGTGGGAGGATGGATACTTCATCCTGTCGCGGAGGTAATGTCTCATTTTGATACGACGTTGGGGGTGAGATTTCAGGGTACATACATGTTGAGTGTCAGTCCGGGTGACTGTATCACGGGCAAGTTGATTGGTTCGTCCGTTACAAGCTGATCCCATTTGCCCAGGTACCCAGTGAATTCTGGCCTGTCCTTTTACTGTGGCTAAAAGTTGCAATACAGATGTAAAGGTGATTCCACTTGCAAGAAGGTGACATGCATTATTGGAGTCCTTTAGATATTTGTAAGCGTGGCGGGGGTCGGTGTTCGGCCTATTGCGAGTACTATGTCTAGCATTTCAGCATCTTCTGGAGTGGCACAGCTGGTGTGTATCGAACATTCGTCCTCTTCGAGGTTCGTATAGGCTATTGCACACGTAGGTCCTTTCTTGGCTGCATCCGTGAGCATGTGTTTTTACTGGGGATCTCTGACCATCTTCTTTGAACAAAATGACGCTGTAATTTCAGTTCGAAATGAATTCATTTCTTTGTCAATGTGCCGTGGGATGGGTGCCCCTGTATATGTTTGAGGATGTCTTGCTGGATGGGAGTTGTAGCAACCGGGGTCGGGCATGGTTGGTATCCGAGTTCTGTGAGTATAGCTCGTCCCGTGTGAGTGCTGTTTAGCCGCATTAATTGGGGTTGACGGTGTGTGGTTATAATTTCTTTGGCGGTATGGAGAGTCCCTGTGTTGAGAAGCTTCCTTGTGCTGGCGCTGAAGAGGACTCCTCGGGCAAGTTTTGTTACTTTCGTGATTATTGTGTCCAAACGATTTTCTAATGTCTTGGTGAGGGTTACGTAAGAGGTTTGATATCTGATGCGGATGGTAATTAGGGCGTCCCTGAGGCGGATTAAGTCTGCTTCCTTAAGCGCTGTATTTCTGTTTGACACTCTTCTCATCAAGTGTAAGGTCTGCTGACACTGCTGTATGATTTGACTCGCAGCTTTGTGTCCTGCCGTCACTTTGGATGTGCAGGCCCAGAATATTTATGGAGGGCTTGGGGTATTTGTCCTGGCTTTCGTGGCTTAGGTATATGGTGGGGGGCTTCCATCGATGATTGTACACAACTAGTAGTTCTGTTTTCTCTGCGTAGCATTCTAATTCTATGTAGTGGGCTGCTTTTCCTACTGCATTCAGGGCCAATTGCCGGGTGTCTTGGAGGAGACCTGAACTTCCCTTATTGATTCAAAGTGTTATATGATCGGCGTAAAGGGAGAAGTTTCTGTTCGGAATCTTGCACAAATCTCTCTAGAACTTCAGCATAGCAAGAATAAAAAGTATTGGTGAAAGTACAGACCCTTGGGGTATCCCTTTTTGTGGGTTAGAGAAGGGAGCAGTGAGATCGTCGCCAATGCCGAAGGTGAGTGGCCTGTCTTGTAGGAAGCTTATTATATTGTTCCACATTTAGTGTTTCGCAGTTCGTCGAGCGTGGCATCATGTTCAATGTGGTCAAACGATTTCTTCAAGTCAATGGCTAGCATTGCTGTAAGTGTGCTCAACTCAGTTCTTTGTGTACGTCTTCCTAAATACGAAGTAAGGCATCTTGGGTGGGGAGGTTGCTCCTGAAGCCTACCATGTTACGAGGTAGCATCTCTTGATCTTCAAGATGATTTTGGAGGCTTTTTTAGGCCATTCTTTTCATTACCTTCCCCACAATGGACGTCAGCGTGATTGTGTTAGGTTGCTTAGTTTAACGGGTTTCGCTGATTCAGAGATAAATATCATGTGCCGCAACTTCCATTTGTATAAAGGAGACTTTTTCTCCATATTTATTCGATTTCTGTGAGCAGGTATTCCATATCACTTTCGCCAGGTATCTTAGGTGGGCTCTAGTTAACTGGTAAGGGCCTGGCGCTTTGTTTCCTGCGCAATTCTTGATTGCTGTTTTAAGTTCAGCCATGGTGAAGTTCTTATCAAGATCTTCGTTGTTGGTTCCCGAGTAGCTCTGATATATTTAGGTACGGTCGCGGAGGGGATATACAGGTGTTGTAACTCTTCCAGCATTTCTTGCGGATTTTCGTGCTCATCACTTAGCGTTTGCGATTTGTTCCCAGTGATGGTCTTGGTGGCCTCTGGATCGATTAGGGCTTTCCAAATACGCCATTTCTTACTTGTGCTTAGGGTTCCCTGACGTTGTTCGCACGCTATCTGCTATTGTTCTCTTCTGAGTTTATCCGAGTACGTCTGGATATGTTGGTTCAGCTTGGCTATCCTTGCTTTGAGCTTGAGATTTGTTTTGTATGTTTTACATAGCTTGATAAACGCGTTTTTTGCGTTCCAGCAATGGGCTAGGTGCTTGTAAAAGCAAGGTACTCCTTCTTGGTTTGTGTAGGTCTTGGTATGCTTCATTTTTTGTGTTGATAATATCCTTTGTCCCAGCGTCAATATAAGAGGGGATTTCCCTTCTCTTTCTTTACTCTACATTTCCCATTATGTGATTTGTTGTTTTTTCCATTTCAATCTTCTTGGTTTGGGGTGGACAGAAAGGGCGATAATTGCGTGATCGCTTCAAATGTATTCTTGGGTATGGGTCCAGCTTACGTGTTTCCTTGATGTGGCCATAGTAAGATCTGGGTTCGTGTTCCGTTCTACAGAGTTTCCCAATCTAGTAAATTACTGAGTGTCATTGTGGATAGTGCATCCTGCTTTCTGTAGTGCATATAGCAGTTTGCATCCCTTATAGCTGTCTTTGCTGTACCACCCGGCTAGGTGTCGGACATTGAAATCCCCAGCTAAGGTGTTCTTACGCTGTTCACGTGGTCTTGAGCCTTAATGTTTCTTTACGTTCCGGTGGGTTGTCTTTCGGCGGGCTGTACACATTTGTGATGTGCAGCGGTCCTTTGGTCGTTTGGATTGATATAGTGATGCTGTTATGTGTGTTATGTTCTAGGTTGGCGGGAAGTTCATTGAGAATGAGTGCAAATTGGCCTCTGGTTTGGAAGGTAGTGTAACCTGGAAGGGTTGGATGCTTTGCAGTTTCCTGTAGAAGAGCTATGCCTGGTTTTATAGGTAAATTTTCGATCCACTAATGTAGGCGCTTCTTTGGTTTTTGAAACCCCTAAATTTCCAGTGGATGAGGCATGGCTCTCTAACCATGTTGTGGCGTATCTGCAAGGGTGGTTAGTTGGCCTGCTGTTTTGAGTAGGTGGTCGAAGCGCTTCGCGAAACAGTGGAGTAGTATGTCGGTGAGGTGTGCGAGCCTTCTCTCAAGGAGGGCAAAAAACACTTTGTCCATCATAGCTGCTATTCTTTCTTCCAGTGTTGTGAGGAGGGTCTCCACCTTTGCCTCTAGTTCTTGGAGCCTGGAGGTCAACGCCACTGTGAGCCTAGGAAGGGATTCCTCCAAAATTTGGAGTTCCTTGATCATCTGGTCAGCCGTGTTTCGGGCCGTGTTTCTGTAGGACTTATTAGCTTGTTTGGCTCTGCGTATGTGTATTGATGTAAGGAGTGGCTGACTCATCTGTGGTTGACCGGCGCGTTCTTGCGATTGTTGCTTGGTCAGGTCCTGGAATTCGGATGTCGCGCCAGGGCTCGCTGAGCTTCATCGCCGTGATGAGCTTTTCGATCAAGATAGGATGCCGTTGTGGGTATCGGGTTCTGCGAAGCGTGTGTGGCTTCTTTCACTTTCTTTGGCTTCTCGCTTGGGTTGTTGTGAGTTTTGCTACGTGTTGAGGTTCCTACAGCAGGTTATTTGTTTGTGGTATGCTTGGTACCGTACTGCGCTGTCCGCAGCTTTTCTCTCCCCGCAGGTTTTGTTATTCGAGCTGTGGTTGCCTCCGCGGTTAATACATTCGGTCAGGCAGTCTTGGTGGTGTTCTTCTTGTCCGCCTTTGCCGCCTTTCGGGCAGAGTGGTTTGCTGGCTTTGGTACATACGTCTGCCCAGTGCCCGATACGAGGCATTTTCGGCAGAATTGCATTTTGGGTCGGTGTGGATGAGAGTGGTAATCGCCTTCGGCATAGATCCCGTCACGGGGGATATAGGTGCTCATAAAGGTGCTAACTGCGGTGCCTGTTTCGCCCATCATGCGTGCCGAGGTGGTGGTGTAACCTGAAGTGGAGAGACTCTTCAAGATGCAATCTGAGACCGTGCCTGTCTGGATATTGTGAGCTACTCCCTTGCAGGTGCCATGCGTGGCCGAGATGGAGATTGATACTCGGCCAGTTGCTGAGTTGGTGCTTTTTGAGCGTTTGCTCACGTGCCCTCGGTCACACGTGCCACGTAAGGCTGAAAAGAAGTGAAGCTGAAAAAAAAGCCGTGCCAGAAATTTCGACGACGCACACTGTAGTAAGTGCGGGATTACCGAGGTGACCAGCAGTCGGCAGGTGATGAATTTGTTTGGGGATGTTTACACGAAGGTGTTCAAGGACAAGCAGAAGCTCAGGGCCATCTGGACGGAGATTCTTACCGTAAAGGATATTACCCTGTAGTCGAAACAGCCGCGGTAGGTGCACAGGAGCGGGGGTTAGACTGTCGATACCATGTTTTAATAAGGGATCGCGACGCTACTCATCACCGATGGGGAGCAAGCCTCAAATGGAGAGCAAGCAGGATTGAGGAAGTTGTTCGAAAGAGCCAACCAGATAAGGACACACAGATTAGGCATCATGATGAAGGCGACATGACTCTTAGACGACGGAGACAGAATAGTCTTGAAAGCATACTGTCCGGTCACGCAAGCGTACGGTGGGTTCTTTCAACGAAGTGACCCAAAATAACCTTTGATGATCTGTGACAACAGCTTTGGGCCGTCCACGCCGGTAGCTGTGAATCTTTTAGAGCCCACACATGTGCAAGGCATTCCCACTCGGCGATAGAGTGGGTGCGTTGGGCAGGGGTAAGAGGGGATGGGCGTACGCCATCACGTAGTCATGCCCTTACTGGGATTTCTCGAGGATGGTGCAGATGCCATGACCGCTGGCAGCAGTTTGCACTTCAGTGGGAGTGGATTCTTTCACTTGAGCTGTAACTGGTGAGGACGTAAGAAGGTATATTAGCGTATGGAGGGCGCGAGCTTGAACGATACCCACGTAGAACATGGCGTCTTTCTTGAGAAGGTCAGTGAGGAGACAAGCGATATGCGCGAAGCTTGTGGTCAAACGTCCGAAATAAGAACAAAACTCATCCAAGCTACGAACGCCGTCGGTCGAACACGGAACTGAGATGTTCCTCCCTGCATTGACACTGTATGGGTCAGGTTGAACCCCTTCAGCACCGACGAGATGGCCGAGGATCGTGATACCGCGGGGAGAATATCGAGATGTAGAGGTGTTTAGTTGGAGGCCGGGATGTCGGAAAAGGGAAATGGCGACCAAAAGGGGAGTTAGGTGGGCTAAAAATATTGGCGAGAACACAATAACATCATCGAAAAACATCATCTGACGAGATGGCCGAGAACCGGTATGCGGGGGTGACCAAATCATTATATACAGGAGTGTGGTTCGAGTCCGGGAGGTAGAAAACAGGAAAGGATGTCCAAAAGGTGAGTTAGTTGTGTTTGGTATAACGGCGATAACACAAGAACGTTATGGTTGTAACACAAGCATTTCAATCATTTGAATCTATGGAGTAGAGAATCCATCATTTATTCCAAAGTAGCTTGCGGATTGCACACCGCCAACGTCGTCATCTTTGGAAAACCCATCGTCGCTGCAAGGGCAGCCATCGCGGTACATCTAGTCGACAAAGATCGGTTAATACCTCGAGCGAATGTTTATGGATGGAAACAGGCCGTAGAGGGCGTCATGAATTCTTGGGAGTGGGTGTGCATCCTTCTTGGTCATTTTGTTGAGGTGGTGGTTAACGATACAGAAGCGCTGGTGGTCGTTGTTCTGTATGACCAGATCCACCGGTGACGTCACAGACTGCAGGAAAGCTTGAATATGTTTTACTTGAAGAATTTTCTGCGGCTGTCTGGGTTACATTCGTTCCGCATGGGACACTCGATTCGGGTGCCTGTAGATTGGCCTGGCATTGCCTGTATCCGTCGAGGGCATCACTTCAACTCTTTACCGAAGGGGAGGGTGCCGACGTGAAAACATCACAGTAGCGTAAAAGTAGCTCACTCAGTTCTTTGGCGTTTGGTTTTGAAAGCTCGGAACTGATCATAGAGGCCAATTTTTCCGGTAATTATGGGGTACATATGAGGTCACGAGAGGAGGTCGGTCAAAACGTGCAGAATGGCAGGGCTGACATTTCGGTGTCGCCTAGCAGCGAAAGTGAGGTGCGGGAGATCGTTTGGGGAAGTACTTGGGAATGCTTGTGGGCTAACGTACGGGATAGCAGAGGACCCCGGCTAGCTTTGCGAGAGAACGCTACGCGCCGTACACTAGCCCTGCGGAATCCGAAGACTCACGCACGGGTTCGGGTACTCACATGCGGTAGACAGGCTCCGGCAATCCAAAGTGAGGCTTTATTGCCTGGCAGATACAGTGCATACACCAGACAACACGACTATCGCTCGCGGGGAGACAGTGGCTCCTGTCGCTCGCTCAAGCCGCTGGGCTCAGACCTCGATATCCGTCATCATGGCCGCGGGAGCAGGGGAGGCATCCCGAGGCGACCGATCAAGGCAGAATCTCTCGGCAGAGTCCGTGGAGCCAACTGGGTTCACCGTCATCGGGGCATTCGGCGTAGGCACAGCCGAGCCAACCGACTCCGACCAAATCGCCCAGTCGACTCCCCGCCGGAGCGCTCGTTCGTCCCGCAGGTCAGCTCGGTGGGGAGAGGAGATCTTCCCCAGGTCGGGGAGAGGGTGGCGCTAAGGAAGGTGACGAACTGGTCCTCCTTCCCTCGCGCCCTCGCGCACACGTTCGCGGCAAGCCGGTTCGGCGCGTCGCGCGGGGTCATGAAGAGGACACGACCTACGTGACGCGCCGGCTACCCAAAATGGCGGCTCCCAGCTCGCGGAAACATGTGCAGGCGAGGCGTAGGGGAACACGGGCCCCCACAATCCCCCCGTCTTCAAGACCGAGCCTGCACCGCTTGGACAACCGCTGCCGAGCAAAAGTACAACACACCCCGAAATTAACAGCACTCGCCCCCGGTCAACAAAGGTCCGCAAAGTTCCTAACAGTTCTCCCATCTCGAAGCAGCACCACACCACACGCACAGTCCACGACACACCTTCAGTCCAGCGCGTCTTGTAGTCACCGGAGGTGGGGCAGCCCAGGAACAGTAGGTCAAGGCAGCAGATGTAAACAGCAGGCGAGAGCGGCAGGTGTAAACCGCAGGCCGAGGCAGCAGGCGGGCCGACGTCTCATCAGGCGGGAGGGGCCTCTTAAGCCAGTCGTTCGTCCGGCAAGGCCACCAGCTTCCGCCGCAGAGACGGCCGCCATGGTTGTGAGGGCACAAGAAGAGCCAGTCGACACGGGGTCGTGGCCTCGACAGTGTGCAGGCCAGGCCCGCCAGGGACCAGCCCAGAAGAGCAGCTTTTGGAGTGCTCGTGTGCTGCCAGTGAAGCGCCCGTGGCAGGTGCCTTGGAGAGGCGCCAGGTGTGCCTGCTCAGGAGGCCGCATCTCGATCTTCGCTGGACTGCGTCAAGCGGGCTGCGGCCTGGGGACGGGGCCTGGGCTGCCGGGGATGGTAGGCACCAGCAGCTTCCGGAACCGGCGGCGTGTGGTGTGGCTGCGGGCGACATGACCAGACCGGGGGCAAACGCCAGGGGGGATGGGCTGCAGAAGCAAGTCGGGAGTAACGGCAAAACAACGCCCAACTTCCCTGCTTCTGCTCTCCGAGTGGGAAAGCGAAACAGGGTGCTCGGGCCAGGCTAGGGCCAAAACAGGAACCCTAACACTGGTGCAGCGGTTCGATAACTCCGAATTTCGTGTGCTCAGAGCAGAAGGCGTCCACCGGTATCACACACTACATTCGAGGTTACCATGCCAAATCACGGAGTGGCAGAACTTCAAATGTAAGCCTTAGGCCGCACACGTGACCGGCCGCCCGCGAGTCGCATAAAGAGCTCAAAAATCACTCTTCGCAGACTGCGCGAGAAAACCACCTTGAAGGGGTCAGAGGCCTCCTTCGATGTAAATCAGCAGAAGTTCCCCTTAGGTTGAGCAGAAACATATCCTACAAAAAGAAAACAGCAAAAAACGAACAAAGCAAAACTATCAAATAAACAAATAAACGCGCCTGCAGCAATACGAACTGCTTTGCGCTCGGCGCCGACAGCAATACCAGCTGTTAGCGGACGCCTCGGCGGCCGCGCCGCCCCCCTCCTCAGACTTTCGGCTCTTCCTGGCCTGTCAATGCATCGGGTTCACAAATATTTACAACTTGGTGCCGACAGCAATACCAGCTGTTACCGGACACCCTGTGGCCGCGCCACCTCGCTCCATCTCAGAGCACGGCTCTTCCCTGAGCCCAACAAAGACAACAACAAAAAACAATATATCCCTATAATATACAGGCTATTTACAAAACAGATAGTTCTGCTCACCCTTAAGGAACTCTTCGCTGCTGAACGCCGTACCGGAATTGTAGGCAGGGGCTACTGCCGGCATGGGCGGTAAAAGGGGGGGGGGGGTTGCCCGGGATTCGGCGCGGGGTGGCAGCCGTCCCTTCGGGGCTCCCTTTGTTACGCTGCGCGATGGGAGGGTGCGTGGGGCGCCGCGAGATGCGGTGAGCGCCCGCGCGAGCTCTCGGAAGCGCAAGGCGCGCTCGTCGAGCTACCGTCGCGGCGGCGGCTGCGCGGGTGGGAGACATGGCTTCCCTACCCGCTCGCGCGGCCTCCGGAGTGCAAAGCGTCTCCGGCAGCGTTGCGTTTTTGCCGCGCGCGCGCGAGATATTCGGAGCGGAGCGCGCTTCCGATACCTCGGCCAGCTTTGCAAAAGGGAGCAGGGCTGCATGAACGCCTTGCCTATACCCGCCGTTGGCAATGTCAATCACAATGCCTGTACGAGCCAGAAAATCACGGCCGAGAATTACAGGCACTGTGAGGCCCGGGAGATGTACGAATCTGTGGCGTCGCACTCGTTTCTCCCATCGGACCACCAACCTCGCCGAGCTCCTGAGTTGGCTTTCCCGCTCGCTAGGTGGAAAGTGATGTCGCAAGCTCGCAATCGAATAGCTCTCCGATGCAAATGAGCGAGGACATCATCGCCGAACAGCGTCGCAGACGCTCCGCTGTCCAGCAACGCCGCAAACTTTCGACCAGCGATCGTAAGGGCGATGAAAGGCGCTCGTGCGTTGGGGCGTTTCACCCTGCACGCCATCGGGATTAGGGGCTCAGGCTCACCACCTAATGTAGCCATAGCCGTCGGCGACGAAGTGCTCACCGACGGCGGCTGGCGTTTCCCGAATCGCGCTGCCTTTCCGGCGCCGGGCAGGGAGCGGTGCACGCGCGGGCATAGTGGCCCGTTGCGTGGCACTTGTAGCAGACGATGCCGCGATGCGACAGCGCGGCCGGAGGCCGCTGTCCGCGCAACGCTGGCGGGTTCTCTTGGCTTGCCACTTGGGCGTAGCGGTTGGGTTCCGAGTGCGCTACTGCTCCCTGACTGTCGCGCTGCGCGTTCGGCCCCCTCGAGCTTTCCACACGGGCGTAGCTGTTGGGTTCCTCATGCGCGTTTTGTCCCCGGCCGTAGCCGTGCCGCGGCATGCCTTGCTGGGCGTCAGAACGCGCCCGCATGGCGTACGAGTACGGGTCGAGCGCGCGCTCCGACACATCGCGCGGCTCTATTTCCGTGCTCTCCGCGTACGCTGCTGTTGCCGCGGCGCGCGGCATGGGCGGTGGGGACGCACCCTGCCATGCGCACCTTGGCTCCAGCGTGGCGTGGGCTTGGGGAGGCGGCCGATAGCTGCGAGCAGCTAGTATATCGGCTTGGATGCGTTTTGCTTCGCTGGCCAGTTCATTGAGGTTGGCAAACTGACTGCCTCGAAGGTACGCTGCAAAAGTTGGGTGGGCTTGTCTCGTCACCCTCTCAACCTTTTCCGCCTCAGACGCCATGGGCTTTGCAAGCAAAAACAACTCCTGCATTGCCCTGACGTATTCGAGCAGAGACTCATCTCGGTGTTGAGTTCGCATCTCTAGCTCGTTCAACATGCGACGCTCGTAATCTGGGGGCAGGAATTCGCTAAGAAAGAGCGCTTCAAATTCTCCCATCGTACGAGCGTCGCGCCCCACCAGCCGGTACCACCGTGCAGCCTGGGCGGTCAGCGATATAGGCAGAACACGTCCTATAATCACGTTGTCGTCCATACCCGACGCCTCCTATAGCGGTGCAGCGCCTCGAGGTACTCCGTAGCACTCATGCGGTCAGAGTAACCGCCGTACTCGGGTATTCTGAGGCTACCGAGCGAGCTGTTAGGCCTGACGCTCGGTTGTGTGCGCACCGCGTTGATCAGGGCTTGTGCGAGATCGACTGCTGCCGAAGGCAGGGGTGGTTCCTCGCGAGACAACGCTGGCGTAAGGCAGGCGACGTGCGCCCTAGCCGTAACCGCTTGCGAGGTCTGCGTGGTGGGGTACGTTCGTGGCGCAAACACGCCGGCGAACGATGCGACCGCCGCACCGCTAGAGCCGTGAGGCTCGTACACGGCGGGGTCGGGTGCGCTAGAGCTGCGGCGCAGCTCCTCCTTTGCAAACATACCCGCTGGGCTGCTACGACCAAGGCCCGGAGGGCATGATCTCGTTGCAGCCCGTGGTGACGGCAGGTGGTCGCAAGAAGCGTTCCGCCCGCCGACACCGTGCGGCACGCCGGCAGGAGTGGGATGATAGCTCCCGTGACTCTCCCGCGCGGCGCTTTGGTTGCCTGCTAGGATAGCGCTGCCTGGGCCCCAGAGGGGCCTGGGCGTAGTGGTGGCGGCCGATAGGCGCGGGACTGGGTAATCATCCCTCGCGCTGTCGGTTTCTGTATGGGCAGTACAAGTGTTGCGCACAGTCATTTGTTAGCACAGTCCTGCTTTTTCAGATAAGTGACGTAAGGCAGCATTGTTCGTTGGAAGAAAGCGGGTGGCCTGGAAAACCAAGAACCTTTTGGCACTCGCAATCCTAGGATCAGCAAAACAATGCGAAGCTTCAATACACGTTTACGTGTGCACGATAGGTGGTACTCTGGAGGCGGCAAGCGGAATTGCCAATATATCATATTTTCATGCGATTTAAAGGTGTACAGGTGCTAAAATGTTAACCGGAACTCTACACAAGACCGTTCAGAATAGATGAGGCATAGCTTTGCCTGGTGAAGCCCCACAGTGAGTGAATCAACGACGGTTTGTTGATGGGCAAAATGTTCCTGCGTGCATGGCTTCGCACTGTCCAAAGTGTAAATAGTCTGACCAAACTGGATGACCAGCACAGGGAAAGACGATGGAGAGAGATTTAGTAGAAGCTTGTAAAATAAGACGGAAGAGGCTTACGTTCAATCCACAGGGCACTGTGTCCGCACTTCTGGGACATCGCGTTCTTAGTATTTCATTTATTTATTTGTAGACACAGCAGGCCGAGAAGGCTATTGCAGGAGTGGGTTATATACAATGCGTTCCGAAAAAAAAAACCGAATTCACAAAGAGTGGTATACGAGGAAGGTATTTAGGGACGCAAACATATTTAATGGGGACAGTGCGTGGTGACCATTAAGAGGGTTCTATTTGCGCATTGTAACAGAAAAAAAACATTAGTTGAAAATATTTTTTTTTCGGAAACAGTACGAGCTCACATATAGTTTTTGATACTTTACGATGATAACCATATAGATTGTTATTTTGTATCTGTCAATGAGCTTGTGTTATCAGGGTGAACAACTACGCGTAACGGCTTACAGTGAATCGCGCTGCGATTTTTTCTACCTGTTGCCTTTCTATCTGCACAATTTTCTGTAACGCGAATCGAACTGTACACCAGCTGAATGCGAGTTGTGCAAGTATCCCCCTATATCGACACAGTGTGGTTAATATAACATAAAAAACGTGGAAGTAGCAAAAGTGCTAAGGCTGTCGACTTGGAAAAGTGCATTCGACAGGTGCATTGCATGGGCGGTTAGAACAGGAGAAATGCATCAGTATCAATTACACGGGTAGCTTTTTACCATTGGCCGTGCTTTTTACAAAGCCCGCCAAATCTCGCGTTTACATCGAGGCGCGACTTTGACTATATGGCAGCCTGATTGGAGTATTGCCAGCATGCTACATCCACTCAAAAATTTCGTTATATGGCAGGTTTTTATTTATGGCGCCCGCGCTGTGCAAACGCAGCGGTATGTGTCTGCATCGCGTTACCACCAGCGTTTTGCTTTCAGCTCTGAAACCATTTAGGGAACCCCGCAACGTGAACGTGGATTTAATGGGCGCATTTAGGGCTGCGGAGCGCTAGTCGAAAACACATGCCTAAAAATTCCGATTGACCGCGGTTTTCAATGGCACTAGTAGAGGGCCGAGAGAAACAACAAACCAAATAGAAAAATTCACGTGTCTCCACGAAGTGAATCATGACGACTGTGCGAAGCACTGTGGATCGTTCTTATCGTAAATCACCGGAGGCATTGCCCACTAGCGCATGTAAATGAGTGACAACGGGTGTGAATAGTATATACAATTCAAATGCAATCCAATCCGATACAATTAAATTTATTCCGATCCCATTCATTTCAACCCATACACTCAAATCCTATTCAAACCATTTCAATCCAATGAAATCCATTTTAATCCAACCGATCCATTCCAATGCTCGTCACTCTTGCGGAACACTGTTTACACAGATGCCAAGCCTCGGAGAGAGCGAAGTCGTAAGGTGACTAATGCACTCGCACTTGTAGGAACTTTAAACAGGATGAAAAAAAAAGAAAAAAAAACAGGCTATCATGTGTTTTGCCTTTTTTCCTTTCGCACTGTGTTCAAGTTCGCTAGCTTGTGTTTCGCATTTTCTTTCTTCGTCCTGTGTTAAAGTTCGCTAGAAGCATGTGTCCATTAGTCAGTAACCAACTCTCCACTTCAATTGTCCTAATGTGCTTCGCCCCTAAAAGGACAACGGCGACATTGAAAGGACAAGTTCTGTCATTAATCACTGCTTTTTAATTACCTGCTCATAAAGAATCCTTTGGTGTCCTCGTACTTGTTACTCTTGCTTTATGCACCATGCAATGAGGCAGACACAAGTCAAATATATACTGCATGCACTTACTATCACTTTAGGTGGATTGCTTCTTATTTTCATGGAATGCACGTAATGCAAAAATGTTTGCATTTAAAAAAAAACAAATTTAGCTATACAAAAACGGTAGCATTGTGTTGATATTAAATATATTTTTATTAAAATTAATGCCTTGCATAAGTGAGAAATCAACTTAGTAGATATTACAAATGCGCAGTTTTCTAATATAAACATAAACATAAACAAAAAATTTTTTGATCAAAAAAGAAAAAAAATTTTACAACTCTGTTTAGAGACTGCTTGTCTCATGCAAATAAAAGGTCGGCGCTGCCGTAGTGCTTTACATGGCCCCCTCGATAAATCCAGGCTCCATCATGCTGTCACAAGGAACAGCTCTGTGGCTGTCTTGGGAACGTGTCATACTGAACCCCTGTTGATGACTACGCCATGCAGCTGAACACTGCCCCAGTGATCACCATTTACAGGCACATTCTGTCCTTCCTGGTGCTCGTCAGCGTGATCAATTTGGCGCGATGTGTTGTTACACCGGTGGTTGGAAAACAGCTAACCTTTGTTGTGGGGGCATTGTACTGCTGATTAAAAATAATCAACGCTAGTGGAAATTTTGTCGAAATAATTAAAACAATTATGATACCATACAAAAATGGCTTATGGGCATCTGGAAAAATTAGTGGTGAGATATGGCCGCCTATGGCCACTCATAAAATGGCATCAATTAGGCTACAGCCAGCTACTGACGTTTTTCTGCATTCTGCACTAAAGAAAGTAAACCTAACAATTCTCTTTAGATGAATATAGAACATCCTTGTGTGTTTAGTCTATAAAGTAACACGTATTCATGTTACTGTAGCCAGCTAAAGAAATATGTGTGGCTTTAGATCCAATAAACCAGCTGCGACTAAGCCCTTTTGTCTGCTATAGAATATTGTTTAAATCTAAGCCTACAGACTTGAAACCATTCAGCTGTCTTTTGACAACTATTGGAAATAATTTGTCCTAAAGCTAAAGACCGACAGCCACAAAAGCTCTTTTCACTGGCCATGGGCAGTTCTTTATCAATAACTCTACAGACTTAAAACCATTGAGCTGTCTTTTGCCAGCTATCGAAATACATTCATCCTAAAGCTAAAAAGAAAAAAGCTATTAAAGCTCATTTGGCTGGGTATAGGCAGTTGTTTGGCTCTAAGTCTACACACTTAAAACCATTCAGCTTGCCTTTTTTTCCAGCTACAGGAAGTAGTTTGTCCTAAAGCTAAAGAGAGACAACCAAAAAAACTATTTTGGCTGGCTATGGGCTGTTGTTTAGCTCTAACTATACAGACTCAAAACCATCCCGCTGTTTTTTGCCAGCTATTAAAAAGAATTTGCCTACAGATAAAGACAGAAATCCATAGAAGCCCATTTGGCTAGTTATGGGCTGTTGTCTATCTCCAAGTCTACATACTTGGGACAATTCATCTATCTTTTACCAACTATTAGAGAGGGTTTGCCCTAAAGCTAAAGAGAGGCAGCCATTAAAGCTTCTGCGGCTGGCTACAGCACATTATATAACTGTAATCCTTTACACGTGTGACAATTTAGCCACATTTACCCGGCATTAGGAAAGCGTTTGCGCAGATTTTACAGGCCTGCATCTATAAAAGCTTCCTTAGCTAACAACATAGTGACATCAGGCTCCAGCCGCTAATAGAAAAGTTTTAAACTATAAATGTGTAATTCGAGCAACCTTTATATCCCATTCCGCTGGTTTCAATACGAATGATCACCGAAATTTATATACTCATGATTTAACTAGCTACAACTAAAACACAGACTTGATAACGATGTTAACGTTGACCGGCCGATTATAAGAAAGTATCTGTTGAGACACATTAGTCACTTACTATACCAAATATACTGGAAAAGTGCAAATAAAGGCAGCTACTCATTAACGCTCAAGTTCAGGTTGAAACTTTGGATGCTGCGCGTCGGAAAAGCTTGCAAATGAACGTTTACCGGAAGATATATAAGTTCGGAGAATTCTTCATCTGCAGCCCTGTAAGGTCCACTGATGAGGTCAGTGGCTGGGCACGCAGGCTGTGCGTGAGAACCGGCCACTAGGTCTGGTGGCTCAACAGTGTGGCCTCTACGCGGCAGCCGTCGCGAATTCTTCATGGCATGTATGGGCGCCGGATCGTCCGGCCAACGAAATTCCGCTGGGATAATCCCCCATTCAGGACGCAGTCGGTGTCGCCGGATTTGTAAGACCCACTGATGAGGTCAGTGGCCAGGCCCCCGGGCTGCGCGTGAGAATTTGCCACTCTGTCTGGCGGCGTAGATCTCCCAACACTGCAGAGCAGTCGATACCAATTTGTCATGGCACGCACGGGATACGGATTTTCTAGCCGACAGAACACCGCGGTGATCATTCCCCATTGAGAATGCAGACGGCACCGCCGGTATCCGAGAATCGTCGACGTGGGACGCCGGGGAGGTGGAATTACCGGCGTCGGTGCGCGCGCCGCGCGAGACTCCATCGTTAACGCGCTCCGGTCGGCATAGTGCACTGTCGCCGCCTTTCGCCCTCACCCCGCGGGGTCGCACGCGCTTGCTCGTCCGCGAGCGAGCCGTTGACCCAAAGATGGTGGCGCCTCATTGAATATTCCGTAGCGCTTGAGTGACAGCTGTCTATGTGAATTTCGGCACTCCCTTACGCGTGTATTAATGCTGCAGGGGCGTTCCCAAGAAAGCGTGAGCTCGAGTTGTTATAAGGCCGAAGTTGGCCGTTGCAAATTGTTCTTGTATGAGCGCTGAGCTGGGCAGTTCCCGGCGGGGCAAAGAGTCTCGACCGTTAAAGCTAGGTTGGGGTTTGTGATCCCCCTAGGCTTGAGGTTAGGATCGAGTCAGAAGTTTAGGGTACAGCACCATACCGGGCAAGTAGACGGATCCTGCGGCGAGAACAGTGTCTCGGCCGTTGTTTATCGAGCGGTTTGTGTACGCTCCGAGGATAGGAGAGTTAGACGAAGTTGAGAAGCTCCAGTGATTTGGACCCACTGAGAGCTAGCGTCTAACTGCAGTTCGAAGCTTTTTCCTTTAGTACTCATGTACGTAGTTTTTCTACAGTAAATAGCGGTATATAAACTCTTCATTTCACTTATTCAATCCCCACGCCCAGAGTTCGTCAATTCGATCGCCGTCTCCAAGAACTTCAACACCATCGCCCTTCCAGCCTCCAGCTAAAGCAACAGGAGCCTGGGCGATTGGGTTCCCGATCGACATCGCTCTTTGGGGAAACGAACCACAACCATCTTTACTTGCCCTAAGCTGCCGCGGCGAGGGTAAAAACGGGCTTCTCTGAAAACGGATTTCTCAGCGTCAAAGCAGATTGGGAGTAACTTTTGCCGCCGGTGGTACGCGCGCACACGGTCAGAAATATGGTGGTAGCTGCGAACAACTGCATTCCTTCTACCGCGGTGCCCACTTTGAGATTATTCATAGAGAAAGGGAGAGAGCGACCGACGCGGGACCTAAGGAGGCACAGAAAGGGAATTCTTTGAAGCGATGCAAAGGTCCCCACGAAACATCTTCGCCCAAATAGATTTTAGATAGGTATGTTGGCTTATCCTGCACAGAGCTTGGGATCCTTCAGCATTGAGACCAACATACAGCAAGGGAAGAATTGTGTTCCTAGGCGTAAAATAACTAGAAATTCTTGGCATTTTTGCTGGAGGGAAGCCCGGTAGTCGTCATCGCAAGGGGCACGGTATGTGAGCTCTCGTGCCTCTTGGCCGGTGCCTCGTTCTCCTCCAGACCGTTGGGTCTGAGCTTCTAGGTGACTTCATATATTTTCGGAATTCTGGAAGGGAGTGGCTTACAGAAGCGTTTAGGTATTATGTCTTCAGAAAGCAGTGCAATGGACTTTGAGATCCTGTAACAAAGCTTAAGCCTCTTTTCGAAACTTGCGCTAGCTGGATTGCCAAGAGGATGTCTCCAACTTCCACTTATTTGTTCCTGTACGTATAAGGGTCATGCAATCACTAAGATTGCCTAAATAGTCAACTACGACCACTGCTGCCTTGTACTTTCGTGCGTGGTGGAGTGGATGCATACTGTGGTCGTATGAGCTTGAAACATTCCTCAAACGAAATTGATCCTGACATATGCCTGTTCTTGTGTAGGCTTTGATCCGCGCTTTTTGCAAAGGAAAGATTTTATGCGGCATCCCTGAATCGGTGACCTTTCTATCAAGGCGCGCAGGTGTTTCCTTTCAAAGGGGTAACCTGTGTTTCATACGATAGCCCGTCCTAATTTTATTCTCCCAGCCGCTCAGTTCGCACTAAGGGAGTGATCTCCCAGATTTCTTCAAGAGCGTTATGAAGATCAATTTTGAGGGCATATTTATCATCGTCATCATCAACATCCTATGTAGGTCGACTGCACGACGATCCTCTTCAATTGACATTCGCCACTCTTGTCTTGCGCGGCCCGAGTCTATTCTTTGCTTCCGAATGTTGCTATTTCTTAGCTAGATCGAGTTAATGGCCTTCTTTTTTCTAAACCCACCTCTGGCTCTCCATTCTCTAACGCTGGTCAACCACAGGTGGTCAGTTTGTCACGGTTTGTCTCACGGCGAGTTTCAGGACTGCCATATTTTTTGTCGCAATGATGGTGTTTTTTTTTTCTTCAGTGCGGGAGAATTTGTGTTATGGTTAGCTCTGCAATATCCAGCTGATGGTCAGTCGCTGAATGAGTTCTACCGCTTCACCTTTCTATCCTTCTTGTCTCCTCTTTGTTACGTGTTTTATAATGTGGGTAATTAGCAAGAGATTCTCTCACTGCGACCTACGATCTGCAGTAACTTCTTCCCGCCACCTCAAAGCCAATGGCTCTGTCGGTGCAGAGCAGCTTGGCTCTGCAGCAGGTGCAAATGATGACCTTCTCGTCGTCGGTTCTTCAGTCAGCAGGGTTCGGGTAACGCGGATGGCCATACACTTTGCAATATCCGGGTGGGGCTAAACCATTGGGGATTGCAGGAGGGCTCACTGCGAATATTGGCCTGGGACCCATATTTCTAATTAAGACCTCGATGACCGCTTCAATCGACGAAATGGCTGAAACTGGGCTGTCGACCGCATGGGGCATAGTATTGACCGAGGCAGTCGCTTGCGGTTGTCGGCACACTATACTTTGGACGGTGTGTACGAGGGAGTCGTGGCAAGAAATCTCGGGAGAATATGACTGAAGGTATAGTGTTTTGCAGGAAGAAGACGCAGCCGTGTTGAGAATCGTAGCAACTGCTGCGTGATGGATTTACTTTTTAGTTTCTCGAAGAGTTAACATCCCTTCAAGGTGGTATCGACTTTTGTACAGTCCTTACATAAGATGAAGTGGAAAGCGTCCTCAGCTATTCTTTTAGGAACATGCCCAATTGAGTCCTACTCAGACATCTCATTATTGACCTTCGAAAGAGAGCCGCAACCTCTTGAATATAAGAGACGTAGGGCTCGTTCAATATCGGGGGAAGGGATGCAAGCTCTGTTTCTGAGCGCAGCGGATAGCCTATGGGCTTGCCGCATATTTTCGAAAGTTTCACTTAACCGACTCTCCAACTGGTTAGAGTAGCTCCTTTTCTTTAGTACCATGTGATTGCAGTACCTAATAAGTAGAAGGATAGCCAAGCATGAGCGTTGGTACTAATGGTTGGGGGCGCTGACCCGCTTGTGTAGGTTTAGCCAATTTTCGACGTCACCATCGCCAGTGCAATGCTCGTGGGGATGAAAAACGACGACAAGCGGAGTCGCCGAATGGCTGGGTGAAGCCATATGTCCGAATAAATATGACGCCCGATTTTGGGATACGTAATAAAGGGTCACGATGCCCTTTCGATTGTGAAGCCGAGAGGATCGGAAGTGAATGTCTGGGTGATGTGAAGGAAGACGTGAAGCAAAAAGATATTCACTTAGTGTGCTTACAACCCCGAGAGGACCACCCAAGCAGGGCGCTAGATCCACTTCTGCTTCTAGCTCCGTCCCTTAGTCCGAGCGTGCTAGTGTCATTCATCTTTCGGCTGGTACACGTTTCGTACGAATGTTGTAAATATATAGGCTACGTACTACGTCGTGCGCTTTTTCCTCCTCAGCTGAGACAGTGTAGCAGTATAAACTGTTCCTCGTCTTCTCGGCGGGCTTTTCACTTGCGCGCGGGGGTCTGTGGCGGCAGATGGTGGGTCCTGCCGAGCCTGACCCACGCGCTCACCCTAGCACAACGTCAACGCCTCTGCAGGAGCAACTGCAACCTAATCTTTACAAGGAATACGTTGGTAGAGGGGGTCACCGTTGTTCACAGACACATTATCATCCATTTGGTATGTGGAATCTGTGCTTATTTTGTGCTTTTTTACATGAATGCTGAGCTGTACGATCTATGTCTCAGAGCCTAACACGCGGACTCGACGCGCTTGGGAAGTGCTGCCTGTGTTTTATGTATACATAAAAATTTCCATCCAACGACAGGCTAACAGCTTCGCTGTAAAAATATTGGGCAGCGACATTTACAACTATATACGTAAAAGAACGCCTAAACCTTATAGTCAGGCGGGTGAAATGTTTTCGAATAATTCGCTTGAGAGGGCGATTGAAGGAATGGGTGGGGTGCAAAGTGTACGAAGGAAACAAGGCCAATTCAGAAACATTCTGATAGTAGGAAGATAATTCAGACTCAAATTTATCAAACGGAGATTCGGTTGAACTGGGAGAGTACACTTCATTTTTAATTCATATTGAGAAAGAAACTGCTCCTAAAAATAGCAATTTCTGCGGCCAAATGCGAGGTCACTTCTTTTATACTACCTTATAATCACTTCAGATTTATTTGTTATATTCGTAAATGTTCATCATTTTGTGTTATCAAGCTAAACTGAACTACAGGGTAATGTTACCTGAATGAAGTTTCCAATACCAGGCAGCGCGTCGTCCTGTGATTTTTTACTCTGCGCCGCATTTTTCTGCACTATTTTTCATGATGCTAATTGAACTCTGGGCGGGGTGAATGCAAGTTGCGCACGCAATCCCCTGCCAGCGCAGCTCCGTTCTTCTAGCCAACTCAACAGATACCAACTAAATGAGTTTAGGTTTTCCACTTAGAAACGCGAGATATTGAGGTTAATTGGATGAGCATTTTCAAAAGGCGAGTTGCTGAAGTGTTATTTGGGGGAGTACCAGTTCACGTTCCCGTTGTGAGTCTCCCCTATTCGCGTCGCCTTAAAAAGGGGAGATATTGTAGATATGGGAGATATATAGGGGAGACGTGGTAGCCTCACGTTTGTCGCGCCATTATGCGACATCCCCTGAAACCTGAGATTGCTCGTCAAGTCACCAAATCACTGCGCCAGAGCAGTGCAAACGCGGAAGTACGTCTCGGACTGGCGTTGAGTCTAGCGTTTTGCTTACAGCTCCAACCCGGGGATCCGCAGCTTGACGTCCACTCTGTTTGACATTGCTTGGCACATTGTAAGGGTCAGAATAACGGCTACGTAACTCCGAGATTTACACATGCTAAGACATGGGTGTAAGAGTGCTGATTGTCAATGGCTTTCGATCCCACTGGTGGAGAGAAGAGAAAAACAAAGCAAAAGGAAAGGGACGATGGGGAAATTTGAAGGACATGTTATAAACCAAAGCATTTCTTTTTAATTCACTCTATCAAGAAGAATTATTCGGTGTCCTCGAAGTTTGTACTGTTGCCTCATGCTCGCTAAGATGGGAGTGACATGTTAAATATTTGAAACTCTGGTGCGAATATTTCATTTTAAACGTGTTCATTCCTGCCTTGGTACGATAAATATGGCGATTCCGGTCATCACAAGTCAACATCGTACAATTCTCTGAGAACGACCACAAACCTCGGTAAAAGTTGGGGCAGTACATATATAACGTATGTTTTTAAAACACCTTTTCGGGGATTCAGCACAGTAGCATCCTGTCTATAATAGAGATTTTTATCTGAAAGCAAATTCATTTCATTTCTCGGAAAACAAAAAACAAATTATTTCACAGCCGCGCTATTACCCTATTTAAAAACAAACAATTATTATGTCGTCTAGGAAATTATTAAATTTTTATCATGCAGGTATACTTTTTTTAAGTAGTCATATAACTAAACACACGTAACTGTCCGTTACGTGCTATTTGAAGGGTCGGTATACAACAGTGGCTTAAGTGGTGCCCTCTCTATAAAACCAGGAACCGTGCATCCGCTGCCCTATGGACGTAACTTAGCGCATTCAGATTATGACTACACCATGCAGCGGAATCGTGCCTGATTAACTCGCATTTAGCAACACATTCTGTACTTCCCGGTCTTCGTTAGCGTGATCAATTTTTCAGAATTTGCTGTTATTCCTGTAGAAGGAAACCAGTTTACATTTGATGTGTGGGCAATGTACTGCTAATCAAAACGCAGTGGACGTGGGATTTGGTTTTCCAAATTAATATAGCAATTAGCAAGACACTCAAGACGTTCCTGCAACGTACCGCCCGTAAAATGTTAACAGTACAAAATGACAAGGTGCCAGCCGCAGCAAAAAGCGGCAGTGTCAGATGACACGTAGGCTAGACAGACATAACTGTGCGCATGCGCTGGAGTATCCAGGTGCAGAAAGTCTGCCACGTGAGCGCCCATTAGCAGCCGACGAAGATGCGCCAGCGGCTATAGTAAGCTTCCGTTGTGTGAATGGAGTGGCATCCCCTTCTTTGCTGTTGTTAGCACATTTGACTACTGTAGCTATCGCGAAAGTATTGTCGAAGTTTCCAATATTGTTTTGTTTGTGTTCCGTTCATAGCCCGGGTCCTTAGTTAATGCTTAACGAGTTTGATATATATCCAGGTTTACCTATATATAGCCAGGTGGGCGAGTGTACGTATCGCAATAGAATCATGCAATTTTTCAATATTCTTGTTGTGTTTCCATTTATTTCATAGCCTTGAGGCTCAGTGGATACGAAGCGAGTTCGAGGTGTATCGGGGAAGCTAGTTTAAAACCCCGGATATGGTCTACCAAAGAAGGGCAGACAGGATCAAGGGATAACTATTTTAATGAGTGGCTTGCCGAAAATTTAGGCCAGCCACCATCAGAGGTTTTCTTCGAATGTTCTTGGATCCAGGGCAAGTCCTAATAGAAGGGGAACGTTTGCCGGATTGGTTGCATGGAGAAGGATGGGCATTTCACTTATGAATATGCATCGCCATTTTGGGCGTCTTTTTCTGCCCTTTATAGTGACCTAACACATACCCTAATTCGCATTGCCCAGCGAAAGGGACAGCAATTGAAAAATGTTCTTTGAAACTCCTACGATTACTGCTTCTGTGATCTGCATGAATAAGTATTGATTCATGATGGCCCGCGCAGAAGAAAACAGGACAAGAAAAGAAGGGACGACAGGCTGCGGTAATCAGTGGCTAAGGCGTTGTGCTGTAGAGCCCAAGGATGCCGGTTTGCTTCCTGGCCGTGGCGGTCGCTTTTCTGATGGAGGTGTAGCGGCACCGCTAGGCAGCCCAGCGCAAGCTGCTCCCGCGAGACGCGGCTTTACCTTTCTCTCCGGTCTGCCACCGGCTTGACGACAGTGCGCCTTTGTGGATACGCGTATTGGCGACGCCGCCGATGGCTTAGTACTGGGGTCAGTCCCCCGCTCGTTTTAACGGTGGACGTCGGGGGAAGCATAACTTGTTGTCCAGCCGACTCCTGGCATTAGTCTTGGCGCCGTTGCCGTCTGCCCGCTGGGGGAGCCTTTTCCTCTCTCTTTCGAAGAACGCGGGGGTCCCCCTTCTTTCCCTCGTCGAGGGACACCCTAAGGGTACCCATCGTTTCAAAATAGTCTTGTCTTGAAACTGCAAACCAGCTCCACGTCTCCTTTCTCACCTCCTTCAGCAGCCGACATTCGGTGCTACTAAAATTCCATGTTAAGATTCGCATCTAGTCTGCCGTTTTGCACTGAAGTTTAATGTATCATTCTTACTTTTTGTATGTACATTAACCAGTTTCGTTCTCTTGAATATTGAGATCGCTTCCCTCTATGCACAGCTATAGCAGCATTTCTATGTCCGTTCCTCATTTCAACTATGTGAATGCCCCCATATTAATGTATTGATTTTATTCAAATGAAGGTGCAGATCTGCGAGATATACGAAATTCATTGTGAAGGAGACAATGATACTGCAATTTGTTTTATTTTTAGTGTATCATCGGTGCACATTTGGGCATACGCTTTGCAATAGGACGGAGGCACCGGCAGAACAAAAAGCTAAAAACGTTTCAGCAGTTTTAGCAGACATGTTTAAATATGCCTCCCAACCGGACGGGCTTCCGTCAAACGCCGGACTTGTCACACGATTGTAGCCAGACATTGCAGACAGCTGTGGGAATAGTTGAATGCCTACCTATAGTCTAATCACATGAATTCATCGATCAACAGGCTTTTTTTAGCTCATATGAATCTATTGCATTAGACGATGCTGCATTCGCTGACTTTATTGTGGGGTTAATGAAGAAAACATCCTCGTGTAAAATGTTTGGTAAGGGTAATGGGAACATTTTACTAGCGCAAAAGACGTACCACACGAGTAAGAAAAACACAGGACCAACCAACTAGCCCAAATTTTCGTGTTTAATTGTTGGGTAAGGGGTGTGCGAAATGAATCCGTGCGTCTTAGAGTGATACAAGAAAAGTAATACCTTATTCAGAAGCATTTTGTTTCCAATGAAACTTGTTGCTTCAGCCCTTAATAAAATTGTCGCATCACTAAATTAGGATACGTTCTAAGAGCGAAGGCATGACTAGTTTGGTGTTTCGCTTTTTTACAAGCGGGACAAGGAATCTTTCTTCTTATTAGTGTGCGCACATCTGGTGTGAATACTGAGCACTGAACCATACCACAGAAGGTCCCACAAAAAGCGCAATACTCCGATACTATGTTTTATAGAACAGTGTGGGCGCACCACCCCCCACTTCCTAAAAATAATATAGTGCCCTTGGATAATGACAAAGCCCACTCCGATGTCCTTAGCCCTAGTTTTACTCTCGCCAATCAGCTGATTCATGGCGGGGAGGGTGTAGCAAAGGGTGAAGTTCTTACGGCCCTTGTTTGGAAAATTCGGCCCTGCGTATTGGTTTTGCCAAACGGCACCATTTTCTGTGTTCGCGCCGGCCCCCGTGTCTGAATGACAACAAATAGGCACAATACTGCAGAGGGCTATAATACCGGTTCTGATGAGTAATTTAGTAGGCCGCCTTGTTGTCTACATATGTTGATTCGTACAGTGCTCACACGACAGGAAGAATGCGAGGAGGACGATACAGGCGCTGTCCTTGCGAATGATGTGCTTCTTTCTTTTTCTACCTCGTGTTAGCGCTCTTCCAAGTATGCAGCCATACCAACTTGCTCGACTTCTTTACTGTTGAATCTCTTCATAAATGAGAACGATTATATTTGTTGCTGCGGTCCAGTGTGTCGGCATTTGGTGGTGAGTTCCTTGCCTCTGCGGACAGTGTGGTTTTTATTTTTGTATGGGCCCTGGTCGGAAATTACTCACACTCAGTTGGTGCAATTTATTTTCTACAAGACTGCCGAGCATGCTCCCACGCCGTCCTGAATTTTGGTGAGTGAAGCAAGCAAGCATTGTTGGTTGGGAGAAAGCAAATGGCCCGACAAACCAAGAACCCCTAACCACCCGCAATACTAGAATAAAGCGCACAGGTCAGAGCGTCAACAAACGTTGACGTGAGCACAATATTTCATTGGTGATTGGGGCGAGAAGGGAAAACGCCAATGTGTTGGGTTTCGGCGCGCTTTCAAGATACACAGGTGCTCAAATTTTATCCCGAACACTCCGCTGCGGCCCGCCTTATTGCTCAGTCGTAGCCTGGCCGCGTAAAGCCCCACAGTCTGTCATTTAACGACGCTTCGTTTATGGGCAGAACTTTCACGCAACCATGGCGTTGCCCCGTCTAAAGTGTGAATAGTCAGAACACCCGGGATGTGCTGCACGAGAGCAAGACGCAGGGGTTTTTTTAGAAGCTTGTAAAACGGGCCAGAAGGGATTCACGTGCATGTGCCACACACCATTCAATGGAAAGGGCACAGAGGGAGCCCTCCTGCAACATCATGTGCATACTTATTTATTTATTTATTTATTTATTTATTTTTTTATTTATTTATTTATTTATTTATTTATTTATTTATTTATTTATTTATTTGTACACACTGCAACTCGACTAGGCTATTGCAGGTGTGGGTCAGAATCACTTTGTTCCGAAAAAAAAAACAAGAGTACTTCTCAGAGTGTTAAAGAAGGAAGATAGTTCGGCCGCAAACATATAAAGGGGAGAGTGTGCGTTGACAAAGGGAGTGAATTCCCTTTGTGTAATGTATTGGAATACACACTATGCTTTAAAATATATAGTGCGGGCACAATGCAAGGTCACGTGTACCTTATGATACTTAATATTGATACCGGTATAATTTTTTATTTTTGTGAGTGTCTATCAGGTTGTGCTGTCGAGATGATCTGAAATACATATTGCGGCTTACTGCATTAAGTTCGAATTCCTAGCAAAGCGTCGTCCTGTGATTTTTTAAACTTTGTCGCTTTTTGTGAGCACTGTTTTCTCTGGTGCCGATGGAACTGTGGCTTAGCTGAATTGCCGTTGTGCATGCATAGCCCCTATACCAACTGAGCGCCGTTACTCTAGCTGCATAAATGTCGACGTTCCAAATGAACTAACGCTTTCGACTTGGAAAGAAGTGTTCGAGAGGTGCATTGCATAAGCGGTTAGTACTTGAATCTCCGGCTCTGACTCTCCCTTTTACATGGCGATGCGAAGTGTGGTGGGTTGTAGCCTCCTGTTAGAAGCGCAATAGAACTTGATTGTATGGCAAGTCCCCAAATGACTCCACCAGAGCAGTGCAAACGCGGAAGTACCTCTCGGACTGGCGTTGAGTCGACCGTTGAGGGTTCAGCTCTAACATAGTGACCCGCAGCTTAACGCGCATGTGTTTGACCGGGCTGGGCGCAGTTAAAGGCACAGTTGTACGACTAGGTAACTCTGAGCAATGGATATGCTCAGGCATAGGCATAAGAGGGCCGGTTGTCCATGGTTTTCAATACTACTAACAAAGAGGAGAGAAAGAACAAGCTAAGAGAAAACGACAATGGTGAAATTTCAAGGACACCTTCGAACACTAAGCGCTGCTTTTTAATGCACGGAATCATAATGAATGATTTGTTGACCTGGAACATTTTACTAATGCCTCATGCTCGTTTCGATGGAAAAAATATGTAAATGTTTAAAATTATACTAGCAAAATTTTATTTTCCGAATATTTTATTAGTTGAGCATGTGAGATGTGTAATGCATGAACATGAATATTTAGAACAGGCGAACTGTATAAGTATCAGTTAGGCAAGTACCATTGCACCTTCTCTGCCTAATCTCCTCTCCAGATAGCGGGGTGAATTCGGGTATGTGGTAGCCTGACGTTAGTAGGGCCATCATGCGACATCCGCTACAAATGAAGGCTGTATGACAGGTCCCTAAACGATGGCGCCCGAGCTGTGCAAAGGCGGCTGTATCAATTGCTCTCGTGTTTACGCCAGCATTTCGCTTTCATATCCAACACCTTTTGCCGAGCCTATAGCTTGAACGTACGCCGAGTTGAACGTAGATGGGCACGTGGAAAGGCTCAGAGTTTTGGCTACGTAGCGCGCTAGTCACAGACAAGACATACGCTTAACAATATTGCCGTATATTCACGGTTTTTAGTCTTACTAACGGAGGAAAGAGGGACACGTTAAGTTGTTAAATAGTGCTTTCTAGCTGATTGCATCCCGAAGAATCCTTTGGTGTCCTCGTAATTTTTACTGTTGGCTGATACCCCTGTAGAATCGCCATGCTTCCCCAATGCATGAAGTAGTAGTAGTAGTAGCACCTTTTGTGGTAAGGAGAGCCAGAGGCTGGTTTAGAGAACAGGAAGGGGGATTAGGGGAGGGGAATGCAGCGTCGTTTACAGGGACGTGGCAACTTGCAGGGACCACAGTCGACCCCAGCTACACTGCCCGTGCTAGGCCACTTTTGATAGCAAACAGCCCTATTTATGTGCAGTAGAGGTTTCTCCATAGTATGATAGTCTTCTGCTGGGGTGCTTGTGGGTGCGTGGAAAGATGTAATGATGTCTGAGCGATGTTGCGAGAAGAAGGAGCAATCCCGAAGGAGATGAGTGAGGTCTGGATATGTGAGGGTAATGCGGAATGTACATTTGAGAGGCAGATTGGGTGAGAGCCATTTTCGGATTATGTGCGGGGTTCGATGATTTTGGGTTTAATGGCGCAAGGCCGACAAAGGCAAAGAGCGGCAATTTTTTATGTGCGGGGTGTAGGCGGCATTTGCTAGGAGCTTGTTGAGAAATACGTCACCGGCTCGTGGCAGGGGAGGAATGCCGGTTAAGAACCTTTGTGGTGTGGCAGCGATGTAGCGGTTCCTCTTGTCGCGCTTATGTCGAAGTAACTGCAGGGAAGGAGGTAGCGGTGACGGCGTCGGCGTGCCGGGAACCAGCGGAGGTGTGATACTGCTCTCCTGTGCCGCAGAATGGGCGGCCTGGTTACCCGTGCAAGCTGTCTCGTGGCCGGGAACCCAATCAATCCGTACAGATACCCCATTGTTACGGAGTAGGGCAACATGGGTCAGGATTTGTTGTGCGAGGGGGTTGAGAGATGATTGGCGTCTGAGTTTTTGAACTACGCCGAAGGAGTCCGTGAGGATTCGAAGGTGGGATGGGGGCATCTGCGAGACGTCGAAGCTTATGTGGTGTAGGGTACCGATGACAGCGTGGAGCTCAGCCTCCAACGGCGTGATGTGGCCAAGGTTGAGGCTTCCTGTGCCGCTGAGATCTGGGTTCTCCGCGCACTGCCAAGCCAGACCGACGATGTGGTCCCTGACGCTGGCATCCGTATAGATGTCAATCTCTCCGGGCAAACGGGACCGCTTGAGCTTTACTAGGTGCTGTTTGCGCAGCATGGAGTGACCGCGCGGGACTGGTTTCGAAGGTGCATTAGGGGCGACATCCGGGAGAGTCCATGGAGCCATTGGGATTAGAAGGTTGTGCACCTGGATGGGCCGTTGGTTGTCCTAATGTGAGAGCACCAGTCCTTGCAGGGTAATAGTCCGCTTGAAGTCCACTTGCATTCGAGTTTCCTTCATTATCAGATCGATGGGGGGAAGTGGAGCAGCTTGTTCCAGTGCCGTAATTCGTGTATGCCGAGGTAAGCCGGTTATGGTTCGCAGTGTGGCTCTGTGGAGGGTGTGGAGGAATTTGAGATTAGTCTTGCTGAAGTCATATACAGGGGCACCATATGCAAGGGCACCGATGGCCACAGCATGAGCCAAAGCAAACCATGAACTTTGATGTGCACCGCCATACTTGTTAGAGAGGCGCCTAATAAGGTGAAGCATCGGTTTCCATTGCTTTTTTAATTTGGTTAGCCAGATGTTTGGACTGTTGTGACTGCCCAGCGGGGTGCCAAGCAGCCTCATGTGGCCGCAAGTGGCACGGATAGTGTTATTTGCGATGAGGAGCGCGGTTCGTTCCGTATCAGGCGAGGACTTGGTTGCATGAACAAGGAGGAGTTCAGTTTTTTCAGGCGCCATCTCAAGCCCGAGTTGAGGCAGATGGTTCTCAAGGCTTGCGACAGCCGCCTGAAGTTCAGTAATCATACTGTCCGTGTTTTCGAAGTCATTACCTTCTGTCCATATCGTAATATCAACCGCGTAGATGGCGAAACGGGTGGATGTGTCTCGCTCGAGTTGACGAGCCATACGGGTCATCGCCAGATTAAAGAGGACTGGTCCGAGTATAGACCCTTAGGGAACTCCTCTGTCCAGAAAGTAAGTGCGGGGCGACCAGCCTGGATGCGAACCGTTAAGTTTTATGGGTGTACTCTGGAGAAAGTGGCGCACCCAGTCTTGAGTTTTTTGGCTGGGATACGCTTGGGCTAATTCCTCTAGAATTGCGGTTTGACTGACTCTGTCGAAGGCCTTGCGTATGTCGACGGCGAAAACGTAGTCTGGTAGGCCACAACTCTTTGCCGAGCGGTTGATAACACGACGTAGAAGCCACAGACAGTCGTGTGTACCGAGATGAGGGCGAAAACCGGTTTTGGAGAGGTGAAACCAGGGTTGAGCGTATTCGAGGTAGTATTGTAGCCGGGCATGGATGAGACGTTCTATTAGTTTACACAGAGTAGGAGTATGTGAAATTGACCGCAAGTTTGTGATAACATTTGGGTCTTTGTTTGGTTTGGGAATGGGATGGACAAGGGTGAGTTTTAGGTAATCAGGGACCTCACTCATCTCCCATAGCTTGTTCACGTGGGCTAGTGGTCGTGTCAGGGTAAAATCGTCCATGTTCCTAATTTGTTGCCAGGTGATGCCGTCATGGCCAGGTGCAGAACGTAGTTTTTCCTGCATTATGGCCGCCCGGAGTTCTGCCAGAATGAACGGAAAGTCTAGGTCCTCGCGTGAATGGGGGACCTGGATGACCGGTAGTGAGGAGGGCTGGGTAAGTGGTGCCGTGGGGAAGAAGATAGTAATAAGTTGGCGCTCTACTGTGGCTGGATCTTCCGTCAGTGCAAGGGTGGAGAACAGTGGTTGGGGTTCTTTCGATTTCCCGGTGGGGCCTCTGGAAATTCGCCACAGCTAGGAGAGGCCACGTTCCTTGCTAAGTGAGGAGCACAAGTCATTTCAATGATCATTCATTAATTCCTTCTGATACGAATTAATCAGTTTGTATTGTTGCGTGATGCGCATCAGGTCCCCATGGCGATGACCATTGTAACGGTCGCGGTGAGTGAGCTGCTCGACTCGCTTCTACAAATTCGATAAATGCCCGTCCATGGTAGGGGTGTCTTCATAACGGGTGACTTGTTCGGAAGCCGCGTGCGAGGCCTGTTGGACGCCAGCGATGAATGCCGAAAGATAGTGGTCCTCATGTGCATTGTGAGCTTGCCGAAAGGCACACCAGTCTGTTCGAGTGATAGTTTTCGTCATGCGGAGTCGCTTGCCGCGTAATGTCAGCTTCGCATCTAAGGGGCCTCTGCTGCGGACATTGTGTTTCCTCCTTGTTGAAAATGGTACCAACATACTCGTGAAGTGCAGCGCTACACGTACGTGCCAATTGTGACTCTAAACGACCCCTTCTGGGGCCAGTTATTGCCCTGTTCTTTTTTGGGCGAAGCTAAGCCTAACCCGCCGCCACGCCGTCGGTCCCCCCTTCACTGCTCCGGCCCGCGAGGCTGGGAGCGCCGCTGAACGCAGCGTCTTCCTCAGCGTTCGGTGGGGATCTTGTTATTCAAGATGGTCCTCCGACCTCCTCGCTGCAAGTAGCAACCACTTCTGCTGATGCCGGACAACAACCAGAACCTGTTTAAATGGAACACGACGAAGGGCCCGGCTTACCGAGCCAGCCAGCGCCCTGGACTTTTTGGCACCGCAACAAGAGCACCGGAACAACACTCGTCACCAAGACTGACCGGGTAAGTCGACCCCCCTCACTGTTATTGCTAAGGCCACTATCCAAAATCCACATTCGCGAAATACCTAAGAGTGCTTTCGCTAACCTTATAGGCACTACGGCCCCACAAGCCTTTCATTCCGATATAGCCTCTCACAAGTACGACGCCACCGGCAATTGCCTTTACGTCACAGTTTACGATGACGAACATGCCTCACGCATCCTGACTACCCAAGTCACGATTAAACAAAATGGCAAATGCACCTCTATCACAGTTCAGGTCAAAAATTCCCCGCACCGTCCAAATACCACAAGAGGAGTAATTACAGTTGAGCCTGAAGACTCCAACGAAGATATTTTCGGATGGCTTCGCTGAAAACATGCAGACATTCTCTCGGTACATCGCATCGGCAAAACTAACCGTGCGGTAGTCATTTTCGACTCCCAAACTTTGCTAAAAGCGGTGAAGTATTACATGGCCATCGTTAAAGTGAGCCCCTATGTCCCCAAGAGAATGGTATGTTACAACTGCCAGGGCATCGGTCATATGTCCAAGTACTGTCCCAGCCAGACGGTGTGCAGGACCTGAGGTAGACCACATGATGTAGGTGAGGATTGCGGTCCGACAGTATATTGTGCTGGATGTGATGAATTAGGCAACATTGCTGTCAGTCCAACTTGCCCCAGCAGGCTCCCCTCCAATAGCACCCCCGCTAAGGATTCTGCCAAGGGCATTTCTTGGGCGGACAGAACACGTGAGAAGGAAACTCAGCGCCAACCAAACAAGAGCTAAGGTTCTTGTGACACTCAACGGGTCCCCCCCTTACGCCGCCGTCTTGGCACAGCTGGCTGCCTTGCAAGAAGAAATCCAGCAGCTCAAGATGGAAAACGAGGAACTCAAAAAAGCCCTAGCTGCAAAGAATCAGAATCTGACCAAAACGAACCCAATAAACCCTCTTCGCGCAACAATACGCGCCCTAGCCGGAGCCCCGGATTAAGACGTACTCCCACATCACAAAGTAGGATCGAGTCAGAGCTCACGCAGGCTCTCCACGCTATCCGAACCGACATTCAGCGTGAACGTACAACACCGCAAGATGACATCGGTAAAATTCGAAGTCTTCTCGAAGGTCATGTACAACAAACAACGGCCTTACTGCAACGTTTTTCAAAGGGCTAACCCCAACAGAGGCTCCAGAGGAACCCCCGCGTAAAGTCCTTATTCATAAATAATGGCTACTCCTACTATTCTACACAGGAATTGCCGCAGCTACCAGCAGAATCATCTCACATTGTTACAACATATTAGGCAAATCCAACCGCTATTTATATTGCTCCAAGAAACTGGCACAACTCCTAACGTTCGCGGCTATATGACCTACACCAGCCCCTGCATTACCTGCAAACCGCATGGTAACTCAAATGGATCCACCCTCACACCCGGCTATGCAGCCGTACTGGTCCGTGCAGACCTCGCTAGCCGACAAGTCATTGTGCCGGGCCTCACGTCTACTCAGCATGAAGTCGTCAAGTCATTGTGCCGGGCCTCACGTCTACTCAGCATGAAGTCGTAGTCGCTCATGCTCGACTACATAGTGGAAAAACCATAGTGGTTGCCTCGGCCTACTACAGGCCCATTACAGGGTCCCTCCGTAATGTCAGTTTTAATTAGATAAACCAACTTAAGTCTCAATTTGACTGCACAAATATGGTTATTGGAGGCGACTTCAATGCAAAGAGCCACACCTGGGACTATACCAATACAGACAAGAGAGGAGCGGCTCTTGAGGAAACTGCTGAACTATGCAATCTACACCTTGTTAACGACCTCGCCTGCGCAACAAGGGTGGGGCTTCATCCATCTCAACGGGACACCATCCCTGACCTGACATGGACCACTGCAGGCCTCATCCGTAATTGGTCCAATGCATGAAGAAAACGAAAAATACAGCTAGATGCGTCGGAGATGTTGGAGGCATAGCTCGCGCCCAGAGCTAGTTTCTCGCGGCACCAGGCTCTCTCCTCGCGCCATCGAACGTCGATCGCGCGTCCTGGGTGCCCCGCTTATAAATCGTATTCTGTTTCATTTCGTTTATTAGATCCTTAAGGGCCCGAAGGCATTACATAAGGGAGGAGGGCAAATATATTTTTGTACAATGGAGAGCTTCGTTTCTCGGTTCCCGCCACGCCTTGGCTCAACACCCTCTAGGATGGAAGTCACATGTAAAATATTCCATATTTCAAAGATTTTATATTAACAATAGCCATACACACAGCAACGTCTCAATCATAAAATTGACAATCCGCATCATGCAACACTACAAAGGAAAGGGAGGTGTGCCACCGTGACGTCACACAGTTATTGCGAAGAAAAACCCAACCTAGCAATTTAGAAGATACGTTTTCGTGATTCAAAGGCATAGCGGGTTTTATATAAAAGAGTGTGTTTTTATTACAAAAGAAGGCTCTGTTTTAAAACAACTGAAAATAAAACAAGAAGTTCAGCATTGTTCTGTTAGTTAAAAATAAATTTTAGCGATTATTAATGAAAACTAAAATAATTTTGTGTTTTACAGTTATTTAAAAAACTGCTTAATATAATTATCGACTATAGCAGTTAAATGTAAAAATCGGGGTCCGCGCTGCTGTAGTGCCTCACCTGGCCCCCTGCATGAAACCGGTCTGGTTCAGGCTCTCGCAAAGAGTTGTGTAACGGCTGCCCTGCGGACGCATCTTACCGCACCCTTATTGATGACTACGTCATACAGCTGAACACTGCTCTCAGTGGTAACTAATTAGCGACACATTATGTCGTTTCTGGCCCCCACCAGAGTGATCAAGTCGGCGGAATGTTTTGCTATGCCCTTCCGTCGAAAACCGGTTATTATTTCTTGCGGGAGTAATGTACTACCCAAAATATTACGAGCACATCCAAGCCGTTTCTACAAGGTACTGCGTTTAAGGTATGGATTGATTGTAGTGTTTAACGCGCCGACGCAACGCCGGCGATGATGCGCGCCGTAGTGGAGGCCTCCGGATTAATTTTGCCCACCCGGTGATCTTTAACGTGCGCCGAAATCTCGGGAGTTTTTGCTTCTCCCCTCCATCAGGAAAGCTGCCGCCACGGGCAGGAATCGAACTCGCGTCCTCGTGCTCAGCGGCACAATGCGTTATCCACTGAGCCACCGCGGCGGGTGCGTTTGCAGTATTAGAAAATGTGGGGGGGGTGCCAGCCTGTTAGTAAAGCGGCGGCTTACAATGTCGCCCATGGGCTCAACAGACAGGGTTCTGCGCATGTGAGCGCCAATTTTGAGCTTGTGAATGTGCGTCTGCGGCTATTGGCGACTCCGTGTTGGCGCTCCCTACCTAGCGGTCGTCGCGAGAATCGCCTTATTCAGGTCCAGTTGCGGAGTACCCGACGGTGCAGCACGTGTGTTTAGTGTGGTAACTGCGTAGTTATCACAATACCGCCGAAAGAAGACCCACAGAGGATAAAGCGGACGTGCAAGGAGCTCTATTGCGTCCTCTTCGTTGCGGCGGCGCAACTGAAGTACAGGTAAACCTGGATATGACGAACGTTATAAAATTTCGCAGTTTTTCCCAACACGCAGGGTTTTGTTGCGTGCAGATTTCGAGCTAAGGCTCGCGGGAATTAAGCAGAAAGAAAACCAAAAAGCTAGACATCAGTGACGGTGAACTCGCCTTTCAAGAATTTAGGTGACGGTAAAGAACTGCGTGATTTCAGCTTGCTTTCCCCAAGCTTATTCACTACACGGCATTCTAAAGAAGCAAGATCATATAGAACCGTATTCACAAACGTAACTGAAGTATCTCTCTTCCTTATAACACTTTTTGGCACATCAACTCGTTTTAAGAACGAAACTTTGGAAAAAATTGATGCTTTTTTCCTCACCCAGAATCGGAACGGTGAGAGGGTCGTAGCCGGATGCTGCAGCGGGCGGCGATGTTGTTCTTTCTTTGCACTGAGAGCATTCAAAATTATTTATCTAGGTTCATTTGAAATTGTCAAAATTTACGTTCTATCTTGGAAAGACAATGCTTTTCGTTTTCTGGTAAGAGAAATGATCCCTGACTAACCCACACCATAGAAAGCTTTGGAGACGAGAGATTACACGCCATCAAGCAGTCCTAGCACCTAACCGATACTGCACTAATACCCGGAAACCCACGGTAGTTGGCGCGGCGGGGGAAATTCGCTATATTAATGCATTTGTCTAGCCGATCTTTCACAAAATGTGCAAGAAACAATGCCGCATCAGCGTAGGGAGTTCGTTACATCAAAGTTACCCATCACAACAACTTGGTTACATAGAGTCGCAAAAAATGGGTTTCAATGGGACTTGCAATGGGGAATTGAAAAATTCTAAATCCAGGAATTTATAATATACAGTTTCGTTACACGAAGGTTTAACTGTACAGCACGGCATACTTTTACCGCTTTCCGCGAGGAGCAGACGATACGCCTCTTAAGACGGTGTGGACACGAAACCTTTGGATAGGAAAAAAGTTACGCCAACCAAGCAAGTTTGCCAAAAGCACTCGGCTCAAAACGACAACTGTCTTCCAGTTAAGCAGCTACTTCCCTTTTCATTGTGATGAATTTGTATTGCCTGCCATCGGTGTAATTTCTGTGGTCGCGCTTTCCCCGTGTGTTCCGATGGGACATAAACTATTCTCCCCAATATGAAAGGGAACACAGGAACGCGTGGCAAACAGCCTCGAAACAGACTCGGAGCGGTACGTCGGTGGCGCTGTGAAAAATCTAGGGGGAAATGAGGGCGCTTTTCCGCTAACTGTTGGAACTCCCACCACGGTGGCATTTGTACAAAGCAACAGCCTACGTCATTTCGCCGAAAATATGGAACAGTCCGACGGCAGATAATACTCATTGCGGGAATGGGAACAATTGCTACAAGAGCGTCCCCCTGTCCACTTTGTTTCCAACGGCGGCTGCTTCGTATCACTAATAGCTGGGTCTGAGGGCGTTTTCTACGCGTTCCTGTGTTCTCTTTCGTATTGCTCATAATAGTACCTGTCCATTTTATCTATCTACTAGGCACTAAAAATTTCTTTTCGGTGTTAATATTGTTAGCACACATGTTTAAAATGAACCCTTCAATTCAATTAGCTTGGAACATTTCTTTTTACTTCGCCCTTGAAGGTGCGCCTCATATGAGGATCTGCGCAGCCGCCCAGCGCTCAGCTCGACGTACTTGACACTTAGGTCGATGAATGACCCAACTCCTGCAGTGTCGACACCTCCAAGTAGCGAGAGACAACGTTATAAAATCGGCCTATCCTGTGTCGCCTCTTTGTTATCTCATCGCATGTGTGGTTCTAGTTTAATCTTTTCCCAGAAGAAATGTAACTGATTAAGGCGGACTTCTGGGCAAGTTGGTATTCCATTGCAAGACCGTTCGAAGCGCAAAACGTAAACGATGGACGACGGGAGGGCACAGGGACGAAGATTGGAAGCAGCGCGTGTCCCTGTGTCCTCTCGTCGTCCCTCGTTTACGTTTTGCGCTTCGAACGGTCTTGCCCAGAAGAAAGTTGTGCAAGTCCCAAACGCGCCCAGGGTACCGCGGGCGTGTTAACCAGCTTGTACGACTCTGTGCCTATTAACACCATAGCGTTATTGAGCTCATTTATCGATTCCCCCGTGGCTCCTACTTGTCTGCTACCAGCCGTGCTCACCAGCCGTCTATAGAAATACGTCACCACTTCTATCCGTAAGTTACAACTGAGGCATAAAAATTAGAGGGCGCCGCTGGGCCCCTAATGTGGCGCTACGGCAACAGGAGATTTGAAGGGAGAACACTGATACAACGTCGGAAATGAAAGAAAAGACGCATTTCAACCAGGTCCTGCGCCTGAACTGTGAAGTTGGTTCTATGCTCTGTCAGTGGTAATGTGCTCGGCAGAAACGGGATCCAACCGTGCCCGCAAGTTACGTCATCAAACCAAAGCGCATTTCCACTAGTAGATAAAAATATAAATTTCCCGTTATTCATCTTCCGAGGGAGCGAGGGCGACGAGGCACGTCTACAAGCCTACGGCTACGAGGCATGTCGTAGTGGAAGCGGCCGGAAGAACATTGATTACTTTAAGATCCTTATTGTGCGCTGAAATGTTGATACGTGGGCGTTTTTGTTTTCTGCTTCCAATATAAGAAGTGACCCCCGCGGCGGGCAATTGAACCAGCCGCCTTGGGCCCAGCAGCGCAACGCCTACCCACTGCACCACCATGCTGCGTTTTCCACGGGACTTACGCCGGCACCACACTGGGTTACCTAATTAAAACAGGGTACAAAGCATTAACGCCGGTCTCTTAGAAATCAAGGTAGGCTAGATTATAAGCCGAAAATAGCTCAAATAAAGCCGTTATATAAATTTTAATCACTTGTTTTCAGAATACTTTTAAATTTTTTCACTGTTATCTCTCCGCTGAAAGCGCGGTTTGGTAAACGACAGTGGCGCCACGCGGCGATATTAAAAATCACCCTAAAAATGGCAGCATCTCCACTCCGTGGATAATGGCACGATGCGGAGTACGGGGACTCGGAGTTACATCGAACTTGCGGCCCGAGTGACATCCAATTTGCGTCCCGACCGTCAATCGATTTCAGCCTTGATTTGCACATTGATAATTCCCCAAATGAAACTGCAACTCACGGCTCAAATCGAATTTTGCTTGATTTTCGCTTGATGGTTGTGTGCGCAGGGATGGACACAGACGGACATTGGGAGGTTCTTAGTACTCCGCACAGTTACAGGCGAGGTAGTAAGCCGTTTGACTCTCGGGCACTTAACTCACTATGAAAGCCCAATAGGTAAGATGACTCGCAGTAACTCTATCAGGTCTCCCAGACACAGGGTCGAATCTTGCCGGTGCCTGTGTGATTTTTCGCGAGTGTAGATGCTATGCGCTCGGAACCCGACGGACATTGTGTAATGCTAAGGTGCTCTGTGCCTAAAATAGGTGCGAGTATTCTTCCACGGAACAGCCACGTAAGTATCATCGGTGGAATTCCAGACAAGTGGGTTCTACACAAGTCAGGTGCTAGACAACACACAATCGCCAAAAACAAAAACAAAACCTTTAATCGGCCCACAAGCAAAACGTTCCAACACAAAAGAGTAAGAAAAAGGGAAAAGAAACGATAAGACTCATGCAACTACTGATCATGACCAGAATTTCGCAGAGCCCGCCGTGCCAGAATTTTACCCTTACGAAAATGTCAAGGAAACACCATAATTAGGACAGCATATAATGCAGTTCGCAACCTCGGTATTGACACCTTGAGACAAAATAACAAATGGTGGGCCACCAGGGTAACAAAAGTAACAGGCATAGACGGGTGTAGAAGTAGGGGACGGCCATTTAGTGATTAATAAGTGATTTGGAGGTTAAAGCGCCGACGCAAAGAAGACGATGAGGCGGGCTGTACTGGAGGGCTGAAGATCAATTGTCCCCACCTGGGGATCTATTTATGGATGAAATAACAGTATTCGGATCAAAGAATGGATTCGGGAATTGTAGGAAAACAGCGGGTGAAGGTCGATACCGAGGCCTTCACGCGGCAGTAGTACAAAGGAGGGAATCGGTGATAATGACGATGTATAGGTCCTCAACTTGTGTCTTCCTAATGCATTTCAACAAATCAGGGAAACAATGCGCTCTCACAGCACCAAGAAAGCGGATGTAAAAACAAAATTGAAGGGCCGTCAGACGCATTTTGGAAAGAAACAGGCACCGCCAAACAGGCACCCCCCCAAAAAAAAGTACAGGCAACCCCTCCCTTTTGAAAGGAAACCACAGCACGTAACGATAGACATGGCACCGATCCAGCGACCACGCATATAAAAACTCTCCTTTACTGAAAATATGTATACTATCCTACCCAAGAAGGTTTGACATGGCAGGCTCAAGCTCAATCGGGGACAGTTTCAATATCACGAGACCGCAGTATACACCGACTCGAGGATGTACGAAAGAATGAGGCTGTAGGATCGTAGTTGACTGCTCTGGCAATCACTGTTACTGAATGACCCTCTGTCATGAGTCAAGGAGAATCCGCACAACGACGCCGAAGGAGATCAAGGGACTCGTGCAAAAGGAAGTGAGATCGAGTCAGACGAGGATGCAGATACAGGGCTCCCAAAAAGCGAAGCCTGGAGTGACGAGACCCAAGGCACCGACGACGCATTGGCTCCGGTCTCCCGACGTTTCGCCAACCCAGGTCTTGGCGGTTCCAGCGGCGGTGGGCGCGCGTCTGCGGTCAGCGGCATTGTATCGTCGTCATGTGCGACGACGGCCCCTATAAAGGTAAGGTCCTCTCGATTACCAGCCTCACAACGCTAGCCACCCAACATTGCGACGACGGCACGCGTGTACCAGCTCTTCGCGGCTCCTTACGTACACAACCAGCTTCATACGTTAACATCCCCGAACTATGTAAGTCTCACATGGGGCATCTTTCTAGGTCATAGTTGTGGCTTTTAGAGAGAAATACCTTAGGACAATGTACATATATTAGTGTGAATGGTGTGGTACTTTGGTTGTGTGCGTTTGTTGTTTTCTTTATTCTGTTTTGTTTGTTCGATGTTTGCTCACTGAAAAATGTCGTTTGCCAAGCTTTCCTTGCATTCCCATGTTCTTTTTTCCTGGCGGTCGAGACGCATGACACCCTCCAACATACATGAACAAACAAGTGGAAGTTGGAGCTATCCTCTTGACAATCAGAATAGCGGAAGTATCCCGTAAAAGAATAAAATCAGTGCCGACTCACAAAGGACATTGTACAGTTTTCTGTAGGCAGAATTTACAAAGCTTCGGTGCGTTATTCCCAACCGTAATGTAGAAAGTTACAACGTCACCTGGACAACCGGATCTAATGGTCTGAAAGCGAAGGACGCACTATGCATGAGGTGCAGAAACTCACCTACTGGGGTTTTTGTGACCCCGACTACCACACTGCCTGTTCGAAAAACCTTAACAACGAATCCTCACCCTATCCCTACGAACAAAATCTTTCCTCTTGCTTCAACCAGGCCTCCATGCTGAAAAAGCAGAAACTCTGTGGACGAAAAACCAACCCAGTTTTCTAGAAACCCCTGTGCGGTAAGGCATTTGGCTGTAACATCAGACATTAACGTAAAACTCTGCTAAAGAAGGGAAACATCATCTTGCGGGCAACCTAGCCATGTCCAAGGGCATACGGCCAGGGGTAAACAACTCAAACGAAAGGTATTCCACTTCCTCGAAGCATAGAAGGCAGATTTGACCACCTCGTTACCTCAAGATGAGCGAGCGTTGATTGACAGGGCACGGGAAGGAGCTGCTATATCTGGTGCCATAAACACAGGTTCCACCTTTGAGCTCCCTCACTTGTATTTACTCCATTTTCGTCAACCACAACTATTTCTCCCCGAACCAAGATCTTCACTCTCTCTCTAGCTCTCCATTTGAAAAAAAGCAAATTTGTTTATTCCGGCCCTGGCATCACGGAATTACATTTTGATAAACTGACACTGACTCCTCGTTCAAACTGACAAACACATCGCAATTGTAACCTTCTACGCTCACTTTTTAAGCTACAGAAGCGATGACAGCCTTCATGTTTCCCGGGACACGTCAAATAAACTCCCTGGTTGCTCTTTTCGATAGCCCATGCGGGCTCGTGAAGCATAGGTCGCAATTACAGCAGGTGCATAAGGAAACGCTTCATGGGAGTCGAAGTATCGCTATTGTGCCTTACATCAAGACATAAAGATGTCTCTGCAACTTTTTTCAATTATCATACGTTAGGCGCGGCTGCAAATTAAAATATTCAAGGTTTATTCTCAAAGCAGAGAATCACAACATCCCGAGGAAAAAAAACTGTACCGGAAATTTAACGTGCCCCGCGAAAGTAGAGCACTTCAAAACCCAGCCCGATGGCATAGACCCCGACTTCACCCGCAGCTATCCAACGCCCTAAACATTACACCACGGCGTAAGATGTTCGCTTTACAAGTTTATCCAGCACTCGTAAGTTGCGTGCTCTCAAGGCTGTCATGAGAAGTCAAATATTTTCTGCAAAGCTTTTACAGCAATTCGATATATACGAAGTTGTTTTAAACAGAACGTTTTCAGTACTGCTCATATGTGCAATCGTTTACATTTAATTTGCATGTTCTTGTGGCATTCTAACAATATTCTGAATTTTATTTTCAAACTAGGAGTCGAACAGGACGGTACCAATGAAACCAGTAGTTCCAAGTAGAGACTCGCGGATTCATCAATCCGGGATGCAGTGAAAGCTGCCCGACATCAAAAACTGAGCGCAGAAAGGCAGCTAGGGATGCAGCGGTCCACCGTACATGCCTGTGCGCATAAGTTTTGAACCCTCCTCCAAAAGCGTCCACAGCACCAATTTTATTCTATCTTTTTTTAAATAGGTGCAGGTATACGTCTGCAGCCGTATAATGTAGCTCAGGAATTCTTGATACGCCGCTGATCACCACAGCTGTTCAGGTGACACAACAACGCTCATTTTCGATGTAACAGCGGGGCAAATTAGGGTGTGTGGTAAACTGACGTTAGTAGCGCCAACATGCGACATCCGGTAAAGAGTATGGTTGTATGATATGCCCCTAATAGATGTCGCCCGAACTGTGCAAAGGCGGCAGCATCTGTCGGCCTCGCGTTTACACCAGCGTTTCGCTTTCATCTCCAACACCATTTGTCGTGCCCGGAGACCGAACGTGCTGAATTAGCGTCTCGAGTGGTGACACTTGGTTCATTCTAAACTTGCAAAACCGCGCAAATTACGAGGTATAAGAAAGAAGACACGGACAAGCGCTTGTCTGTGCCTTCTTTCTTATTCCTCATCATTTGCACTGTTCTGCAAGTTCACCTTGAACGTACGCTCTGATGGACGTAAATGAGAGAATTGAAGGGCTCAGAGTAATGGATACGTAGCGCTAGTCACAGACAAGACATACGCTTAACAATATTGCCGAAAGTCCCCGGTTTTTATTCCCAGTAACAGAGGAAAGAGGGACACGTTCAGTTAAGTAGTGCTTTCTAACTCACTGTATCCCGAAGAACCCTTTGGTGTCGTCGTAGTGCTTATTGTGGCTCACACCCCTTAGGACGAAGGTCACATTTCAAATATTTAAACTTTAGCACAAATATTTTATATTATGCGGGGTCATACCGCCTCTTAATGATATCAAGAGGACACATTTCGAATATTTAAACTTTATCAAAAATATTTTATATTAAGCGGGGTCATACTGCCTCTTAATGATATCAAAGGCACTTCGTGTCTTTCGTGACATGGTCTTGAAACACAAAATTTCGCTCAAAGATGGGGTCGATAGACAGATGTGCGAAGTGCTAATTGAATTAAGCATATAGAGGGCACGTTTTTGTATTTCAGAGGCTTAGCATCCTGTATACCAATAAATTGTTGTTATGATAAAATTTTTTAGCACATTTAAAAATTTATAAAATTGAACTTCAAACACTGCCTTACTTTGTTATATAAAAAAAGTTTAACATGCCGCTACGCGGCAGAGTTAAACATCACCGTAGAAATACGTACGAATATCCTCCCAGAGAACAGCTATGTAAGTATCATCGGTGGGGTTCTAGGCAAGCGAGTAGTTCCCAACACACAATTGCCAAAAACAGAAAATCTTTAATCAATTCTTCCCACCAGCAAAACGCTTAAGCACGAAAGAATAACAAAAAGAAAAAAAACGATAATACTCCCGCAACTAGTGATCTTGACCAGAATATTGCAGAGCCCGCCATACCACAATTTTGCCCGATACAAAAAAGTGAAGGAAACACCATCCTTACAACAGCATATAAGGCAGTTCCCAACTTCGCAATTTTGATATTGGGGCAAACCAACAAATGGTGGACAACCGGGGTAACAAAATGAACATGCATAGGCGGGTCTAGAGGTAGGGGACGGGTATTTACTAGATGGAGGGAGGAAATAACAGTAATCGGAGCGAAGAATGGACTCGGGAAGCCCAGGACAAACGCGGGTGAAGATCGATAGGAGAGGGCTTCACGCTGCAATCGTCCTAAGAAAGAAATTGGTGATAACCACGATGTATAGGTCGTTAACGCATCTCTTCATAACGAATTTCAAGAAATCAAGAAAACAATGCACGAGAAAACAAAACAAAGCGGATGGAAAAACAAAATATGAGGGCCATCATACTCACTTTGAAAAGGAACACGTACCCCCAAATGAAAAGAAAATACAGGCACCCCCTGCCCTTTGAAAGGAAACCACTTCACGTCATGATAGACATGGCACAAATCTAGGGAAACCGCATAGAAACTCTCCTTGTCCGAAAATATATATACAATGGTACACAATGTGGGGTGGCATGTCAGCTCAATTTCATTCGGGGAACGTTGAAATATGATGTGAACACAACATACACCGACTGCGGGATATAAGAAAGCACGAGGCCCCAATTTTCCTAGTGTACTACTCTGGCATTCATTGGGACTGCATGACCCGCCAACATACATGAACAGGGAAGTGAAAGTTCGAGCCGTTTTTAGGGAAATCCGATAGCGGGAGTATCAAATAAAAGCATAATTCTGTGCGGACTCACAAAGGACATTATACAGGTTTCTGGATGAAGAATCCCAAGCGCTCCGGTAAGGTATTCTGGACCGTAATGCAGAAAGTTAACAACGTTACCTTGACACCCGCTTCCAAAGGTCTGAAAGCGAACGACGCACTATGCAAGAGGCACACGAGCTCACATATGGTGCTCCCTGTGGCCACGACTACCACACTGCCCTCTTCGAACAACCTGAAAAACGAATCATCATCCTATCTCTGCGAACACCATCTTTCGTCTTGCTAGAACCAGGCCTCAATGCCGACGAATTACAAACTATCCACGAAAAACCAACAGTTATCTGAAGACCCCTGTGCGCTAAGGCGTTGGGTTGTAACAAGACAATAACTTAGAACTAAGCTAAAATAGGGAAAACATCCACCCTCTTGCGCGAAGCTAGCCATATCTAAATGGGTAACAGCCGGGGGGGAACAACTCAAACAAAACGTATTCCACTTCCTCGAAGCATGGAAGGTACATTCGACAAAGTAGTTACCTGTAGATAAACGCGAGCTGAGTAAGATAGCAAGGGAAGGTGTAAATACATCTGGTGACATAAACACACATTTACGCTTTGAGCTCGCTGCCTTAACTATACTCCATTTTCGTTAAAACGGTGGTTTGGGCCAGTTGGTGCATACTGAAATTCGAAACAGCACAAAAAGACGGGACAAGAAAACAACGACACAAGGCACTGACTAACAACTGGTTGGTGCATTGCGCGGCTTGCGAAATATACCCAGAAAAGAAGGCGAGAAGGAACACGATAAAAAAGAAGGGAGCACGAAGGGAGCAACGTCGGACACAAAGTACAAGATTGGTACACGTGCATTGAATAAATGGTAGCAAAGCTGATATGAGACGTGGCCAGAGGCGGGAAGCAAGGTAGACATCCTGAACAGTCAGGCTTTTTATAAATCCAGATAGCGGATTTCTTTATTTAGTAATTCAATAGACGGCTTACTCACACCATCGCCGCCAGCCTTGTGAATGAGGTAGGCTTCATAGATTTAAGCTCCCGCTGACCCTTATATGTTCTTGCAAGACGGGTATCGTGGAATCTCGGCGAGCAGCCATTGTCGTGACAATGTGTAGAAAGATTGCTGTACCCGTTTTTAGTGTGTTTGCATGCTCGTGTTTGCATGCTCTCATACAAAAGCTGCTGGCCGGTCCAGCCTGCACGCACTTATGCTTGCTTTCGTTGCACGTCCACTACTGTGTATTGGTGTTACGTGGAAAGGTCTTGATTGTGTCTCCTTGACGTTTGCCGCACCGGGGCCGCACCGAAATTACATCGGAGCGGCCACTGATGTTAGCAGAGGTTTACCGCCAATGGCAGGGACTAGGGTGGAAGCGGAAGTACAAGGTAACACGATTGAACACTGATTCTTTGAGCCAGTGGTTTGCTCAGTCCTATTTAAGCGAGTTACCAGCAGGCAAAGGCGGCGGCGGGTCACGACGATGATGGAGTGCTAGCAGTGCCACAAGCTGGGACACTTTGCCCGCGAGTGTTTCCAAGGTGGCACCGGCAGAGGAAGCAGGGGCGGAGACCTGGGCCCACGCGACGTGTTAAAGGGTGGGGCGGCCGTACTTGCCGCATGAACTACACGCCACACATCAGGGAGAAGTGCCACAAGTTCAACCGGATAGGCCAGTTTGCAAGGAACTATAAGGAGGCTACGGACCGGCCACATCTCCAACGAGTGCCAGCACCGACCGGAGGAGATATCTTGCTACAACAGCTACAAGATGGTCCCCATCGCCCGCCAGTGCAAGGAGCAAGAGAAGACGTGCTATATCTGCCACAAGCAGAGCAAAATCTCACGGGACTGCACCAAGAGCGACGGGAATGACCGAAAGCGCTACATCTGCGGCCACATCGAGCACATCAGCCTCCCGTGGCCGGTGGCAATATTCCCTGAAGCCGACATCTGCGACCGGTGGAATGAGCGCGGGGACATAGCGCATAACTGTTTTGCGCTACGTGCTAGGCAGTTTCCGTGAGCCTTGCCGTTAACTGTGACCATATGCCCCAACATTCTAGAGGTCTTCTCTTCGGTTTTTTTTACACCCCGCCCCAGAATAGAAGGGAAGTGTTGTGGATCAAGAATGCAGAAACCTGAAGAGAAAGGACAATCGCCCTAGTTCTGAGAACTAGTTAGACAAAGGTGGGCTAGGGAAGAGGAATATGTATACGAAGAAAGAGATGGTGTGACTTACTGGTTCGGACGGGTGCATAAAGGAGTTACCGTGTCCCTCTTAATAGTTGTCCGTCGCCATATGAAGTTCAAGAAGCTGAAGCGTGCGTTGGACGCCACAAAAACACTGGGTTCGCCAGAGTATTTTATAAGCTCTCTAAGAAAGAGCCCTTCAAGGTGGGTCAAGAGCGGGTTGGGTTCCCGGTCACAGCGGCCGCTTTTCTGGCGGAGGCGAAAAGCAAAAACGCCCGTGTGTACGAGTATTTGGGGCACGTTAAAGATGCAAATACAAAATGAAAGTGTAAACCGGTTATACATTATATATCTCATATCTCCCCTGCCGAAAGCACAGCACCGTAGCCGAGTTGTCTGGAGCGCTAGGTATGTTATATTGCACGTCCCAATTTGGAATCCCCGCGGGGATATTCTTTCCTTTTTTGTAAGTAAATTTTTTTCGTTTTCAGCCGTTGTGTTCTGTACTGAGTTCACCATTTCTGGCCGTAACGTTCAGTGCTCCACGAGCGAGTTTGCAGAAAGCGCGCAGACTGACACTGACGCGCTAGCGAGTTCATGTTGGCATGGTGTTGGTAAAAGCACCGACTGCTTGCGGGCAGTGGACACGAGACAAAAGCAGGCGACCCTTTGCCTGGTGCGAACACGCGTTCTACGATACTGGCATGAGTGAGTCAAGCTCCAAATATGAGGAAAAGCGCATGGCATTCGAGCGTCTGCGGTGACCTGGAGTGCGTTCATACACTGCGTAGTCATTGCCCAGTGATTGGAACGATTCCAAGCCGTAATGGGAGGCGATCATAAGCATTTTACAGCAGAAAAGATGGCAGAAGCGCGGTATGACGATTATTAAGATATCGAAAGTTCCCATCCAACGATAATGTCAGATGTCAAGCATGTTGTTTTGCAGAACCGAAACCGAAACTTGTTTGAATGCTAATCTTGGGCATTGTCCAGTCATGGCGCACCTCCTCCCGACGTTGCTGCCTTTAGTTGGCGGGGCAGTCGCTGACCGCACATGGTTGTTTTTTTTTCTGTGGGGATTTATAAATTAATCACAGACTTATCAACAGGATAAACGATGAACAGTGTGTTAATTTGAGGGAGTCTACGGAGCGGAAGCAAAAACGGGAGCTTGACAAATTCACTTAAGTGTCCCTATAAGACTTGTGCCTGAGTGCAAGCTTCCATGAAAGATTTTTTGGAACAAAACATGCTAGTCTCAGCTCATACTTGAGGATGAAACCTGATACAACGTCTTCATTTACAAGTACGATTTCTAAAATCATTTTCCACACATGGGCTGGACACGACCCAAGAGCAACTAGTTGAGCCGGCTTATTTTGTCATGAGAATCTTTGTTTCTGCGTTATTCTTGCGACACTTTGATTCCGTCGACGAAGAAATGCCGCCTAGTTAAAACATAAAACTTCAGAATCTCGGGCTGCTAGCTCATCAGAGTGGTGACTGCTCCCAACACCCCAGTAAAATTGCCATTCAGCTGGCAGCATAACCTCGACTATGTAGCTACTGCACAACTTCGTTTGCTTAACGTGAAAGCAAAGCTACAATGAAAAAAAAGCTGGTACCCCATCTGGCAACGAAGGATTAAAATGTAACTCGCATACTGCATGCGTTTCGTCTAACACTTAGTCCTTTCTTGCAAGTTCTTTTCCCACTGGTACAGCATTTTTTCGCAACGGACACAGCGACGGCTACCCGTCTTTCGTCCACTTATATCCCGTCGTGCACCCGGGGGCAAAACTATGACGCTGACGTCGATGACCCGGCATTGCATTTGTGCTAAAAAAGACACTTCTGAGCTCCAAACCGTGATGTCGAGCTGACGCACCGCACGCAGTCAAAGAAGTCGAGAAGATCAAACCTACAGTGCTACATCCAATGCTAGCGCGGCACAGCCACATACATCCGAAATCGGTGTACACTAGGCGCTTCACGCCTGCGCATAGAGTGCGCCGGACGCTGAACCCACTTCCTATATTCTAGTACATTGTTATAGAGTATTTTCTAGGAGTGGACGGTGGCGCGTTACTACACGAAGGGGCAGAAAAATGGCCATTTGTTGCCGCGTGTTTTGCCCCTGCGCTGGAGCCTGCAGGCAGTCCCCCAGCAGCTGTCCCCCGAAACGCTTACCTGCACCATACGCTCGCGAAGCCAGCGAGGCGCTGCCCGGGATATTAAAAAATGAAGGGGTGCATAGCATGCACAAGCCTTCCTCCTGGAAATAAACTAACAGGCACCAAACAAAAGTACTATGAAAAACCCGACGTTTCGAACCCAGCTACGTTTCTTCTTCACTGGTTACCGGGGACACGCAGCAGTGTTGTCTCATAATCTTTAGCGCGGTCGTCTTTCCGGGAACTTCTTGCCGTGGAATGCAGCTCATGATTGTGCACGGACGGGAGAGTTTCCACGGAGTGGTTAGGTTTTGTGGCAGTCGATGGATATGCCAAGACTCAAGGAGAAATCTCTTTCTCTAATTGGTTTCTGCTTCAACGGTGGCCGTTTTATTGCAGTCAGTTTGGTGGTCGAGTGTCTCGCAGTGCTCGGCGGTGGTTCTGCGCTCACTATTTTGTTTCTCGACGCCGTTCTAATACTATCTGAATCGTTCCGGTAGATTTTTAGTATCGCTAATGCGTGACGGTGGGCACTCGGCGCACGGAATTTTGTACACTACGCCGGGAGTTTTGTCTTTGTCTCCTGGTCTTTAGGGCGTGAAAGGAGGCGGCCTATAGTACACGAAGGCATATGTACGATATGTACCCCTTCTTTCCTGAATACTAGGGCCAACGCCTCGACTGTTCCTTGCACGTACGGCACCGGCACGCCTTTGGGAAGTGCGTTGGTAGGCGCGTTCTGCAAATTTCTAGCTTTCATCCCGCGCCTCTATCGGTCAAATGTTATCCTTCAAGTCGACAAACCTTCGTGTACGCTAGGCCACCTCCTTACCCTCACTACAACCGTGCGACAAAGGGCAGGACGCACGGTGTCGCTTACAAGATGGCGTGCGCCGAGAGCGCCTCCTCATTTGTTGGCAAGACTAAAAATATACCGAAACGAATCAGGCAGCACATGAATGACATCCGGAAACAAAACAAAGTGCTCACTGCCATCAGCGAACACTGCGAGAAATCCGACACACAAAATTGACTTCGTGGGTACGGTCATCCTCAAAGGGAGACCAACTGAAGGGAAAGGCTGCTACTTGAGTTATGACACATTCAGAGAAAATTGCGAAACCTAAAGCCTTCCCTCAGAAGTCTCCCCACCGCGTATATACACCATTTTCCTTTGCAGAGGTGGGCGCCGCCATTTGCTATTTCTGACCAGACACTAGCGCCGTCTATGAAGCAAACGCCGAAACCGCCATGGTGGGCTGTTAAGGGCTCAGTCCTTCCCGCGCGCCTGTTCGCTGTCCGTGCGATACTCAGTGAGCCATAGCGGTTCGGCGTTAAGTGAGTGGTTCCAGTGCTTGTTTTTGTGTTGTTTTGTTTTCGTCCCCTGCGGACGGATTTAGGTCGCAATTCGCTGCTACAGTGGAAGATGCCGCCCGCGGCTGTTGCGAGCAACACTAGCAGTGGTGGTGGTCGCCCCGGTGGAACTCCGCAGTTAGGCGATGCAAACTCTACCGGTGTACCGCGTACTGACATTACAATCCATTTCCGGAGTAAATAGGTATTTTTCATACCCCCATGCTGATTATGTTCACACACAGATTAGTCATGTCTACGAAAGCGCGGGCGCGTAATGCGGAGCGCGCACAGCGTGTGGGCCTCCCTGACCCGCGCTCCTGATGGACTTCCGACGAGGTGCTTACTGCTGTGTTGACACTGCAATACAATATAATGTTTCTGCACAAGATTTACCGTTACTGACAAGTGTCAATTAACTGGGGGGAACAATAACACTACCGCATGAGTAGTGAACTACTACTAGCCGATGGCTGTGCCAACGATTGGCCCAACTCTCCGCAGCGTTTGCGCCGTGTGGAGCGAAGCGTAACTATGTGAACCCACAGATTGCACCATGAATGCTATGCGCGATCAGGAGTTGCTGCTTTAAAAGTTCAATACTTTTGATTCTGCGTCAACGCAAAACGACGAGAAACGTTTTCTTTAACCGTGTTGTGTGCAGGTTGAGCTATTTTTGAAATAAAGCGTTCGCATATCTCGAACTGCGTTTCCACACTGTGCTGCCTCTCATCCTGCTATCGACCAGAAGTGTACTATGGAGACTATCACCCTTTCAAATCATTTGGAAGTGTATTGCGTTCGCCTAAAAAAAGTAAACAAAACTCCGTGATTATAAAGGTTAGGTTGTATGAAAAGGAGATTGTGAAATGCCAAAGATATTAACTGAACATTGTACTTTATTTTAAATTTATTACAAAAACCAGTAGTGAGTGTGATCTTGTGTTTCAAAGGATAAAGTTTCTACTAATACCTGCGGGGGTTACGTTTCGTCGCCCCTGCCAAAGCTTTGCGACTGATAAATAGGTTTTGAGTTCGTCTGCTTGCTTGCAGCAAGTGCACCGGAACGGCCCGAGAGTTGGTCGTTGACAAAGTCTGTGATTTATTAACGGCTTCCATCGACGTCTTAACTCGGTGACCGCTTGGAAGCGATGCAGCAAAAGCATGTCGCCATGGGGTGTCATGCAGATGTGTGCTCTCGGCGACTTTTTCTCACTTTCTCTGGTTCTCCCTTAACCCACGACCGCACAGTGCTGACCAAGCGACGTTTGGGCCCTGAACGGCATCGCAGTATAGGCTAAAACAGCTTAAAGTTAAGGAAATAATTAAGCACACGGTGACAAGGGCTATTGCACTTGGCAGCGGAGCACACCGCTATATAATAGAGGACTTTCGTGTGTAGGGTATTTTAAAATATATTTTAGTCACTAAAGTGGCCAGCAAAATTTAGCTCCTCTGCGTAACAATTAGGCATATTCCTTGAATGCGTGTTTTACTGGTTACAATTGTGCAACTAATTCTTACCCCTCAACTGCTCCCTAAAAAAAATAAATCGACTTGCTCTTTTGTGCTGGTGGTTCAGTCATTCAATATTTTTGCCTAAATGTCACCAGGTAAACACGTATTGAAGGAATATTCGAACTTGTTGTGTCAAACCGCTGAAGTTTGCGCCTCATCTATTTGCCGGACGTTTTATTTGGGACACCCCGCTGTTAGCTGCCAAAATGTAAAAGGCCCCCACTGGTGCAGGTGCCACTTATAGGGAGCCGGCCCCCCACGCCGCCTCCTCCCAAACCAGGAAATATACAATGTCTACGCCACTGAAAGGGATCCGCTGCTTGATGGACATGTGTTCAACCGGGCTTGGCGCATTGTAAGACACAGATATACGCCTACGTAACTCTTAGCCATGTATGTGCGCAGACATAGGCCTAACAGTGCCGATTGTCCATAACTTTCACTAATACTGACGGAGAGAAGGGAAACAACAAGGAAAGACAGAAGGACGGTGGTGATATTTGAAGGACACCTTCGACCACGAAGCACTGCTTTATAGTGCATCGCATCATAAGGAATGACTTGATGACCTCGTAAATTTTACTGATGCCTCATGCTCGCTTCGATAGAAAAAATATTCTAAATATTTAAAATTCTACGGGTAATAATTTATTTTGCAGATATTGTTCTAGTTTAGCGTGTGAGTCGTGTAATGTTTGAAGATTCAGAAAAATCCAATTGTATAAGTGGCAGTTAGGCAAGTAGCATTGCATAATACTTGAGTAATCTGCCCTCTATATGGCGGTTGCGATATCGGGTATGTGGTCGCCTGACGTTAGTAGCACCATCAGGTGAAACCCGCTAAAAGCCGGTTGCATAAAGGGTCCCTAAACGATGGCGCCTGAGCTGTGCAAAGGCGACGGTATCGGTTCGCCTCGTTTTTGCACCAGCGTTGCGCTTTCTTCTCCAACACCATTTGTCGTGCCCGCAGCTTGAACGTACGCTGTGTTTGACGTGGATGGGGGCATTGAAAGGCTCAGAGTAATGCTACTTAGCGCTAGTCACAGACAAGGCATACGCTTAACAATATTGCCGATTGTCCACGGTTTTTAATCCCACTAACGGAGGGAAGAGGGACATGTTCAGTTGTTAAGTGCTGCTTTCTACTTGACTGCATCTCATGGAATCCTTTGGTGTCGTCTCAATTTTTACTGTTGGCTAAACCCCATAGAATGGGAGTGAAATGTAAAATATTTAAAATATGCTACAAACATTCTACATAAACCAGGGTGATGCGCGCCTCTAGACGATAGCAGGCTCATTTCATGTCATGCAGACATTGGAAGGACAATGGCTATATGTGAAAGGATCATTGCTCCACAGGAGACATTTGTACACATTAAACAAAGCACTTACAAGGCCCTTTGTGTCTTTCAGAGGTATAGCAATTTGTATATTTTAACACCATTTGCTTTATAAAAAAATTTTGGTGCAGTTTGAAAAGTATAAAAAAGGAACTCCAAAAGCAGCATAAGCTCTGTATTTGAATTGTAGTTAAAATTCTTCTGTATGAAACATCAAAACTCAATTATTTGTTTTAAAAAGCCTTAAACATGTTTTAAACAACTATTGTCTAAGTGACTAATGAAAATAGGCGATTTGGCGCTGCTGTATGGTCCCACGTAGGCCTGTATCTGAACCAATTTACTTCAGCCTGCCACAAAGAGCTGAAAGCGGCTGTCCTGGAGACGTATCGTACCGCCCCCCCCCCCCCCCCAATAGTGACTACGCTATGCAGATGAAACCTTGTCCACAGTGTTACCCATTTAGCGACACGTTTAGTCCTTTCCTCGCCAGCGTGATCATCACGGCAGTATTTATTGTTATACCCGTCAGTGGAAAACCAGTTGACATTTCCTGCGGGCGGAATCTACTGCTAAATAAAAAAAATCCCGCCATATCCACGGAATGAATGATGATCAGTGGGGCGAAGCTCGAAAGGGGGAGATCATCGGTAACCGTAACTCTCCCGTGAAAGTTCGCCCATTACATCATTAGGAAAGACGTAAGACTGTGTGCGTACAATGTACACATCAACTTTTGTTTTCGGAGTCAATGCTCCCAGGCCCAGACCTGGTGAAAGACCCCGCGCCATCGATGACCACCCCGCACCTACCACAATTTGTCACGTAGGATGGGACACAACGGTAAAGAAAGAAATTTATTTGGGGCGAACTTGTGCCCGAACAAGACGAGAGGAAACGAGCAAAGGTCCTTGCGTCTCGTTCGATCTCCGAGAACGACTGCCTGCGTTCGTGGCGTGATCTCTTGCGTGATCTCCCCCTCGCAGTGCACGTGCGCTCGCGCCTCAGTTCACAAGCTCGCGCTCCCGAAGCCGAGTTTGAACTGCCGGTTGCAGCCGGTTCTTGCGCGTGCAACGCGGCCTACTTTGCGACATCTCCGAAAGCATGCGGCGGTCACGTACCACGAGACACAAGGGATGGACCGACCCATGGCTTTAGGAGCTTCGCCCCTAAAAAATGGCGGAAGTCGGATTTTTTTTTCGAAATTAATAAAACAATTACGACGACACCCAAGTCACTCGTGCAACGTTCTGCGCTTAAATTGTTAACAAAGGGCGAGGGGCCAGCCTGTGAGCAAAGCGCCAGCTTACGATGGTGCCCATGGGCCAGGTAGACAGGGTTGTGCGCATGAACTGGAGCAGCTTGGTGCATAAGGTCAGCTCCATAAGCGCCGATTAGCAGCCTAGAAGGTGCATCCGCGGATGTAGGAAGCGGTCTTTCCGTGAGTACGCTGAACGCTATTCGCACTCCGCACTGGTACACAGTTTTCAAATTGAGAACTCTACTGCAGAAGCGACTAGACAGCGTCGCTGGACACTCAGATCCTTATCCTTTTGTTTACTGTAATATCCTGAAATATATATGTATTTGGTATTTTTTGGAAAGTAATGTTTGAAGAGAGCGCGTTAACAAAAGATGCACACGAAATTTTTCTTTACTAAATCCTCCTGAGAGAAAAATATCACTAAAATATAGGTTGTGCCATCCGAAAATATAGTTTTTTTGCTATTTGTCTACCCGGCCGTTAATATGTTCTTACACTATTTCAGTTCCACCTCAGTCAGTCATCTTTCGAAAAATACGGCAGGTATGAAACGAGCGACAGGTTGCACGAGATCCCCAGTGCGCCCCAATCTAGCGCGCCGTTGCGGCTAAGATGTCAGCGAAACGGCTCATGAAACCCTACACGAAAGCTGACAAACACACGTCCTAGATGTGGCTGCAGCGTTCACCACTCGCTAGCAGTGTCCTAAAGCGAGACGTCCGCCGGCGCGCGCCACGTAGCGGATGAGTGCCTGAACTAAGCGTCCCTACTGTCCCATTGAAAGGCGGCCGACGCGTTAGACAATGTTTATACAGGCTGCGTTGGAAGTGCAAACTCGGAAGAGTGGTCGAAGCTGTCAGTTGGCGCGCCTAAAGGTTTTGTGTCTAAAAGTAGTTTCTCATGCACATAAACAGATACCGGTGGATTCTGATGTCTTCCAGCTTGCAGCCATGTGTACAAGGGATTTGAGCATTCTGCCGGCACGTGCGGCGGCAGAAGCACATCCCAACGTATCTTTTCTGCCAAGAGTCACCGAAACAGCATTTTTTTCCCGTGACGAGTGGGCATATTACGGTAAACGGATCCAAAATTCCTGCGATTGCTTGTAGCACAATCCGCTTTGTTGCTTGTATTTTGTTCAAAAATGTATTGTCGGCTTCATACTGACTCGAAGTGCATCATCGTCATCACAGGCAATGATGAAAATCTTTCTGTCCTTCAATCGTAAGATGCTTCGTCTTCGTTCAGTGCTGCCATTCCTTTCTCGTTGCTGTGAAATATCTTCTGTAGTTGATCAGAAGTAGTCTACCACTTCTTTAGCTGCATGCCTCCATCTTCTAGGATCTTGCTTTTTTTATTAATGCGTAAGCCTTCGTCTTCACTTTCTGCTCATGTCACCAAATAGTCAACTTATAACGAAGGTTTGAAGAGTTCTGCAAGTTTTTTTGTTGTCTTGTAAACATTTGTTGAGGGGATAACCAGCCGTTGCAGAAAGCTTAAAGGTGCTCGATGTTGCTTCAAACTGAACAGTGCATGTGTTGTGAGTTTCAGAAGTACAAACTCGGAAGATCGATCGAAGCTCTCAGTTGGCGAGTATAAAAGTATTGACATTACCGGATTAGATGGTACTGGGCAATACTACTCGCGACATATGTCTGTTAAGGACGAGGATAAAACCTCTTTAAGACTGGAAACTTTCTCCAAGTGTATGGCTCTTCTCACGGCACAAGTTACCAGAGAAATATATGTCTTCGTCATTCCGTCTTTAACAAGCAGTGGTCCTCAAAAATCATTGCCGAAGACGTCAAACGGACATGACTTTCGAAGTTAGTCATCTGGAATTGGTGGTGTAGAGGCAGAACCTGGGTTTGCCTAGTATTTTTTGACAAGTTCCGCCTCTGTAAATGATGGATTTGAGCTCCGATGGGGCTCTCGTACCAAGCATCGCTCGCGAATTTCTATGAGGACGTCTTGGCCACCGCTGAGTAGAAGTCTGTGGTGAGTAGCGTTAATGATTAGGTCCCTCAAAGTGCTCTTGGTCGGTAATATTAGGCGATTTTAGGCTTATGTAAGAGCATATCTAAGGCCATGAGTTAAATGGCTGTAATCATGAGCCTTACAATGCTCTCAGCAAGGCCATATACACTGTACATGAACCTGCTGTTCTCCTTGTGAGAGCTTAAACCAAAATGATGGAAACAACGCCAGTCCGAGGCGTACTTTCGCTTTTGCACTACACGGGCGCAGTCTTTCCGGTACTTGCCATACAATCAAACGTTTCAGTGGATGTCGCTTTACTGCGCTACTAACGTCAGCCTACTGCATACCATATTCCGCACCGCCATGTGAACGGAATATTCACAGCGGGAACACGAAATGCTGCTCGTCCATTGCGTACCTGTGCAAATCGCATTTACAAACTTATCATGCAATGCACCTCTCTAACAGCCGTCTCGAAGTCGAAAACATAAGAGTATTTGGTAGCACCGCGTTGTGAGAGGGATGCGTGGACAACTCGCCATCAGCCGTCCTTTATACAGTTGGATTCGCCTCATGAAAATTAGCGCCGGAAAAATGCGTCACACAGTAGAAGCTGACAGGACTATGTGCTGCAAGCTACTTGAAACTTCCTTCAAAGAAACTGAGACATGCATATTAGTTGACGTCAGCACAAGCTGGTTGACACAAATATTGCAAAGAATACGTGTATCATTATAGGCTATCATAAAGTAACGTCACCTGGTATTTGGCCCGCACAGACATTTTTATTACTATGTGTTGTAAAGGCGGCACTTTTCATGAAGGGCAGGTACAGCCATAGCAGGCGCAGTGCACCGCTAGCCTAATAGCAGGGGTGCTCAGAGTATTCTAAGGGAATTTCATGGGACACGTTGGTGATACCGAGATCGGCCACAATATCTTCACGCAAAGCGTCCTTCTGTTCTTCCTTTTGGAGATATGTTTTCGCCTTGTGGTTCCACACCGAAGTGTATCAAATTCTGTTGGGTGACATTTTACGGGAGATCAACCTATGTCAAATGATGGACTGGTATGAAGTTATGAACATGTGTTTATTGGGAAAACAAAGCTTCATTGCCCTCACCCTTCACCCTGTCAACAGTCACATGCTCTATGGGCGGAGACAGGTGTGGCTTATTAGTGTGAAAATGACAAATAAAAACAGTCCTGGATGCCCGCTTCGACGATTCTGATGATCAAAGCGTCGAGAGCTCGTTTTTTGTGAAGTTCTGCTCCGCATGGATGAAACCAAAGGTAGATATGCTCTCCCTGTATTTTGCGAAGTGTCTTCAGGCAGCTTTCTGTGTGACCACTGAGCACTGAACCACCCTAAAGTAGGTGTCTCGCACTCCACAATACTGCGGTACTATGTTTATTAGAGTGATTGCCTTAGCCTTACTCTCACCGCCCAGCTGAGTCAAAATAGTGGATGGGGTGACAAAAACCTAATGTCTTACGACCCTTGTTTAGAAGAGCGGTTCTCTATACGGTTTTTGCGAAGCGGCACCGTTTTCTGCGTTGTTGTGGTTCCGCGTCTGATCCGGAGGAATTGTGCACTGTATTCTTCAGGGCCCGCACAGACATTTTATACATTTCTCGCGGATAATTCGGCAGGCCCCTTCGTTGTCAAAATGTCTTACTTTGAACAGCACAAACTTGACGTAGACGAAGGAAGATTGACAGAACAGGCGCGGTCCTTGCGATACCGATCCTTATGTCTTTGTCCCCGTCGTGTTAGCGCTGTTCCAATTATGCAACCATACCAACTAGCTCCACTTTCTTTACTGTTGAATCTCTTAATGAATGGGACATATTATTATTTTGTCATGGCGTACACTATGTCACCATCTGGACACGAGTTTCTTGATTTTCTAATAGTGTAGCAGTTTTGTATGGGCGAAGGATGGAACTACGCACACTCAGTGTGAAATATTGTGTCCAATAGGTCCGAGCCTGCTTGGCTATTGTTCTGCGTTTTCAGATAGGCGAACAAAAGAAACCTGCGTTCTTGGGAATAATTTATCAGAACCCAAAGACGGTGCCCTGTCTCGGATGCACTTGCAGAATCTGAAAATAACACATGAAAAAGGGCGGGTAATAGCTCGAGCACTGTGCAAAAAAGCAAAAACAACATTAGGCCTGTCTGTGACCAGCAGTGGCATTGGAAGTGGGTTGACGATGTTGCCGCATGGGCTAAGGAAATCTGAAGTTAATGGAGATAGTGAAAGAACAAATAGAGCCGTCTATTCTATGTGCCAACTGTATCATCCATTAAAAGACAAAAAGGTCGCACCACCGAACAGTGCAGATCATCAAGCAATTGCGTTCCTCGACAAACTTGAATGAGTTTCTTACCCTGACTGAATGGTTCTACGAACCACGGAATTGGGAGACCCGTGAGGAACAATCGATCTTTCCAAAAACCTCGCCTCCGCCAGATTTAATGTCCCAAGCCGCATGTGGAAATAAGACCCCTTTTAGGGGCGAAGCTCCTTAAGGCGTGGGTCTGTCCATCCTCGACGTATGTATGTAGCCACCTCTAGTTTAGTTCTTGGATTGTTTACTAGATGGTGTGGCTACCTCTAGTTTAGTTCTTGGATTGTTTACTAGATGGCGGGGAGCGTTGTAATAAAATCCGTTCGCTGTTGGCGCGCGCTCGGAGTCGCCCGATGGATAAGACTGCAGATGTGCGAGCCCGCGAGGCAGAAGCGCTCCGTGAAGCTGCGCGACGCCGCCGCCAAGATCCTGCCGTACGAGAGCGGGAGGCCGAAGCGTGTCGTCTGGCTGCGCGACGACGCCGCCAAGATGCTAGCGTTCGAGAACGAGAGGCCCAAGCGTCACGGCAACGGCGCGAGGACCCTGCGGTACGCGAAGCGGCACGGCTGCAGCGCGAAGAGGATCTCCAAAACGTCAGAGAACGGGAAGCGGCGAGAAAGCGCGCGTATCGGCAGGCAGACCCCGATGCAGTGAGAGCTCGTGAGGCGTCTGCAAAACGCATCAGGCGAGCTCAGCCCCAAGGTGCCGACGCGCGGTTTAAGCGAGACTTTCTAGACGTTACGTTCGGACACAGATGTAGTGGGCGAACTTTCACTGAAAAGTCACGGTTTTGCCGATGATTTCCCCTCAGGAGCTTCGCCCACTCATCATCATTCACCCCGTGGATATGCTGTGACTTTTTTTGGCAACACCTGACCTGCGATTGAAACATTCATTATTTTCGTGTTCCGGTGAAGAATTTCCTCTGATGAGGGAGAAAGAAATACGATGCTCAGGGGATGCCGTAACGCTGGCTTAAGATACGAACACATAATCTCTCGAGCGTAAAGACACCGATGCCTCTGCAGAAAAATTAAAACTGCAAAAAGACGACATACAAGTGTTCGCAGGAAAGAAACAAGCAACGAAGCATACGAAACAACAGCATCGTGAAAACTTTGTAAGACATGCGAAGAAGATTGCCCTGACACGCACCCAAGAATGCACTTGAACGAAGGAAGCACCTGCCAGGCACAGTTCTAACAACCGGGATACATCTCGCAAGGCCAACCGGATTACCACAGAACAGCGTTTGAGAGAGAACAAGAAGCCTCCAAGACATTGTTATCAGGCTCCAGTAAAACAGCCCGAATCCTTAGCAGAATTCAAAACCGTCGAGGACCACAAGCGAAATTTAACTTGTTTGCCTCGACTGGGCCGCCATTCTCTACATCGATTTAAAAGACGGCACCGGCGGCAGCTCCCTCGTCTGACCTCCTCACCTGACCGACTGGTAACCAACTACATGTACCGACTGGACGTGTACTGGCCACCGTTAATTTGTGGCCTCGAATATGTTGAAACTTTATTGTCATCATCTGTTTACACTGTTTGCATCTGTTTCATCGTTTGCGCTGCACCTGAGCAGTGTAAACGCGGAAGTACGTCTCGGACTGGCGTTGAGTCCGGCGTTGGGCGTTCAGCTATAACATGGGGACCCGCAGCTTGACGGGCATTTGTTTGACCGGGCTGGGCGCATTTAAAGGCACAGTTGTACGACTAGGTAACTCTGATCAATGTATATGCTCAGAAATAAGCAGAAGGATGAGGGTTGTCTATGGCTTTCAATTCTACTTACAAAGAGGAGAGAAACAACAAGCAAAGAGAAAACGACGATGGTGAAATTTGAAGGACACCTTCGACCACTCAGCGCTGCATTGTAATGCACCGAATCTCAAGGAATAATTTCATGACCTCGTAAATTTTAGTCATCCCTTATGCACGTTCCAATGGAAGAAATATGTTAAATGTTTAAAATTAAACTGTCAATATTTTATTTTGCGAATATTTTATTAGTTGAGCATGTGAGATGTGTAATGCACGAAATTGAACATTTTGAACAGCCGAACTGTAGAAGTACGAGTAAGGCAAGAAGCCATGTACATTCTCTGCCTAATCTCCCCTCTACATAGCGGGGCGAATTCGGGTATGTGGTAGCCTGACGCTAGTATCGCCATCATGCGACATCCGCTAAAAAGTAAGGCTGTATGACAGGTGCCTAAACGATGGCACCCGAGCTGTGCAAAGGCGGCTATTTCTATTGGTCTCGTGTTTACGCCAGCATTTCTCTTTCATATCCAACATCATTTGCCGAGCCCATAGCTTGAACGTACGCTGAGTTGAAGGTAGATGGGCGCATTGAAAGGCTCAGAGTATTGACTACGTAGCATTAGTCACAGACACGACATACGCTTAACAATATTGCGGATTGTCCACGGTTTTTATTCCCACTAACGGAGGGAATAAGGACCCAATCAGTTGTTAAGCACTGCTTTCTCACTGACTGCATCACGATGAATCATTTGGTGTCCTCGTAATTTTTACTGTTCGCTCATACCCCTGTAGAATCGCCATGCTTCTCCGGTGCATGACAAAAACGAAGAATACAGCTCGATGCGTCAGAGTTGTTGAGGGCATAGCTCACGCCCAGAGCTAGTTTCTCGCGGCACGAGGCTCTCTCCTAGCGCCATCGAACGTCGATCACCCGTCCTGGGTGCCATGCTGATAAATCCTCTTCTTCTGTTTCATTTTATTCAATTTATTAGTTCCTTAAGTCACCGAAGGCATTTCATAAGTGAGGGGGGGCAACTACATATGTATAAATAAAGAGATTCGTTTCTCTGCTCCCGCAACGCCTTGCCTCAACGCCCCCCAGGATGGAAGTCGCATGTGAAATGGAAACTGCGTTTCCACACTGTGCTGCCTCTCATCCTGCTATCGACCAGAAGTGTACTATGGAGACTATCACCCTTTCAAATCATTTGGAAGTGTATTGCGTTCGCCTAAAAAAAGTAAACAAAACTCCGTGATTATAAAGGTTAGGTTGTATGAAAAGGAGATTGTGAAATGCCAAAGATATTAACTGAACATTGTACTTTATTTTAAATTTATTACAAAAACCAGTAGTGAGTGTGATCTTGTGTTTCAAAGGATAAAGTTTCTACTAATACCTGCGGGGGTTACGTTTCGTCGCCCCTGCCAAAGCTTTGCGACTGATAAATAGGTTTTGAGTTCGTCTGCTTGCTTGCAGCAAGTGCACCGGAACGGCCCGAGAGTTGGTCGTTGACAAAGTCTGTGATTTATTAACGGCTTCCATCGACGTCTTAACTCGGTGACCGCTTGGAAGCGATGCAGCAAAAGCATGTCGCCATGGGGTGTCATGCAGATGTGTGCTCTCGGCGACTTTTTCTCACTTTCTCTGGTTCTCCCTTAACCCACGACCGCACAGTGCTGACCAAGCGACGTTTGGGCCCTGAACGGCATCGCAGTATAGGCTAAAACAGCTTAAAGTTAAGGAAATAATTAAGCACACGGTGACAAGGGCTATTGCACTTGGCAGCGGAGCACACCGCTATATAATAGAGGACTTTCGTGTGTAGGGTATTTTAAAATATATTTTAGTCACTAAAGTGGCCAGCAAAATTTAGCTCCTCTGCGTAACAATTAGGCATATTCCTTGAATGCGTGTTTTACTGGTTACAATTGTGCAACTAATTCTTACCCCTCAACTGCTCCCTAAAAAAAATAAATCGACTTGCTCTTTTGTGCTGGTGGTTCAGTCATTCAATATTTTTGCCTAAATGTCACCAGGTAAACACGTATTGAAGGAATATTCGAACTTGTTGTGTCAAACCGCTGAAGTTTGCGCCTCATCTATTTGCCGGACGTTTTATTTGGGACACCCCGCTGTTAGCTGCCAAAATGTAAAAGGCCCCCACTGGTGCAGGTGCCACTTATAGGGAGCCGGCCCCCCACGCCGCCTCCTCCCAAACCAGGAAATATACAATGTCTACGCCACTGAAAGGGATCCGCTGCTTGACGGACATGTGTTCAACCGGGCTTGGCGCATTGTAAGACACAGATATACGCCTACGTAACTCTTAGCCATGTATGTGCGCAGACATAGGCCTAACAGTGCCGATTGTCCATAACTTTCACTAATACTGACGGAGAGAAGGGAAACAACAAGGAAAGACAGAAGGACGGTGGTGATATTTGAAGGACACCTTCGACCACGAAGCACTGCTTTATAGTGCATCGCATCATAAGGAATGACTTGATAACCTCGTAAATTTTACTGATGCCTCATGCTCGCTTCGATAGAAAAAATATGTTAAATATTTAAAATTCTACGGGTAATAATTTATTTTTCAGATATTGTTCTAGTTTAGCGTGTGAGTTGTGTAATGTTTGAAGATTCAGAAAAAGCGAATTGTATAAGTGGCAGTTACGCAAGTAGCATTGCATAATTTTAGTAATCTGCCCTCTACATGGCAGTTGCGATATCGGGTATGTGGTCGCCTGACGTTAGTAGCACCATCAGGCGAAACCCGCTAAAAGCCGGTTGCGTTAAAGGTTCCTAAACGATGGCGCCTGAGCTGTGCAAAGGCGACGGTATCTGTTCGCCTCGTTTTTGCACCAGCGTTGCGCTTTCTTCTCCAACACCATTTGTCGTGCCCGGATCTTGAACGTACGCTGTGTTTGACGTGGATGGGGGCATTGAAAGGCTCAGAGTAATGCTACTTAGCGCTAGTCACAGATAAGGCATACGCTTAACAATAGATGCAGAGCATCTGATTCACTCGCCTTGTCCCTCCGGCGTCGTCGTCGTTGTTGTCGGCGTTGTCCACCCCTCTGCCATTCTCCTCGCCGCGCGAGCTGCGCTCTCCGCCGCTCACCCCCTCTCCTCTCCGATAACGAACATTCTCTCGCGAGGGGCATTGGATTGGATTTGATTTGATTTGATTGGATTGGCTTGGATTGGATTGGCTTGGCTTGGATTGGATTTGGATTGGATTGGATTAAAGTGGATTGTGTTGGATTGTGTTGCGTCATAGCCGCGGCACGTTGTGTCATAGCCGCGGCAGACGCGCTGGGGCCGGCGCATGTGCAGTACTCTCTCTTCCGCGGTTTCCTCTCCTTCGGGCGCGCTGCGCATATAACCGGTGTGCCGTTCTCCGGTGAAGCAACATCCACGCTTGGCTCAAACACCTAGTCCACGCCGCTTTACAAGTACGCCAACGTCGTCATCGACTGGGACCAGCTTACGCAGTCCCCTCAACGTTATGCGCGCTATACAACGCGTTCCCTTCGCCGCTCCGCCTATGCGTCGCATCTACACAGGGGTTCCCGCGAGGGGAGGTGGGAGTTTTTTAATCCCACTAACGGAGGGAAGAGGGACATGTTCAGTTGTTAAGTGCTGCTTTCTACTTGACTGCATCTCATGGAATCCTTTGGTGTCGTCTCAATTTTTACTGTTGGCTAAACCCCATAGAATGGGAGTGAAATGTAAAATATTTAAAATCTGCTACAAACATTCTACATAAACCAGGGTGATGCGCGCCTCTAGACGATAGAAGGCTCATTTCAGGTCATGCAGACATTGGAAGGACAATGGCTATATGTGAAAGGATCATTGCTCCACAGGAGACATTTGTACACATTAAACAAAGCACTTACAAGGCCCTTTGTGTATTTCAGAGGTATAGCAATTTGTATATTTTAACACCATTTGCTTTATAAAAAAATTTTGGTGCAGTTTGAAAAGTATAAAAAAGGAACTCCAAAAGCAGCATAGCTCTCTATTTAAATTGTAGTTAAAATTCTTCTGTATGAAACATCAAAAATCAATTATTTGTTTTAAAAAGCCTTAAACATGTTTTAAACAACTATTGTCTAAGTGACTAATGAAAATAGGCGATTTGGCGCTGCTGTATGGTCCCACGTAGGCCTGTATATGAACCAATTTACTTCAGCCTGCCACAAAGAGCTGAAAGCGGCTGTCCTGGAGACGTATCGTACCGCCCCCCCCCCAATAGTGACTACGCTATGCAGATGAAACCTTGTCCGCAGTGTTACCCATTTAGCGACACGTTCAGTCCTTTCCTCGCCAGCGTGATCATCACGGCAGTATTTATTGTTATACCCGTCAGTGGAAAACCAGTTAACATTTCCTGCGGGCGGAATCTACTGCTAAATAAAAAAAATCCCGCCATATCCACGGAATGAATGATGATCAGTGGGTCGAAGCTCGAGAGGGGGAGATCATAGGTAACCGTAACTCTCCCGTGAAAGTTCGCCCATTACATCATTAGGAAAGACGTAAGACTGTGTGCGTACAATGTACAAATCAACTTTTGTTTTCGGAGTCAATGCTCCCAGGCCCAGACCTGGTGAAAGACCCCGCGCCATCGATGACCACCCCGCACCTACCACAATTGGTCACGTAGGATGGGACACAACGGTAAAGAAAGAAATTTATTTAGGGCGAACTTGTGCCCGAACAAGACGAGAGGAAACGAGCAAAGGTCCTTGCGTCTCGTTCGATCTCCGAGAACGACTTCCTGCGTTCGTGGCGTGATCTCTTGCGTGATCTCCCCCTCGCAGTGCACGTGCGCTCGCGCCTCAGTTCACAAGCTCGCGCTCCCGAAGCCGAGTTTGCGCTGCCAGTTGCAGCCGGTTCTTGCGCGTGCAACGCGGCCTACTTTGCGACATCTCCGAAAGCATGCGGCGGTCACGTACCACGAGACACAAGGTATGGACCGACCCATGGCTTTAGGTGCTTCGCCCCTAAAAAATGGCGGAAGTCGGATTTTTTTTTTCGAAATTAATAAAACAATTACGACGAAACCCAAGTCACTCGTGCAACGTTCTGCGCTTAAATTGTTAACAAAGGGCGAGGGGCCAGCCTGTGAGCAAAGCGGCAGCTTACGATGGTGCCCATGGGCCAGGTAGACAGGGTTGTGCGCATGAATTGGAGCAGCTTGGTGCATAAGGTCAGCTTCATAAGCGCCGATTAGCAGCCGCAGAAGGTGCTTCCGCGGATGTAGGAAGCGGTCTTTCCGTGAGTACGCTGAACGCTATTCGCCCTCCGCACTGATACACAGTTTTCAAATCGAGAACTCTACTGCAGAAGCGACTAGACAGCGTCGCTGGACACTCAGATCCTTATCCTTTCGTTTACTGTAATATCCTGAAATATATATGTATTTGGTATTTTTTGGAAAGTAATGTTTGAAGAGAGCGCGTTAACAAAAGATGCACACGAAATTTTTCTTTACTAAATCCTCCTGAGAGAAAAATATCACTAAAATATAGGTTGTGCCATCCGAAAATATAGTTTTTTTTGCTATTTGTCTACCCGGCCGTTAATATGTTCTTACACTATTTCAGTTCCACCTCAGTCAGTCATCTTTCGAAAAATGCGGCAGGTATGAAACGAGCGACAGGTTGTACGAGATCCCCAGTGCGCCCCAATCTAGCGCGCCGTTGCGGCTAAGATGTCAGCGAAACGGCTCATGAAACCCTACACGAAAGCTGACAAACACACGTCCTAGATGTGGCTGCAGCGTTCACCACTCGCTAGCAGTGTCCTAAAGCGAGACGTCCGCCGGCGCGCGCCACGTAGCGGATGAGTGCCTGAACTAAGCGTCCCTACTTTCCCATTGAAAAGCGGCCGACACGTTAGACAATGTTTATACAGGCTGCGTTGGAAGTGCAAACTCGGAAGAGTGGTCGAAGCTGTCAGTTGGCGCGCCTAAAGGTTTTGTGTCTAAAAGTAGTTTCTCATGCACATAAACAGATACCGGTGGATTCTGATGTCTTCCAGCTTGCAGGCATGTGTACAAGCGATTTGAGCATTCTGCCTGCACGTGCGGCTGCAGAAGCACATCCCAACTTACCTTTTCTGCCAAGAGTCACCGTAACAGCATTTTTTTCCCGTGACGAGTGGGCATATTACGGTAAGCGGATGCAAAATTCCTGCGATTGCTTGTAGCACAATCCGCTTTGTTGCTTGTATTTTATTCAAAAATGTATTGTCGGCTTCATACTGACTCGAAGTGCATCATCGTCATCACAGGCAATGATGAAAATCTTTCTGTCCTTCAATCGTAAGATGCTTCGTCTTCGTTCAGTGCTGCCATTCCTTTCTCGTTGCTGTGAAATATCTTCTGTAGTTGATCAGAAGTAGTCTACCACTTCTTTAGCTGCATGCCTCCATCTTCTAGGATCTTGCTTTTTTTATTAATGCGTAAGCCTTCGTCTTCACTTTCTGCTCATGTCACCAAATAGTCAACTTATAACGAAGGTTTGAAGAGTTCTGCAAGTTTTTTGTTGTCTTCTAAACATTTGTTGAGGTGATAACGAACCGTTGCAGAAAGCTTAAAGGTGCTCGATGTTGCTCCAAACTCAACAGTGCATGTGTTGTGAGTTTCAGAAGTGCAAACTCAGAAGATCGATCGAAGCTCTCAGTTGGCGAGTATAAAAGTATTGACATTACCGGATTAGATGGTACTGGGCAATACTACTCGCGACATATGTCTGTTAAGGACGAGGATAAAACCTCTTTAAGACTGGAAACTTTCTCCAAATGTATGGCTCTTCTCACGGCACAAGTTACCAGAGAAATATATGTTTTCGTCATTCCGTCTTTAACAAGCAGTGGTCCTCAAAAGTCATTGCCGAAGACGTCAAACGGACATGACTTTCGAAGTTAGTCATCTGGAATTGGTGGTGTAGAGGCAGAACCTGGGTTTGCCTAGTATTTTTTGACAAGTTCCGCCTCTGTAAATGATGGATTTGAGCTCCGATGTGGCTCTCGTACCAAGCATCGCTCGCGAATTTCTATGAGGACGTCTCGGCCACCGCTGAGTAGAAGTCTGTGGTGAGTAGCGTTAATGATTAGGTCCCTCAAAGTGCTTTTGGTCGGTAATATGACGGGGTATTTAGTTTCTTCGGTGACTTGTATATTATAAAAGTGTTTTCTGGTACTCATCAGGCTGTTGTCGTCAATGAAGGATTTATGTGTCCTGTTGGCTGAAGTTTTGCAAATACTGGATGTTTTTATTCGGTGATTTTTCGCCTATAGTGTTTTCGGTTGCTCTGCTTTGATAAAACATTGCTACAGTGACTGGAGTTCTCGTAGAGTGAGGGGACCATTGGGACGCTCACCTGTCGTAAAACAGAACCGTAATACCCATTATAACTCTGATCAGCTAATACATGTCGCTGAATTTGTGAACGTGTGCTTCGTTGGCTTTAAGGCTTCGTGTCTAATGGGCAAATACAACTTATGCAGTATTCGACATAAAAAAGTCGGTGTGATTTGCTGTGAATATTCTCAGGCCATGCATCCAGACTCAGTCTCAGCCAGTCAGGACGTATTCACCATGGTTCGCTTCCATGTAGCGCTTTTACCCGACAACCTCACGTGAATAAATCGGCGGAAGTAGTTGATCCAGGCCAAAGTTCCTATAGTGAAGGATTGGTCGTTCGGCGAATTCCAACGACACCGTTAAGGACATCGATTAAATAGAGCTTTAAAATATTTCACGAAATGGTTACAACTCCCAGTGATCCATTCCAACAAGATTGACGAGTCCGCCAGGTACCAAATAGTTGTAGTTAATAGAAGACGTCGCTGTTCAGGTAATCGTCAATTCTTGGGACTGCAAGTGCTCCCATAAGTTCCGGTTTGGGCACCCTCATCTTTCGGATTGGCGCACTCTCGACTTTGAGAACCAAAACTTAGTATCTGCTGATGGGGTATTGCTCAAGAAACAAATGTCCGCCAACGCGCCATTAGCTTGAGTAATCGCATCAGGAAAAAACGTGTACCTCCACGTTTAAAGGTAGTTTCTCATGCCCACAAAACAGTTGGAGGTGGATTCTAATGTCTTCCAGCTTGCTAACATTGTTCGACCAATTCGACCATTCTCCCTGCATGTGCGAAGGGAGACGCACATCCCAATGAATATTTTGGGTCCTGAGCCGTGAAACTGCATTTTGCCAGTGCTTACAAATGCGCATATCACTCCAAGCGGGTCTAAAATTCGTGCGATTAATTGTAGCACTGTCCGCTTTGTGAATGGTGTTTCTCCCCAAAAGGTATTGCTGACTTCATACAGACACGAAGTCCATCGTCGTAAGTCCAAGAATTACCAAAAACCGTTCTATCCCTTGATAATAGGACCGCCTCGTCGTAGTCCAGTGCGTTCACTTCTTTCTTGTTGCTGTTGAAAAATTTTTGTACTTGATCAATATTTGTTGACCACTTGTGTAACAGCGTACCTCTATCTGCTAGGATATCGTTACTTTTTTCGTAAATCGATACGCCTCCTCTTAACTTTTTCTCGGTCAACAAACCGTCAACACAGAACGATGATTTTAAGAGTTCTGCTGTTGCTCTGTTGTCTTCCTAAACTTTGATGAGGAGGTGTCGAAATGTTGCAGGGAGCGTAAAGGGACTCGATGCTGCTCCAAACGGAATACGAGTAATTCAGCACTCTTCTAGGCGATCTGAAGAAGTTCCTATTGGTACACTGGAACACCTGAAGAATCGTGAAGCGTCCTGTATCTTTTCTTGGATTCCTCTTCCACAATAACTTCACTGAATGGCATTAAAACAGGAAAGCTCAAGCCTCAGTATACGCATTTGTTTCAGCAACGCCTGCACTTATACGATAGCCACGCCAATAACGCGGGTATGTCATCAAGACACCAAGGTTGGTGCATGAGCAAGTGCATTGCCGTAAATTTGTGTGAGTATTTTGCGTGAACCTGGATACAAATTTTAGTTAAATAGATTTATATCACTCGGCAGGTAGATAAACTAGCATTTCAAGCACAAAGGTGTCGCAAAATATCGCCGAAGTCTAAAGGAATTTACAGGTCAAAAACAGCTCAGATTTGTGCCTAAGTTCTAAGGCAAGCTCTTTATTGAAAGGCAAACAAATAAAGTTTAAAATAGGGCTGGGTGAAATTGCGTTTCGGAGAAATTCGAATATTGATACTCAATAATATTAGACAAACACTAATGCCTGATAGCACCAAAGATCGCGACTGTGGCTTAAGGTAAATATACTCAATACGTTACGGCCATTCCATCAGAAACATTTTCAATGAACGTGTGATGATGTGTACATTAATATTACGACATGCATATCCCAGAATAGCAATTGTAACAGTATGAACGTACATTTTCATTGGCTATCCTCCTTGCTTGGAGATAGCGCGGAAATGTGCCAAGGGATAAGAAACGAGAGATTGAAAAAACACACAAAGAAAACGTCGATGATTATTCACGTTTGAAATGAAAAACCTTCCACAATTCATAGAATCCGGCAAAACTACACCATCTATGAGAAAATCCCCCTGACTGCTAGACTATCGGCGATGCTAAAATGTCTTCAAATATATATCTTAAACTTGCTTTGTATCCACTTAGCCCGGCTATGATAAAAACAAAACCCCAGCAATATTGTGAATCTGGACAACGTTTTCGCGATAGGTACACTCGTAAAAAGTGCTAGCAACACGAAAGAAGCTGGTACCACCCTATTCACGGAACGGCAGCTTAGTGTAGCTGCGGTCGCATCTTCACCGGCTACTATTCGGTGTGCAAGGGGCTGACCTTTTTTACCTGGCTGCCCTAGCGCACGCGCACAACTCTGTCTGTCTAGCCTGATCCGTATCGTAAGCCACAAGTTTGAGCGAAGGCAGACACCAACCCCTTGTAGTTGTTAGCAGTTTTGAGGACGGTACGTTGACGTAAAGGTTTGGGGGTTTGGGTGTCACCTTAACTGTTTTTTTTTATTTTGAGAACAAAATTCCACGTCCGCTATTTTTTATTTAGCAGTATGTTTGCCACAAACCAACTCCCAACTGGTTTCCCTTCGACGGGTATAACAAAATATTCCGGTACACTTAACACACTGACTATAGTGGGAAGGACAGGTTGTGTTGCTAAATGTTAACCACCGCGGTCAGAACTCTGCTGCTTGGCGTAGTCGTAATCGGGCGGCGATTTGCTATGCCCCTAGGACAGCCGCTGCGCGGTTCTTCATTGTACACTAAACTTGAAGTATAGGGTGGTTGAAATAGGCCCCAAAATGTGAGGCAAAAAACGGGGTCTAACCGTTTAGGGGTGCTGCCTCCTTACCCCTTTATTGTAGCTCAGTGGGTATAGTACTCGGCTTCTACGCAAAAGCCTCGGGTTGAAATCTTGCCTTAGCGTTTGGTTTTTGTTTTTTACAGCAGACATAAAAAGCCCCTAGATTTCACCGTGTACGGCGGCTGTGCATTACATTATTGAGTTGGCCTATGTTGTGCGGTTGTTCGTAAAGGGAGCGGCCAAGGATTTTGTCAAGGCTTTTTATTCTTGTACTCGCTTTGCGCGGGAGATGTATATAACTCATAGGTTTAAATTCAGAAGTTTATCTTATTTAATTCTTCTTAGCTTTTTTGTTTTTAATATCCCTTTTGATCGATTACCTCTATTCGCGCTATTATAGGAATTAAATCTGTGAACTACCACAATTAGGTATTTCTGTGCAAATGCAGGGCGCCACAAGGTTCGTCTGTTGGCACGATTTTTTTTCGCTTTTGCCATTGTTTTCACTGCTGCTTTATTTTTGTCTGTTTTGTCAAGCAGCTGTATAAAATTTATATTTTTGAATTTGTTAATATCACTTCTGTGTCTCTCATTTTTCTAATTTCTGTGCTTTAGTTTTTTAAGTTGCGTTCGACTAATTGTCTTTATCTACGCTGCGAAGCGATAAATTATATTAACTCCGCCCATTTACATCGCGGTGGAAATGCAGAGCTGCACATTTGGTCCCACCCGTGAGGCAGTTGGCGGCTGTGTACGTTCGCTCTAGAAACATTGCTCGGCGCTAAACCAGGTACGAAGAAAAACGTAACGCACAACACAGGCACTGTGTTGCGTATTACGTGTTTCTTCTTCGTCCCTGTTTTACCGCCGAGAAATGTTTTTAGCATAATGTGCCAACTCGCCCACAACAAGCTTTTGTTCGGTATAGAATTAGCCACCAACGATACGCTTCTCCTTTTCTAAAGGCGATTGTATGCCTCCAGGCATAAACCGTATATTACAGTTAAAGGTTGACTTCCGCCTAGCGGAAGAGCGCAAGGGAAGGGTGGTGAGGTCTTTTATGGACCAATCGACCGGCAAGGACCAATCGACCGACGGAGTATAGTTCTCGCCTCTTCCAATGAACGACGCATCCATTACAGGTGTTCTGCGTCAGCACCTTCGTCAGGAGCTGAGAATAAATGCGGCAAATAAACGCGCAGATACACTCGTGCCAAGACCACAAAAAACTGCACCGTTGATATGTCGCGAAATGACGCTAACCCAGGCAGCACAGAATGTCTAGAAAACGTCGTATTCATGGAGGAAACGTCAGAAATGGATTTCAGATAGGAAAAGATGGCTTCTAGAAGTCAATCGTTGCAAGGATAATATCCCTTTGAAAACGACGTCTTTAAAACGTATTTTTGATGACGGCTGTTAGCAGTTGCTCCTCTAGACTTCTTTTATCCGGCCGTAAAATCCAGCGCCAAAAATGTTTGGCGGGAATATCTCAGTCGGGGCTCCTTCTCGCCGTGATAGGTTGTGTCGTGTGAATTTGATTCAAAACTTCAGCGTTGGCTAGCGCTAAGCGTTTTGATTTCTGTTTAGTCGTTTTATTACCGATATCATGAGTAGCGGGAGGAGAAGAAAATACTTTTGTGTGCTCTCTGGACGTCATAAGAGACGAAGAGTTTACGAAGAGATAGAAGCGCTAACTCGTTGAAATGCTGACGTTCGGCTTAAAACGCCCTTTATTGGTGAAGCTGAGTCTGGGGACACACACAGCGTTGAGATCAAAGCAACGTGCAGTACCTCTTAATTCGAGCAAACCGGCGGTGACGCCAGTCCTGGCAGCGATTATCAAGTGACAGGAGGGATAAACGTTTGGTATGCAACGATGGCAATTTACGCAAGCACACCGTCCGAAGAAACACAGCGAACAGAAACTGACGAGAGTTCAGGCAGTGACATTGAGATTCCCACATGGCTAGCATCGTGGGTGACTCGTCGTAATGTCCCATTAACCGCTGTTTCAAAGCTTCTGCTGAAACTGAATAGTGTCTGCAACTTAGAACTCCCTTTGGGCGCTAGAACACTGCTTAATACCCCGCGGTCGGCTGCAATGCGACCCGTTCCCCCAGGAGTGTATGCGCACTTGTCAGTGAAAACAACCCTAGAAGAGTTGATGGACGAATGTGCTAACCTCGAAGCTGACACAAAGCTGGACCTCCTTTACAATACAGCTGGAATGCTACTTGGAAACAGCACTACAGACGATTTTTGGCCACTTTTTGTCAGGTGTGAGCAACTGAAACCTCGGTTGCTGTCTCTAGTTGGCTGCTATAAAGGGAAAGGCAAGCCATACTCGGTAGCAACTTTCCTTTCGGAATTGGTGCCATAATTGATAGCGCTTGTTCATACCGGCATAACATCAAGAGGTCACAACTTTGATGTTCAGAGGAAAGGTTTCCTCTGTGATGCTCCAGCAAGGGCCTACCTTCTAAACATTAAGTATCACTGTGGCTTCTACGGATGTGGTAAATGCAAGCAAAAGGGAAAAAGTGACATGGGAAAAGTGGTCTTTCCTGAAACAAATGCTCCCCTCCGCACATACGCTGGCTTTGCTGCGAAGCCTGTCCCGAACACCACCTAGGCGACACGACTCTGTCAATGGTGCCACTTGGCCTGGTCACAGCGTTCCCTTATGAGTACATGCACCTTGTTTGCCTGGGCGTCCAGAAGAAACTCATTCAACCCTGGAAGGGAGGTAAGCGGAGTTGCATTAGGATGAGGGACGAGGAAATTTCACGTCTTTCTTTAAAAGTGGTATTGCTGAGCGACTTCTTTTGCAGAGAGTTTGCAAGAACACCGCAATCTGTTGATCATCTCACTGCCTGCAAAGCAACAGAGTACCGACAGTTTCTCTGGTACACCGGACCAGTTGTACTCCAGGAGCTTCTCGACAAACAAAGGTACCACAACTTCTTGTTGCTGCACGTAGCCATAACAATCCTGGCAACGCCTCAGTCCTGTTGCGAATTGAACGACTACGCACACAGACTGCTGGTGTCATTCGTTGAAAGCTTCAGCAAGCTGTACGGCTCGCAGCACGTCATGACGTATAACGTCCACGGGCTAGTGCACCTCGCACAAGACGTCCGGCAGTTCGGCCCACTTGACGACTTCAGTGCTTTTCCTTCAGAGAACCTCATGAGCCAAATTAAAAGGCTAGTACGCCCAGGAAGACAGAAGCTGCAGCAGTTGCACCGATGCGTGCAGGAAAGAAAGGCTGCGAGCCGTGCTCTATCATCAGTTGCACCCGACGTAAATGAGCTGTTCACAGTGGAGCACGAGGTCATCAAGCTGCCACCAGGCTGTGCTGGCATTCAGTATGCAACAGCTAATCTAGATTGCAGCGTCCTGAAGGCAGATAAGGCGAACAGCTGTTGTCAACTCATAGACGGCAGTCGTTGTGGCTGAGAGCGTTGCATTTTTATCCGACAATCGGACATGGATGATAATTGGGCGGGAGTACAAAACCAAAAGCCCCTATACGACTTCCAACAAGTAAGGCTTTCTTCGACATTTGGAGAGTTTCCGGTTTGTCATCATCGCTAGGTGCCTGGAAAATACAGGACATTACAACGAAGTGCTTCAGCTTTTCTTCAGGTCAGCCGGGAGAGTTCGCCACATTCCCTCTAATTCACACTACGGTCATGTAGTATTTAGAACAAATCCTACATTGTTCCGCTCATCACGACGTGAAAACATTCATTATGTTTCGGATAAGGAAACTGCGTGTATTAAAAAATTTAGTTTTCTGCTTGATCGTCGTTATCTATAATATGTCTTCTTACGAGCGATTTTTGAAGTTACGATCTTCAAGTTTTTCTGTGACGCCAATCTTCCGAACGAGCTCTGCTGTGCTAATTTCACGAGCGTGCCGACGGGTTGTTAATATATAAATGGGCAGCTGCAAGTTGCCTGAGTACATCAAACCTTGTTTTGAGACATGAAGTGTCATCGGCAAGCAAGCAGAAATAAGAGGACCGTCATCGACTTCACCGCGGCAGTTGGCGTGGACAAATCTGTGAGTACCTGTAATTATAGTTTACCTGTAGCACATTTTCATGGCGGGCTGAAAATGCAATGCAGCAGAAGTCATGCGAAATAAGTACTGGTTAACAATGAAATCTATTCAGATCAAGCTGGTTGCAGAAGAATTCGAGGTTTAATTCAGACCTAAACAAATTTCGCTTTCGATATGATTATTACATACCCAAGCGAGGCAACATGGACTGCAACGCAATATACTCACTACATAAATTTGAATTTCGCGCTCACAGTAACGTGATTGTATTGTGACACATTCTTGCGATGCGACTTCCAACGGCAGCAAAAAACGCAACCCGCGAGTCCGCAAAATTATAAAAGGGAAATATTCTAGTGCAGCGATCATGAAATGAAGGAAGGAATACTTTAGTTGAGAGCAGTGGTTTGACGCGCCATTGTTCATACCCTCCTCTGCATCTACACATCGCCTCGCCTCTCCTCCTACCTCCTCCGCCGCGTTAGCAGCGTTGCACCGTTCGCATGAGCTTGGGCGCGCGCTGGTTTGAGAGTAATCAGTTTTGGCGCCAACAGAATGAACTCCTGCGACCAATGGACAGGGCAAAAAGTGGGAGAGAATCGCCGTTGAGGCCTTGCTCTGTGCCTGTACCTCCTCCACCTCCTCCGCAGTGTTCGCATGAGCTTGGGCGCGCGCCGGGTTGAGAGTAATCAGTTTGCGCCAACGGTCAGTGCGCGGCCGGCGCGGCATCCTCCCTGTTCAGAGGTGCGGCTGGGCGCCGATATGTGACAAGGTCTTGGAGGTTCTTTATGTGGCCCTCATTTTTGTAAGTATTTGCAATTTGTGCCGTATTCATAGGTCACATTTTGTTGCGCCCGATGATACCGCCGTGCTGTGACTCGTAAATGTTTCTGATGTATTTGTGACAGTGATTCTGAACGATAGCTTTATTTCCAGCCACAAGCGCCCATTCAGTTTTCTTGAAGTGTGCAGTTTCGCGGTGTTCTCAAACATGAGTTTTGTATACGTGATACCGTGGTTAGTTTTAAGCGAGAAGTATTTAAGTATGCAGCTCCACCTAGAATATATTGTTCGCATTGTAACATTTATTAAATGTTTTGGTTTACTTGCGCGACAACTTGTGCCCCATCTTGGCATCCTTGGTCGGAAACGCTGAGCTGCGCTCTCACCGTAAGTTTTGTGAAAGCCGGCGTCAAAATTGGGCGGCATCTTTTATAAGCAAGCATTAACTGCCGTAGGCAGCCGTAGGTAAACAAGTGGGTTTATTTCACTCCTTATGAGAGAATTCTGACGTAGCACGACGCATTGCCTTCCTGTCAGGGCGTCGTGGGTGAATGCACGCGATCTTTAGCCGGCCGCATCGCCCGAAATATCCGTGTTTTGATACCAATAAAGCTCTGCAAACCGCCTCCAACACGGGTGCCTCTGCTCGAAGCGGCATTGCGATTTTACTGGCGCATGTTTATTTTTTTTCTCAGCAATTAATATCCGAGCATTGCCGCAATTAAAATGTACGCAGGTTCCAACCACGATCTGCAGTGTATCGGAACCGACCCGACTGTTGCCATCTCCGACATGGCGCCCCAGCCAGATGATGAACGTGGTAAGCGTTGCAAGATGTTAAATCCTGGTTCGAGATAAAGCTCGTTTGGCAATGTTAAAGTATAGTAGTGCGAAAATATCACGCGAGTGTTAGTTTTGCATATTTTAAGGAAATTTTAAAATATATTAGCTCGAAAGAAATTCTTGGGAGAGGATATTCGGAAGTTTGCCGGCAGTCTCTCCTTATTGGCTTGCTGCGGTCACGTGATTAGTGCCGGCTTGCTGTATAAGAACGCTTTGCCGGCATACAGCTGGACAGTTTTCATTCGCAAGCTGCCGCGGAGCGAAGAGTGCCGGTGTTTCGCGCTATAAGCTGTTATTTGCCGGCAGCTTTGTTTAGTTAGGGGCATATGCCAGCTTCGCTGAAAGCCCGCTGTCCGGTTGTGCTCACGCAGGCAGTTTTCTGTCGCAAGTTTTCAATTATTTGTCGGCTGCTGGGCTTAGCCGCGGCAGATCGATGTTTCGTCAAGTAAAGGGTGCAGGCCTTTTGCGCTAGGATAACTATTTGCCGGCAACTTCGTCTAACCAAAGGTCATATTCTAGGTCCAATTTAAACTCGCTGTGGTAGCGCAAATAACCGAAATAAGCCACCCGGCCCTGCTCTAACGGCAAATAATTATTCTGACACAAAGTGCCATCACTCTTCGCTCGCGAAGGACAACTGTCGTGACAGTACGACCTAGTGGGTACGACAGCATGCCGTCACTAATCAGGTGACCACAGCAAGCCAATAAGGAGAGACTGCCGGCAAATTTCGGTTCACGCGGGTCGGCTGCCGGCCGAGTATCTACTCCCGTATGTTTTCCAGGCATGCAAGCGTTGACATTTTTCCTTATTGTCGTGACTACCCCTTTACAGCTGCTAAAAAGGTTTCATCAATATCACTTATAGGATCGCTTTTGTCTTTTTTAACTTCACAACTGGAGGCTAATTTCAGCTCAAATTTGAGTAAACGCCAGTTTACCTAAATGTGAAAAACTTTAAGCATGTTGCAAGTGCACTTGATGCATTGTGCCTGATTGCAGCCTTTACAATTGTACGATTCACGAAGAGTAACGAAGTGGAGGCTGTTCCGTCATCGTGGGTGTGTGACAAGGTTTGCCTTTGGCCGCTGGACTACGGGGCATCACGGCTGAAAAAGACAATAACTCACCATGAGCAACCGGACTCTTCGTTCAGAAAGCATGATGTGCGTGTTATTGGCACAGCAAGTAAGTTCTTGTACCTACCTCATTGAAGGTGTAAGGTTAAAGGATGGAGCAGGGAAAACTGACTACACTGCTGTGTGCTATAACGCCAGTGAGAGGTCTTTGCATGTGCATGTGCACGTATGACTTTCATTTCAATGGGGGCTGGTGCTACCTAATGAACATGCTCATACAACAGCCACCCTGACCCAGGTTTCACAAGGAACAAATTGCAATTTGGGGGAGAGTACAGTGAGTACAGTACAGTGCAATGAGGAAGAGTACAGTGTTTTTCATCCGTGTCGTTTTGCACAGTCTTAGTCGAGCAAATAAATTACTTATATGCTCAGGTCGGCAAACTTACTGATGACATTGGTTATTAGGCCTTGAGACAGCATGTATGAAATGATTGCAGTTCTGTGGCTTAGGCTATGAGACAGAATGTATGAAATGATTACAGTTCTGTGGCTTAGGCTATGAGACAGCATGTATGAAATAATTGCAATTCTGTAGCTTTGGTCAAGTTTTGGCAAGTTCTGGTCATGATAGTTCGCACCTATGTTGGGGGTTCGTTTGTGGCTGGTACCTGTGCTTGCCTGAAAGACTACTTATGTTTCTTACTCGTAAACACAAAATTCGGTTTACAGTAAGTAGGTGTGGGTGTTGTTCCTTCCTTTTCTGTATTTCTTGCAATTTTGTGTTCTTTAAGCATGCACTCTAGGGACAATGATCACTGTCTTACTTCCTGAGCCATTACGGCTTTCGATGTCCTGAGTGGGGCCATTAGTTGTATACTTTTCACTGCTAGCACCATTCTACAAATACATTTTTTTATTGGCGATGTTCGTCTTTACGGCTTTGTTTTGGTGCAGGTACATACCAGAGTGCAAGGGAAAAAGCACTTTGTGCAGAAGACACGGATGACGTAGCAACCACCGATGGCGAAAAGGGCAGGGGGAAGCGTCACTGTGAAGCCAACATGTATTTCGACGACCATGAAACAAGCTTCGTGGAATCTCATTCCAGTGAAAGGTAGTCTTGTTAGTTTAACATTTCAGAGCACATAGCTTCCCTAATGCAGATATGTTCATTCTGACGGCAATTATGTCCAAATACTTTGCCAGTCGCCTTTTCATGTCTTGTAAAGCACCTGCTTGGTGTGTTAAATTGAACTTCATTGAATGCTCCTATGCAGGTCTTCATCTTGCCCCAGTGCTGAACTAGAGCCAACTCCAGAGGACACAGTTTCGCAAGGGACACCACCCCGATTTCCGGACGATGTGTGAGCTTTTGTTTTGGTAATGTTCAAATGGCCAGTTTTTTTGTTCTGGCATTGTTTTATAGGTAATATAGTGCAGTTAAAAAGCGGCCGCAAAGTTGAGTTGTGTTCTATGGATGCTAATTTTTTTTAGTTTTGTTTAGGCATCAAACTATCCCCCAAATCGACATGGAATTATCATTATTTTCAGAGTGAAATATTATGGAATTATGGAATTATTGAAATTATGGAATTATTATTATTTTCAGAGTGAAATATTGGATATTTCACTCTGAAAATATAATTTTCAGAGTGAAATATCGAGAAAATATTTTGGACCATGTGATGCAACAGAAGTCTTGCCACGTCTTGGAAGCAGAAGTCTTGGCATTAGAACAAGAAACAAAATTTTAACAGTTCTAAAAGGGGCCATAACGGCAGAATACCACTGTGTTCTGATTGATGACGTGTCCTCTTATCTTGCATGCACACAGGGGCCTCACCGTCATCCCCTTCTAAACTTCATTCATGAAGCGAACCTTTTCTTCAGGAATTCATGGACATAAGTGGAAGGCCTAGAGACTAGAGACCGGTCGACATTTTTGTGTAGCTGAATGGGCCGAAAGGTGTCGCTGGTAAAGTGCGAAGGTTGCAGCAGGTAATTGTTTACACATCACTTTTGCTTTATTGGGGTGAGCAGATCTTTTGGAAAAAGCATTCAAGTCTACAATGTCTTAATGTTCTGTTTGAATTTATTGTGTAGTAGTAGCATATATTTGCATGGATGATTTTTGCTCAACCAGGCATATACTGTAGTACGTAGTAGTATTCATTGTGTGGTTATGTGGGGTTTTTTTGTCTTAATTTATAACACGAGAAAATCATTGCTTTATTTGAAAGTTAAAAAAAAACTGCATTTCGTATAGGTAAGTATGAACTGAAGGTGTTTTCATGGAGTGTGCCTTCTTATTGTCACGAGGAGACGAAGAAGGGCGAAGTAGGGTATGCGCTTCTGTAGGCCCGATGAAGAACGACAAAGGAGAGCTGTGTGTGGGGTGTGCAGCCTGAGCGAACACTCTGCAAAAGCTGCCTTGTAAATAATGTAAATAGGTCATCTCCTACTGTAAATAGATCGCGTCGTCATCCTCCATGGTTCGCCTCATTTCTTCTGCCATCGCGTAACAATATGTAGTATGAAGGCATTCCAAAACATTGGAGTTGTGGAAATTATTCTGTAGAACTTGACTGCTGTGCACCGGATAGCCCAGTTGTACTTACGGTGCCTAAAACCTCACTTTTCATGTTCCAGAACCCCTGCTATACTAGTGCCTGAATCCTATGTGGCAAGCACGAGCTTCAGCAGGCCTCTGCCCTTCCAAAGTTCTGAATGCAAGTGCTACTCTTTTAGTTGATTTATATTACCTATACTTTTCAGTGTTCCCCTTCCACGTGTGCAGCAAGCTGCAGGCTACCACTGTAGTATTGCGCCAACTCAAGCGGAACTTCTGCTCCATCGCATTGGGCCTCCAAGGTATGTTGGACTGGCAAGTGTTTGCCTGATTGGTAAATAGCACACTTGCAGCACACAGAACAGTACAGAGTCAAATCACTATAGAGTTAAAGGAAAACTGAAGGCAAAATACCAGTTGCTGTAGATTGATAGTTTAGCTCACTGAGAACACGGGGCTATGCCATCCTTACGTGTATTTCTTTTGGCCATAGGAAATGCCTACTTGTACATAGGTACGCGGTGCTGTGCAAGCAGTGGGGAATGGAGCTGTGCACACGAGTGGATGGTTCAAACTTTTGTGCAGCTTATATGCCCGTTTTCAACAGAGCATCAAACGTGAACGCACATCCAATGGAGAAACATTTCACAAAGAGCTTGAAATGTCAGCAAAGGGATTGAAATGTCAGGAAATCACGACTGATTTGACCTGAACGGACGAAGCCGCATAGTACGTGGTAATCTTGTATTCCTTTGCTTGAGTACTGCTGTACATAACTGCTGCCTCCCATGCTTCCAGTTTATCATCACTCAAACAACCCCTGGCCATTTGTGTCATCAAATCCCTGCAAGGGAAATGAGGAATTGAAATGCATTTTTTGATTAGCGGTTGCTCTGAAACTAACTTGTTGGTTGTCTTCAGTGTCCTTTTAAACATTGCATAATGCGTAGAACGCATTTTTTCCAGTGCTCTTTAAATTGCCGTTCTAAAATTGAGCGCAGTAACTTAGGGCATTCATGGCGTACCTACTGAGTGCAGGACCGTACCGAGTGTGGGTTTCTGTCACCTCCTGTTTTCCTCCCAAAGAACTGTGTGCATAAGAATAAGTGGAACTATATTTCATACCACAAGCTAGGTGCAGCACTGTGTAGGCTACATTATTGTCAACAGAGCGCCCACTGAGGGCACCAAGCCCGCTGCGAAGGGTGTCCTGACAGGACATTCCCTTCTCCCCTCGCGGGAAGGCCCCGGTGCCTTTTGGCGCTTCTCCTTCGTGGTGAGTTAGGTGCCCTGAGGGTGCGGGCTGTTGACAACAATTTAGCCTTCCAAGTACTGCGCCTAGCTTGTGGTATGAACTATAGACTCCCCACTGCTACTGGCCAGCCACGTTTGTTGGCGGTGGCTCTGGGCGGCGGGCGCCATCCGGAAAAATGAGATTCTGTGATGTAATCAAGATGTCTCCACAGCTGAATCTTTTTCTTAGTTTCCATTATTTGTTTGAAATTTATGGCATGGTTGGTATCATTGTTATAAAGAAAAAGCCGTCTTTTTAATGACCCAAACTTGGATTTTTTGTTTTGGCTCCTCAAATAAAACTATTCGTTCGAGCATTTGTTTTTTTTTTAAATTGTATTGTAAGACTACCGGAATGTTTTACCCTAAAATGTTCTTTTTCTTTTCAAGAAGCGTGGGACCAGATGATGGTTACTATAGATCTGTTTGTGAGACATGCTTGTGTTTTGTGTCTGTTTTTAAGTAATGGGATTCTTTATTCTTTTTTTGGCAGGCCAAACACATCACATGGTCTTTGCTCTGGAGCACCTATGTATGATGCTTAATAATCGTTCAATAATGCATTGAAATGTTGGTGTGCGAGTTGAACCAGTTGGCAACGTATCTGGCTTTTCAGGACTACCCTTGAACCAGAAAGATTATTGTCTATGCAAAGCACGCTGGCCACTTCTGTTCAGGCTGGGCACGTTTGCTGCTGTGATGCGTTAACGTGCCTAAACTAAGTGCACTATCATTTGTGCAGGTATACAAGCCAACCAATGCAAGTGTTGCAACCACTGCTGCCCGCTAGGTATTAAATTCGTTCCATTGTTTGAGGCGAATTTTATGTAAAGCCTGACACGTAGGTGTTCACCAGGGCACTTATAAAATGCTAGAATAATCTCCTTGCTTGGTTGATTATGTTAGGGTAATGCTATGTGTATATTCATTTAACTTCTAGGAGACTGTCAACAGTGCTGCCAGTGGTTCCGGAGACATCCACGCAGGGGCCCGCTGTCTGCAGTTCGCACGTTCGCTGTCAGCAAGGTCACAGTATAGGTTCCAACAGGCTGAAACTTGTGCATGAATATATCAAAGTTTAATGCTGCATTGTACGTATAGAATGGGTTGTTTTGTCTTTCAAAGCAATGGAAATACATCAGTTAGTGTGGACCAGGTGGCCATTATGAACTGCAGCTAATTCAAATGGTAGCAGTTGTAGAACTATGGTATTTACAACTTCTGGTAAAGATTTAGTGCTTCATATTTTACAATTTTACTCGATGGTTGTGGGGTGCTGGTGATTGTGTTATACTGGTAAAAGTGGTGATTGCATGACTGGCAACATTGTAACCACTGCTAAAAACAGAACATAAAATGCATTCAAATTAGTAGCAGTAGATATAAAACCCACAGGCTATGGTCTGCAGCATGGCGTTGTCTTCACAAAATGCCATGTGCTCAGTTTGGGTTTTATCGACTAATAATAGCACATGCATCCACATCACTTCATATGCACCATATTGCAGCTCTTGTCTGCCTCAATTTCGCTGTCTTGTATTCTTTTTATTTCTATCTAACCAGCATTTTATTTAACCTGGTCACGCAGGGAGTTCTTGCAGCATTGTTCTAGGATTGAAGTTCAGTGGGCATGCTGGAGGTAGGAAAGGACCTAATTTTTGGAGAGAAATGAATTCGGTTCCTCAGTCCAGTAGCCTAAAGGACAACGTGGGGGTCTCTGCCCTGAAGACCAGTAGTTTCTGGGCGTCCAGGTCAGTGCTGGTTGTCAGGTTCACCCGCATCTCGGGAAGGGGAAAAGGAAAGAGGTGGGAGGGTTGGGTTGTGAGCCCATCTGATGACGATGTGGGTTAGGGCTCTGTTGAGAACGAAGTTTACATTCTAAGAGGTAGCTAGCTTGATAAAGGTGGTGCGACCATGTCAGCTGACGGGAAGTGTTTGTGTGAATTCTGCAAAGAGTAGCTTCTTCGTGTTTGAGTAAATTAGTATGAGGGGTGAGAGGGATTGCCTAAGAGCATGATAGTGCTGTCGGATGTCTTGGAAGGTGACCAAGGGTGGTGTGTGCAAATCACCCTCGGTAGCCTGGCAAGATAAGCTGTTGGCCTGCTGGTAGGCACAGTTGCTGCCAACGAGTGAGGAATGATCTAGAATCCAAACAAAGCCAATGTTTGGGTGGGTTTAGGGTGGCTCAGTAGCTGGAGGGTTGTTGGGATCACTTTACCCAACAAGAAGCTACAACAGGCAGCCTGGGAGTCCGTGAGTATAATCGGTGACGTAGTTTGGGTGATTGCCAGAGCAATAGTGAGTTTTTCGACTCAGGAGGAGGGGTGAAAAAGGAGGAGGATGGGGTGTTAAGGGAGGTGCAAGTGGTGATCTTATCTTGTGTAGGCGCCACTTTTAGGTGCCGAGACTGGGTGGGGTATGGACTTGCATCCATTTATGCGATGTCGTGGGTATGGCCATATGCCCGTAGGTGGGCTTGGCTACGAGTGAGACGTTGACCTTGGTGAAGTGTGTGATGCATGTTCTTGGGTAGAGGATGAACTTTAATGTGTTGCCGCCAATGGTGAGGATTACTGCTTGTCTAAGGTCAGTAGTGGAATTTTCTTTCACTGCTGAGTCACAGCCTCCGTGCCTAAAAGTTGAACTCTCTATGTCTACAGTGGCACTGAATATGCACTGCTGAGCCCTTTTTTAAGGTAGCCGGGAGCAGAGTTGTGCTGTAATTTATGCTGATAGGTTTTGGCTGTTTCACTTGAGCGGGAACTAGGCCATAAAACATGAAGTAGCTGCCCCTCTCCGTACATCTGCAACTCGTCTGCATTGCAAGTCTTTGTATGGTTTTACCAATGCAGCTGACAGGAAGCTCATCATGAAGGAGCTTGCTTACATACGGCAGCAAAATGAGCAGATTTTGCATCTTCTGAACCAATGGTGCTAGAGGACCCAACTGAACATGGGCGAGTGGATCTTTCCCCTTAGGTGCGCTCAAGATTTAGGAAGACTGGAGGGCAGCCTCCAAGAGAACAAGGACCTTGAACGCAGCCTGGTAGGCCATTTTGAAGGTGTTTGAAATTCCCGTCTCACTTGCTGTTTATTTTCAGATCAAGCGACATGCAGGCCTGGGTGGCATAACCGTTGGCCACGCTGTGAGGGCTCAGTTGCGGTTCCTATTGGAAGATGAATTGGCGGTGACCTTCAGCTTCTCTGGCCAGAAAAACAAACAAAGCTTCTCAAGTCTTCGGTTGTGCCGCCTAGTCAGAGGTTAGTCAATAGTTAGTGAACTCCTTTTCGGCCTGTTAAGCCTGCAGTGTTAAATGAAATAGCACCATGCTTGCTGCTTCAGCTTGCCCTGGTTTAACTTACAATCTTATTGCAATTTCTCAGTTTAGTTAACTTTATGTGGCCACGCATAATAGGCAGTAAAAAGTGATCTTCTCTGATATTTTCGTGTGTCTACAATGCCTATTCAGAGGCCGTGAGAGGAAATGTGCGAACACGTGGAGCCACGGATGCAGAAATGAAAACAATTATCATGGTCTGGCTAAAGAATGCGTAGGAGCGAACGTAAGAGCAACACTGTACTAACACAAAACAGAACATTTTTAATGGGTTAAACATCTACGGATTTTTATTGATTCTTTTCTGCAGCTCATCCAGACAACCTGAACAGATGGAGGTGCAACCAAGACGGCACAGCTAAGAGAAGAGCAAGAAACAGGAAAGGCAACTTCTGACTCGCGAAAAATTGGAGGAGTTTACTGTCGTCGACAGAAAGGTCGCACAAAGGTAGCGCCCTTCATCAGTGCAGCGAAGAGGACCCCATATTCTGTTGTGGTGGTTGAGGGCTTTCTTTCCTTTTTTACCAAGCATGTGTGACCATGCATAGTAATAAGAAGCGTTGCCATTTATACAATGTTCACTACTTTTGGTCATGTGCTAGTTACTGCACATGGCTTTGTGTTTAATTTTTTTTTCAAACATGTACGAACCATGCGTAGGGATAAAAAGCTTTTGTATTTAGGATATGTTGACTCCCACTGGTGATGGTTTTTTTAATTGTCGTTCAGATGGCTATTTATTTGTTTAGAGAAAGTGCAGTTTTGTTTTTCAAGCTGTGCACACTAATGTGAAACTTTAGCATTGAACATATGTTCACTTTTCTGATGATGCTGCACGTGCCCTTTTTTTGGAAAAATGTTTTTAACATTGCTGGGTCAGGTGGTCACTGGTATTCTGACTAGTAATTTGGTGATATCACTCGTCTTTCTCCTAGTCATTTTGTGATGCATTTTTATAAGTGATATACAGATAACCTTACATTGCTGGGTCTAGGTGATCAGTGGTATTCTGCTTAGCCAATTTGTGAAAAATTTTGCGATGTGATCATTCAGATTAACTAAGTTCAGTTCTTTGACTTTCCTAAGTGGCTGTGATTTTTTGTAGAACAAGTTGTCTTTGCATCTTACTGTTTAAGCTTAAAAACAAATGCACAAAGTTGTGAACCTGAAGGTACAATTTGCTCGTATTTATATTTTTTGTTAGGGTTTTATTTGTGCTACATTCTCGCTTTAAATAATCATACACAAATGTACAAAGTTGTGGACATTGGGAGTTTCTTGTATAATGTCTTTTTTGTGTAGTGTGTTATTTGTGCTGCATTCTTGCCTTTCATATACATAAGCAGGTTCACCGAGTTATGTTACTATATTACAAGTTTGTTGCATAGATCTTTTTGTTTTTGTTGTCAAAGTCTGTTTGTGCTCCATTGTCTCCTTAAAAATGAGAAACTACAGAGTTGTGGACTTGGTACAAGTTTCCTGCATTGCTCTTTCTTTTAATGTTTTATTGGCACAGAATTCTTCCATATAACCACTGTAATGTTTTTATATAATCATGCTTCTGGCAGGTGTAAAGAATGCTTTCAACTAATTGTGTCTTCAACTGCAACGGTATTTTTTTCCTCAGTACTTTCCCCCCATTGCCTGGTTTCAGTAAAATGTTCTCTCCAGCCAAATGCCTTTTCATTGCGAATGCATGCAGCTAAGCCGCTGCATTCGCCCCTAGCATCACTTCAGGGGATGCGAGGGGTAAGGGAGGGGGGTTCATAAAGCCGCATTTTATGCGTCTAAAAAGCGGCTCTAAATATCCAAAGAAAGGGATTCTTAGCATCTTTCTGAACCCCTTTTGTAGACGGAAATTATCAGAACGTCTTCTAACCATCTAAAATGGGGATTGAAAAGTCACATTGACAGACTTAAACAGGTCTTGTAAAATCCTACTTCTAAACCAATTTCCAAAGATGTTTTAAAGAGAGCAAATAAATCATCTAGAAATAGTAATACCCGCTGGATACTAGACGTGATTTAAGACCTCTCAGAAACGTCGCGAATGCGTGATCGGATTGTCGGGGATGTTTATAAGCCGTTTCTTTCGTTGTGGAGAATCGCGGTAGTAGAAGTCTTTAAGCTCTTTTGTGCTACCTGAGAAACACCGGCCCAACGGGCTGAACGATGCATTCGATGCATAGGTGCGCACTGCCGCCTGGCGGGGCGTGGGCCAACAAGCACACTTATAAAATTTGGCTGGGGTGCGCGGCGATTGGGACGGCCGGAGCAAAATGCGCGTGGGGGAAACACGGAGGATATGTCCAAGCAATATCGCACACTGCTGCTGTTACATCTAAGGAGAGAAAAAATGCAACTGAAAAATGAACGCAAAATTTTAGTAATTGTTCATTTTTGCTTTGAAAAACTCTCGTGGAATATTTTTAAAGCAAATCATGTGATTAAATTAAACGGAACAGGTCTTGTTGGGCCGTAATGTTCCAATGTACAGTGCTTCAGCGCTACGCAGGTGTCAGCTCTACAGCTGGGCAAAACAACTCACTTCAGTGCGCGGCTCAGAACGGCTCAGTTCACTTTAGCGAACAGGTTCATTTGAATGGTTCAGCGGTTGATTTAGGTGGGTAACCTGTGTTAAGCATGCATAATCGAAATTATTGCCTAATTGTTATTGAGTCATTTATTTTGTAACAGCATCGGTTGTATTTGTACTGAAAAAAATTGGCCTCACCATCATTACAAACATTTTTATGTGTCTGGTATTTCAGGATCACTCTCGGTCGATATATAAAGAAAAAAATGCATATTTTGTCAACTTTATAACCTCACAACTATGATCCCTACTAGTGAGCTGTGACGCCAGAAAAAATGATTCTGGAAAACATGATACAAGAAAGTAACTTTAATATTGCGGTGATGAACAACACTTCGTTCAGTTTGTTCGAAGCCAGACAGGTCCACTTTTTGGTATGGATAATAGATGACGCGAAAGTTTCACACAACGCCCAGCTGTGTAGGTCGATGCACCTGTAATAACACTACCGGAACGTGCCGACAAGACTCGTTCAGAGCCATGCTCAGTACGATTCTCTAATCGAGCGAGCAGCCCCCAAACGGCGGTTCTTTAGAGATCCGCTCTACCAAAACACCACCCGGAGCCGAGAATCGCCGCGGAACTGAGCTGTTGAGATGATCAGGTTCGTTCCTCTCTCGGAGAACAGCTGCACGCACAAATGTAACTGTGGTGAATCATATGGTCACAGGAGATTATTTTCCTATTACTTTGAAAATACAGAAGCAGTTCGTTCACGGCTGCCGTTGCGGCCTCCCAATCTGTTATTCACCGCCGCGACCGCCGCCGTAGTGTCTTAACCGCTGTTCCCAAATGGCACCTCAGAAGATCCGCTTCGCGAAGAGCGGCTCTCGAAAACAGCGGGTCAGAAGAGCCGAAGAACGGCTCAAAAGAACCGGCTCTCGTTACTCGGACTGTCTGCTCACACGACAGGAGTCGTTGGAGGAATTTGGAAAATTAGCCCCACCGAGGAACTCCCCGGCCAGGCTGGGCAGTTGATTTCTTCCGTATATAATAGATGGCGCAAAACTCGCCCCGAAGGCACGTAAGTTTTGAGCCGTTCTTCGTCTCTTCGGCTCAGTAGCTGAGCGGAAGAGCCGGAACAGCCGAAGAACTGGTCAAAACTGCATCCGGTTGTCCTGACTCGAATTATCTGCTCCCACGACAGGGGCGCGCTGGACGAATTTAGAAAATTACCTCCAGCTGGCCCAGCAGGACAGTTGCTTTCTCGCGCCGATAATAGATGGTGCCGAGAGACGGCTCATTTTACCTTATCTTCGGCTCTCGGGCTCAGTAACTGAGCAAAAGAGCCGGAAGAGCCGAAGAACGGGTCATTACTGCGTCAGATTCTCCTGACTCGAATTCTCTGCTCCCACGACAGGGGACGCTGAAGGAATTAGGAAAATTAGCCCCACCGAGCAACTCCCCGGCAAGTCAGGGCAGTTGCTTTCTTCCGTATATAATAGATGGCGCAAACCTCGCCGCGAAGACCCGTAACTTTTGAGCCGTTCTTCGTCTCTTCGGCTGAGTAACTGAGCGAAAGAGCCGGAACAGCCAAAGAACTGGTCAAAACTGCATCCGGGTGTCCTGACTCGAATTCTCTGCTCCCACGACAGGGGGCGCGCTGGACGAATTTGGAAAATTAGCTCCAGCTGGCCCGGCAGGACAGTTGCTTTCTCCCGCCGATAATAGATGGCGCAGAGAGACGGCACATTTTACACGGATCTTCGGCTCTCGGGATCAGTAACTGAGCAAAAGAGCCGGAAGAGCCCAAGAACGGGTCAAAACTGCATTAGATTCTCCTGACTCGAATTTTCTGCTCCCACGACAAGGGGCGTTGAAGGAATTTGGAAAATTATCCCCAGCTGGCCCGGCAGTGGAGTTGCTTTCTCGCACCGGTAATAGCTGGTGCAGAGAGCGCGGCTCTTCGGCTCCGTTGGCTCTTCCTCCTTGTTTTGCTGTGCTGTAGCTCGCCCCGTTCGACCTGGATCACTGAGCGGGCGAGAGGGGCTCCCTCTCTCCAAAAGAACCACCTCTCACGATTACTGAAGCACGGTTCACTCGCTCTTCAAAAAAGCGGCTCATAAGATCCGGATCACTCCTGAGCGACGCATCTCTAGTTAACTCGTCGTCTGCGAGGGAGTAAACTGTTGTATGTGCTTCTTCGCTTACGCAGACGATTCATGTTGTCGGCAGTAAAAAAAAAAACGAAAGTGCAAAGTATTGTTCGTGTGACCGAAATATTCAATATTAAGAGGTAATTTTCCCGGAATTCGCTAAATGAATAACAAGGATTACCCCAGCTGTACTCGGTGATGATCGTTTGGTTCGTCTGCACGGCTGCCCAAGCCGTGCCCGCACTTATCTGTGTGTTCTGCTCTCATTTACCGCCTTCGAACGACTGACATCTGATAAGGTCTGAAGCAAGCTTAATTGTCATTGTAACTATAGATAATTTAATTGCCGTTCTTGAATATTCTGATCGGCGTGTAAGTTGCATGTGACTCGGCGTCGTTACGTTGAGTAATTTTTTCGGCAATCTTAGACGAATAGAAATACTTCTATGTCGGGGTTTCTAAATGTTTCTGATTTTATTGCGTTGTCTCCGGTCACGTTCTAAAATTTGAGAAGTATACACATGCCGTCTGGTGTGTATAGACACGCAGCTTATTCAGGCACATATAGAAACTCTGGCAGATTTTGTTTCACAGAAACAGTGTCATCATTAATTTGTTTTATTTAAATAACGTTTGCCGCGTACTTGATTTGTAAACGACGGTCATAGCTTTGTTACACCTTTAAAATGGCGTTATGTTTTGCTACATAACACTCGTCTTATTGCCATCTTAATCACTGCGCGCACAAAAAGTTTGATTGGTGTGTTTTGTATAGATGGAAAGAAAACAGAAAGGCCAGTTCTTGATTCGCAAATTAAGTTAGCTTATGTTTGTTTTGCTGAAGTCAAATAAAAAGCACTGGGTATATTGCAGCTCCAAAAGTTAAATCAAATAAAAACAGAAAAGGACGGCTGCGGAGAGGGATCTGAACCAAGGGCTTTTGCGTAAGAGCCGAACACTGTCATGTTGCGCCACAATGGCAGGGTTACGCTTGCAGCGCCCCTGAACGGTTCGACCCCTTTTTTGCCTCAATTTTATTAATAGGCCGATAGGAGATTTGAACCACTCTATCTTCTAATTCACTGTACTCGTGGAAGCATGAAGTGGCCTGTTTTTAGGGAGGATACTACTTGTACCACTAGAACAGCGCCGACATCCCTATTCGCTCGTTACTGTCTGCTTCAGGGGTGTAGTTATATCACCCCTTTTCCAACCATAACTTTATGTTGCGTAGTAAAATGTTCGTTTTTGTTCCTTTAAAACCAATTTATTATTATAAATAAAATAAAAGTATATTGCGAACTTTAATTGCCTTTTTATTTTGCAAATTTACACAGCAGTTTTATTAAATATGGAACAAACCATGTACGTAACAACGATGCTGAAAAGATTAAAATAAACAAGAATTGTTTTTGAGAACTTGTTTAACTTTTGCACCATCTGTCAACTTCAATGGCCGCTACCACAAAAAACGGTTTGAGTGTCAACTCTGTAATGGTATTTGTACGATAAATGTTAGCCGACGAAATCACGTTCACATTATATGAAATAAAATAATATTGGTACAATTTTAAATATATAATATGTAAATCCTGTCCAGCGACCATTAGGGAACAGTAAAACTAAATAGTACCTGAAATCGTTTCCTTTAATGCAATTATTACAAAGCTGTGCTTACGTGCCGACCGTGTCCATCATTTCTCCATCATCATTTTATCTTTGCTTGTTGTTTCCCACGTCTCTTCGTTCATCATATTCATCACCATCATCATCACCGTCCCCCTGAGGTCCACTGCAGGACGAAGACCTCTCCCATTAACCTCCAGCTGCTCCTGCTCTGCTCTGCTCGGGCCCACAGTTTTTCCCCTGCCGATTTCTTTTTTTTGAGCCCTCCTTCCACTTAATGGCCTTCCCTTTCTTCTAGACCTATGTCTTGGTATCCACTCCGTTGACTATATTGTCCACTGGTTCTCGGTTCGTCTGACTACACGATTAGCCGGAGTGAATTTCGCTTTCTTTATTTGACCAATAATATTTTCTACTCTGAATTGTTCACTGATCAACGTAGCTTCTTTGCTTTCGCTGAGTGTTACTCCGAACAATATTGGTCCCACGGGCCGTTGAGCCTACCTTAGTTTACGTTCTAGTTGTTTAATAAGGTTGGTTTAGCTCCATTTGTCATAACCGACAGTATGCACTGGTTCTACAGTTTTTTTTCTGCGAGGCAGAAGTAGCTTAGTTTTCCTTACTTGGGACTGCTTGACGAGTACTCGGCATCGCATACCTATTCTGCAGCGGATTTTTGTTTTTTCCCTCGTGGTTAGGGTCAGCACTTCGCATTTTTTCACACGCAGTTATATTCATTTACTTCTTCTATGATTTCGTTTCCTTAGGTGAAGAGGACGCTTTTGGCATGGTTATTCGTCAGCACATTAAATATATCAGTATTTCGTTTGAGCCCCATGGCCATGCTTTCTGATTGTATGTCATCAAGCACTGTTTGTGTGTGTTCTGCAGTTTCATCAAGCAATACTATGTCGTTCGCATACCTCAAATGGCTGTGAAGTATTCCGTTGCCCATTCGAGCTAGCTGAACTGCCCGTCCAGACATGCTGTGAATGCTTTGGCGAGATGGTATCTCTCTGTTTTACTCCATGTAGCGCCGGTAATTTAAAACTCTGCTTTTGGAGGATTATCGTGCCCGTGCATTCTTTATAGTTATCTTCTGGATTTTCTATGTAGCTCTCTCCTATTATTTGGTGTTTTAATGCTTCTAGCACTGCTGCGGTGAGTACGGGCACAAAGCCTTTCTCATTCTCTATAAATGCCATGGGAAGTGGTTTCGTGTATTCTGACTATTTATTCTATTACTTGATTGACAATGTGAATTTGATAAATGGTTTAGTGCACTGTCCAAACGAAGCCTGCTCTTCGGTCTGTTGGATATCCCGGATGTCGTGTATGTGGGTAACTATAACTTTGTAAAAAGTTTGCGCGCAACCAAAAATACGGCAATGTATCTGTAATGATTGAAGGCCCTGAGATCTCGTTTTTCAGGAATCAGAATATTTAGGTCCTTTTCCCAGTATTTCGGAACTTTTTCAGTCTTGAAGCATTCCGAAAATGCTACAGCAAGCTTTTCCAGTACAACATATCATCCCCCCTTCAAAAGAGCCACAGTTCTGCCGTCATCAACAGCAGCTTTTCCTCTTTTCATGCCTGTGAGAGTTGTTTCTACACTCTCTTTGCCGACTACCGGGACATCGCTAGTTCCGTCGTGGTCTTAGTTGTTGTCCCTGGTACAAATTCGCTGGCGCGCAGCCAGGTGTACAATTGTTTTGCTACATTTTTTATTCTGTGTAAAGTGGTAATGTTCCCTGGTTGTCTCTTGGTGCGTATATGCTGTCTTGGCCGGTAGCTACCTTTGTCTTAGTAGGATTCAGTATCTTCCAGATATTTGCAGCGCTAACTCGATCACTACAATGTTAATGCACGAATGTCGTTTGTTTTAATTCAGTCAACTAGTTTCGACAGCTTGGCTAATTCAATCTTATCTGCTACACTTGAAATTTCCTTGTCCTTAGGTTTACCAATAAGTTCGTTTCTTTTCTGAGTGTTAGTTTCTCAGTTTATTTCATACATGTTGTTTTTCCCACAGCTCTTCTGATTCATTGGTTATCCTGATGAGTTGGTTTTTAACCTGTCTACACTGCACTTATTCTTCTCGTCTATGCGCGCGAATTTGTTTTTGTAGAGTAATTTTAAATTCCTTCAAACAGGTTCTGACCGCCTCCAAGTGGGGTTTCTTTGTTTTCACGAGTTTCCTCCTTTGTCTTTTCCCATTCAACCTTAGCTTGCATCTCACCATCCTGTGATCGCTGCTCCGAATCTTCCTTAGCCTCTCTACGTCTCGCAGGATAGCTGGGTTGTGACATAAACAGAATTAAATTTCGTTGTTTGTTTTACTATCGGAACTTTTCGATGTGCATGTCGGAATAGTCCGTTTATAAAATAAAGCGTTTATCGACTTTAGCTCATTTGTTTCGCCAAATCCCAACAGTGTATCTTTTCGGCTGTTTCTACTGTCGATTCCGAAGTTTCCAACTCATCAAACTTTGCATAAAAGATGTGCCATTGCAATCGTGAGCTGTGATGTGGTCCACTTCAGTGCTGATTCCACATACCCTAGATGCTGTCCGCAGCTTTACATCGTATTTTTATGTTGGCGCAGACGCCTCTACTCTCTTGAACCAGTATCGCTTGTTTATCTTGAACAGAACAGCCGACTTTCTCGTTAATTCTGGAAAATTTGTGCATGCTTCCTGTTGTTTCTCTGTGGAATAAAAATCCCAACCAGTGTTCTTTTCTTCTCTTGCGGTCCACTGTAGTGCAGAAGATGCCCTCTGTTTAGCTCCAAGAAGCCTTCTCCTGCCTTCGAACTTCATTTGACCATATATTGTCCCACCTAATGTCCGAGAGCTCCTCTAGAAGTACTGCTAAACTTCTCTCGGTAGACAGGGTCCGTGCATTGGACGTTGCCAGGGTTAATTTCCAATGGCTGCCGGTATAGACTCGGAGGTCCTTAGCACCGTCAGCTATATCACTGTTCTATTCACCGCCATGAAGTAGAGCTCTACAGCTGCTGGGGACTGAGGGCCGAGAGTTGAGTTGGTCAGTCATTAGGGTTGGCGGTCATCTACTACACAAGGGCGGCCAGATTATTCTATGATGAAGGAGTGCTGTTTACGTCATTAAAGCCTTTCTAGCATGGCTGAACCTTTATAATGTAGCCTCTGAGGTATTCGGGGTTATGGTTACTTCCGTAATGGGCAGCGCTCCATACCTGCATGGGCACGGTACAGAGTCAGGCAAAAAAGACAGGGAGAGAGAGGGTTACCTTTGAATACGCTGCCATTCACACCTACAATGATATTGAGCCATCATTTCTCGGTTTTTCATTTTATATGCGCTGTCCTGAATGAATCAGCTGAGGCGTAGGCTCACTTATGAGCGATCCACTGAGTTTGGCCATTGGAAATGTGAGCCAATGCTTTGCTCTAGTGTATAGGTAGCTACAATAATTGGCTAGTTTGAAGCTTTAGCCGCCAAAAAAGGCCCGCGAGTGTGTGTAGTGTCCTTCCTCGCAAGTTGAACATTATTTTAGACAAAAACAACTGCTTTATAAGAATAACGGTGGCGTTTTGTCAGGGCTCGGCTAAAGTTAGGACAGCCTGTGCTGTCTAAAGTCTGGGCTTCTTGGGGCCGAGACCGGTGTTCCTAAACTATATTTCTGTATGTTTTATTCAAAAGACGATTAAATATATAGGTAGCCATTGGTTTGGTGGTCGCCGCACTTCATTGCAGTTCGTTCTTTACCCACCGGTGGTCGAGGTATTTCAATTTTAGTGCTATTGCCTGTCTCACCTCACATTGCGCCCGTACCAGTAGCGCGATATGGTCCTAGGGTTTGCGACGTTGCGCTGGACCTATTCAGAGTTTTTGTCCTTCGAAGGTCGGTCGGTGTCCCATGTTTTACAAGGCCTCCTTTCGCTTTAATAATACCGTTTTACCCTACCTAACGAATGATGCTGTTTTTCACGAATTGTTTCTCGCGGCTATGTCGTTTACGATGGCGGCTACTTCGTTTGTTGACGTAGGACATCGATGAGGGCTGTTATATTTCGGCTTTTAGTTGGTTTTAAGTGTCTGTTACATGCCGAAGAAGGGTTTTTAACCTGTGTAAGCTGTTTTCGTGCAACGCCAGGTTTGTAAACGGCATAATTTGCGGCTGCGCACCTGTGGCTAAGCTGGTTGAGGCTACTTGATGAGGTGTATTTAGCATCGATTTCGGAATGGGCCTGGTTGTTACTTCAGAATTTCCTTTTTTTATGTGACTTTACGAGGCAGCGAATGTGTTCTTGAAACTAGTTCCACTGTTTGCAAGCCCCACCGCTTAAATTACCCGCTTAATCTCCGATCTCGCACCGGCGGATCGTCGTATACTGTGATTGTAGTTTATTGACATTTGGGGTTTCGGCTGTATCTTTACCAAAAAAGCGCCTAGTGAGCTCGTTTAAGTTGCCAAACTGTCAAAAGAGACCCGCAATCAGGCGAGTATGGCCGTGAGGGGCCACCATGTCGCGTAAGATAATAAAGTTTTTTTTACTTGTCTTGACACCTAACTCGACTAACGACCCCCTGACGGACAAAAAAATCGTTTTATATGTAACTATGTTGGTGCTAGGGGGTTTAAATTTGGTTTGAATGGGCTCCTGAACATTATGAAGGAGGACTGCGAAAGCATTAGAACTTACACGAAAATTTGAAACTGCACGCAGCTCCATGTAAGCACATTCACCATGGCGGGAAGCTTCTATAAACCATGGTGAATGTGCTTACATGGAGCTGCGTGCAGTTTCAAATTTTCGTGTAAGTTCTAATGCTTTCGCAGTCCTCCTTCATAATGTTCACGAGCCCATTCAAACCAAATTTAAACCCCCTAGCACCAACATAGTTACATAAGACGGTAGCCTTACCAAACATGCCCCCAGCGAGCTTATTTAACTTTTAAAACTATCCATACAGCAATGCGATGATGCTAGCTAGACCTTAAGCGGCCGCTCTGTCGCGGAAGTTATTAGTGCATGGTAGTTTTATTTCCATGCGACTCAACCGGCCGCCACCACGATGAGAAAAAAAACGTTTATATGTTCAAAAGCCTTGGTGCTAGCTGGACAAATTTGTTTCAAAGGTGCACAAGAACATTATAAAGGAAGAGTTCGAGAGGTTTTGAAATTATATGACAGATTTCCTGAAGAAAACTTGAAAATTCGCGCAGCTCCATCAAACACGTCCGCCATGACAAGTCGCTTCTTGAAGAGGAAGCATCACCTTTAGTGGGATTCAGAGCCGGGGAATCTCGCAGTGTACCTCCCGTGTCTGAGCATATATAAGTAAGGTTTTTCTTTATTTAACCGATTGTTACCCCCGAACATGGTCTAAAAAAATTGGGTTAAACTCGAATTCTCCGGAAACAGGACTTCTGAAATTAGCGATCTGCACACTTCCGGTCTCAAGGATGACCGTTCTCAACAAGACTGGTCGAAAGTAAGTGCCTCAAAAACATATTTAGAATTTATTGAGTGTTGGAATGACAGTCGCTCGCTACCAAACTCTGGAAAACACTGCCTTGACATTTTTGCGCGTTATGATGTCGAGAGAACTTTAGCCCAGGTGAGATATTTTGAACGATCCGGCAGGTCTTGAGTGGAGTCCGACATGAAACCGATATGTTGCGCTTAATATGATAATGTACGTAAACAACGACGTGTAAAAAATCGATCGGATGCTTTCTGTGAACGAAACGTTTCCTTTCTTATGCGTTTCTGTGCTCTTTAACGTGAACATTACAGAATAATTTCATCACAAACACGAATTATCGGAGAGTCTTTGTTAGCAAAACATCGAAGTCCCCCAGATTAGCAGCTTGAAACACACATCGATATAAACGCTTTGAAGTTAGTGAAGAGGCTTGTAATACCTTCTGATAAAACCAAGTGAGAGTATTACATGGTGCAATTGCAGATTTATCCCAAAAAACCTGGAACTTCTGGGAGGGTTTCCCAAAACCCAGATTTCTCTTCAATTTTCAGTTTGGAAATTAGCACCAGTATTTACCTCCGAATATAAAAATATAAAACGCGAAAACAAAAAACCCTCTATATAATGCTCACAGTTACGTAGCCGTACTTTTGAACCTTACACTGTACCCGGCTTGCCCTGCGCCGATTCTTTTTTCTGAGAAGTTGACTAAAGCAGGCACCGCCAGAAACAAAACTACTCACTTATAATACATTTGTAAAACGAACTTTGGAATACGCCAACTTCACCTAGTTTCCTTACCCTAACACGCTCATAGAAAGACTTGAAATTGTGCAGAGGAAGACTATTAGGTTTATTTATAACAAATACAGGACAACTGATTAGCCCTCAGAACGACTAAAAAAGCAGGAAAATTAACTCTAATATGCAAAACAAGTATTAACATGCAAAAAAAGTTCCGCCATCTCCACGAAGTGAATGATGATGAGTGGGGCGAAGCTCGCGCGCCAAAAGCGCTCGCGCTATCTATATAGGCGCGGCGGTCTGGTGGTCGCCTTTCTAACCAGCGCGCGAGCCCGAGTATGCCGCGGAGCCGCCGAGACGGAGGAGTAAAGGTGTGTGCCGCACCGCCTTGAGCGGCAGCGTGCCATCAAGCGGGCGACCTATGAACCATTGCACAGCTGAGCCTCTACCGGTCGCATAGAGAACTAGTGGACACGGCGCGCCGAGGTACTTTCCCCGAGCAAGAGGAGCCTCGCCCCTAAAACCAGACAACAAGAACGAAAACCGCATAACATTAGCATGATAAGGCATCTGGTAATAACAAGACCCCCTAGAAATAGTGCATTGTAAAGATGTAGCTTTGAGTGGATAGAAACGCCCCACGTCTTTCCAGCCAGAGATTTGATAAGTTGGATAATTCAAGTAACATATTTTAGAGATTAGATTTGGGCTATCCATGGTAAATGCCGATCGATCATGATTCCACAAAAGCGGTAACTCTTTACGTAATAAATGGGGTGTCCATATAAACAGATGCCATACTGCGACATCTCTTACGAGTAAATGCCACCACTGGACACTTATCTGGTGCTATTTCAAGTCTTTGTAGACACAAGAATGCGCATGTGTTTGTCGTAGCTTTTTGAAGGCGTTCCCGAACCTGAGACGCGAAACTCCTGATGCCCAGATGAAAATATTATCGGCATACATGGAGACATATACAGTGGTATCTACAGTACAGATGTACAGATGTACCGAATTCCTCGAGGGTTGTACAAGTTGGGGCAATTTGGAAGCTGACCATGGGGTCTACGGACTGAGTGGGGAAATGGAAGCCGAGAGCACCATCTATAGAAGTTCGGTCAAAACTAGCGTTCCTGAAGTAGATTGCCCCACCAATGGCTAATACGAACTCGAAGTTCTGCAGACTTACCAACGTTTCGCCACAAACGATATTGTTGAATCATGAAAATGACATGATCGTGTAGCCAGGCAGGACGCTTGTTGCTGAAGGAATAAATTTATTTAGTGCGAATATGTGTCTTACACAAAATAGAAAAAATGATTTACCATTCCTTCCCAAAGAAAACTGAGGGAAGCCAGGAAGCGTTCTAACTTCGAAACTGCGTCGAAACCTGCGCTAAAAGTGCTTCAACCTTTTTTGAAAGTGTGGCCTATCAATAGTAAAACCTTCACATTCCCAAATCGCAAACGAAGAACAATCCGAAGAACAATTCGCACGACGTAAACGCATATCCACGAACGATCTAATAGTACCGATACGTGGTTTATGAGATAAAGGTACGTCGATTCCATGATCAACGCGTGTATTCTCTAATCTAAAAGCGTTCCCATTTCGCTACTTTAAAGAAGTTGTTTTGAAACAATGGGAGCCCGGTTTCTGCCATCTGTCCAGAGATCTTATCAGAGCTTCTTTGTAGATAAACCGACTTGTGAAAAGTGTTACTTTTACAGGACGCTTCGAAGGGTCTCCCCTCCAAGTGTTTACTTCTGCGTTGATAAGGCGTTTCATTTTGCGCATAATACCGATCAACCAAATGTGAAACCCAGAAGAATTAGGTTTTTTGAAAGTTATTCACAATTTAGCGTATTTGTTTTACCCTACCCTACACTGCTGCCTCGTCAGAGCGGCGTTACGCGCACCTTTAACTTGAGGTTGTTCCTCCTGGGTTCTTATGCAGTTTTGCTTCGCTTATCCAAACTCACACATTTCCTTTTTCGGGGAATGAATATTTCGCAATACCATACTGATGCCGCAGTAGACTGTTCTCGTTAAACCCTTTGATCCTGACTCTGCTGGCTGAAGTTTTACCCAATGTTTGTAGATTTCTGGGCACAATATTAGAGCAATACAGCATCTGTCCGGCTATCGCTTAAAAAACAATGTCGATTGAGCATGCATTCCCATAACAGGTTATTCCACCACTTCGCCATGATCCTTGGGCGACTAGTGCATCACTACTGATTTTATTCTATGGTATCTTCTCACCGTATTTTCATCCTCATTAGGCTTTAAACTTCACTGTGAATTTCTTCATCTGCCATAACCAGGTTCACAATTTGCATCTAGTAACTTTGTAATTTCCCTTGAGTATAAAAGTTTGCTTAATGAGAAGAAACCGCCTGCTCATGAAACCTCACCTTTGGTGCGATAGGCAGCCAGATTGGCGTTAAAAAAGAGTTTAGAGTAGGTGCCATGCATTTTTAACTTTAACAATTGATTTACTTACCCTCAGTGTCCGTTTTATAACGAAAGAAGATTTTGCGCAGGTGTTCCACGGCAAATGGAGGCGTTTTCCAGACACATCTATCCGACAATGCTAAATTATCAATCTCGCAGCAGTTTACACTCGTGGCTTGTGCTTTAAAAGCGGCTGAATTTGTGAAACTCAATGGAATCACACTACCTTATATCAGATGAGTTCCATTGTCAGCTTTTCAGTTTTAGGATAGCTCGATTTTGATTGCTGTCTTTTCTGAAGAGTGTAGATTATGAAGGATAACAAAAAACAAAAACGAACCCCAGCCAATCGACCAAATGCTTTGAAAAAGGCGATTTGAGATCTGTGTTCAGGATGATGATTTGCTCAAATATTTGTTAAAAACGGAACCTAAGCAAGGCTCTCGTTCGATATTCATTGCAATAGCTTTTTTTCCCGTTTTCTAGCGGCGCAAGGAGTACAGCATTGTTAGTGGATTGCTGGAATGTTCGCACTTGTACCCGCTTGGCGCAAGTGCCACAACCCCTCTTAGCTATGGAATTAATGAATCTCATTATTACACGGAATAAAATAAAAAGCTTTGGCATTGTGGGGGGGGGCGGTAAGTGATTGGGAAAGGCACTTCTAATTGGTCGCAAGAAACGTGACAATGTTGATTTTTAAATTTTCTCATCAAACTAACCATAGAAAATAAAATAAGATAAAGCCATACAAATATCATGTTTAAAAGCCCCTGCCAAAGTAGCCTTCGAAACAAAAACATTAAGGTAAAACCAGAACAGCATTCGTAATCAAGGGTCCTCCCCAAAAAACAAATGAAAATGCAATAAATCTCGCGGTATTGTTAGTTCATATCAAGAATTTACACCACAGACCCAGGAAGGACGAAGAACGAAATCCAACCCACGAGAGCTAACTTTCCACAACATTTATTGGAGGGCATCAAATCGAGCTTACATACAAAAAAAATAGTAGAAACCAACAAGTGGGGATGTGTGAATCACCTATGGGAATTTTCCAAGGTAATCATGAACGCGTGGAAGATTCCTCTATAAACTTGAATTCTTTTTAAATAGAGCGAAGAACGAAGCACTAACACAGTGATCTTGCAGCCTGGAGATAACGCCGTCATGTGCAAATTCACGTACCGCCTCATTTTAGTATCGAGTAAGCATCTGGGTGTGCGCTAAACATGAGGTGCAACGACTGTTGCCGAAATTGATATCGAGGTATCCACTCACGCCTTTATGAACGTTGTTTTGGTGTTCGCGAATGCAGTCTTTGCAGCATCTGCTTGTTTCGCCAAAGTATTTTATATTGCAACGAGTTAAGGTGATGGAGCAGTCAACACCTTCGCTGCAATCAATGAAGCGGTTTTTGTTGTTCTTATAACAGGAATGTTCGTTCTTTATGCCTTTAATAACCCGCTTGCTTGCGTTTTCGGCTCCGAACAAAGCGGCGACCAAAACTGGTGTGAAGAAAGGTCGACTTTCGCGACGCTGAAAATAAGGGTCACATCGTCATATTCGAGATCAGCTATACAGTGGGGGTATAAATCTTCTAAAATCGGAAGAAGTGTACAATCTGAAGAAAGGAAAGTTTGACTTATGGAACAAGTCAGAATTATCCCTCATCGAACCATTATAAAACGGGCATAGCAACTGCCACACCTGATCCAACACCCTCAAAATATTCGGAAAAGACTAATCCCGGATACTCGACCAAACGGAAGCTTCTGTGCACAGAAACTGACGTGACCAAGGCGTACTTTTTTGTAGTTCTCAGGATGCGGCTAACAGTTTGCAGATTACGATTCCTAAAAATACTTATTCGTTAGGAATACTCTATAAGCTCCTGTGATGATATTATAAGGCGATGTTTAAAAACGTAGGAAGCAATTCACTTCAACATGACTCCAAAAAAACTTTGCTTGTATAAATTTTGGGTTCGAAATAAGCTGGCTCAGTACCTTGAAATGAAATGTTTCCCGAAAGAAACCATTTTTTGTAGAGAAAGGTATTCGCCTCAAAATCAAGAAGTATTGGAGGACCATTAATAAATCAAATAAAAATGGGCATAAAATAGCTATTTTACAGTGTATGAGTGCTACACGTGTACGGACACTACAGCGCCCTAGGAAAAATGCGTCAGAAATGTCTTCAAGCCAGATATTTACAACAGCGTTGTATTTATTGACTCTCCAACTCTGTTCTCCATTCCTGTTTTAAAGACCTCAATCGAAATAAATGCCGCTTGTTTATACGAATGTACTGCCCGGTGTTACAAGTTATATGAACAATCCCACTTCACGTCAAAAGGAAGAACTTCAGTTCACTCGACAAGGAGGATATCTGCTCTTAGAGGGGCGGCATATATACGCTTCATATATTTCTGGCGCGCCAGAGGGATGTCATTGATGCGAAGCGGCTGTATATACCCGAGTATAGAACATGTTGAGGTTTAGATATCGATTTGAGATGTTTTATGACAGGACAAGTATTAAAAGCTGTGTTTTGGAACCTATTTTAAAGCACCACTGTTAGTAATAGATTTGTCTTAGGTTTGTGTCGTTTCCTGAGAGTGTGGGATTTCTGGAAAAGCCAACTTTTTTTGGATATTTCTGTAGCGCTCAAACTGGGGTACCCATATAGTAAAAATCACAAGAAAGGTGACCGCTACTACTGCTTTATAAGTGTTCCCAGTTCTTTGAGGCAGTATAATTAGTTCACAGCGGAGTTCTAAATATTTCGGAATTCTCGCCTTGCTGGTAGAGACAGCTGAAAGCGTTATGGTTACAGAAGTATCCTTGAGCAAAAATATTCTGCGTGATGGTGAAGGCGAAGACATAAGTGTTGGAAGTTTTATATGAATGGGTATCATGTTTAATTGCCCTTCCCAGTTTTAATACTAGCAACTGTAATTTGTCGCTGCTAAAGGGTTACGGTATCACCACAAATTCAACTGAAAAACCAACATTCCTGCCCAGGCGGCACAGAAAGTGTGTCCCAAGACCGGCCCGTCTATGGCCGCTTTATGGCATGTCCGGCCAGCATCCATGTTCTGGCAGCCACTGATCATACGTTGAACGGCCAACATTCGGCAACCAGCGCTTCGGTATTTCTCCGGCCGCCCGTGTTCACACGCACTACGGCAGCTACCTGGCTACCAGATATTCAGTTCCCTTTCGGCTGCCGATGTTGAGAAAGATAACGGCCGAAGTACGGCCTTAGGACATCCGTTTTTCCTTCGGGAAGCGGTGTTCAGCCGAAGCACGGCAAGCGACCGGCCACAGGATATCCGTATTCTTGTGGCAGTTGGTGTTCGAAAGGAGACCGGCCGTAGCGCGGCGGCCGCGCATCCGCTCTTTCAACGGTGAACCGCGCATCCGGCGGCAGAATATTCGGTTTCTTCGGGCAGCCGGTGTTATAAAGGAGACCGGCCGACTTACGGCGTCCGAATGTACGTTTTTCATTGGGTTAGCGGTCCTCGGCCGAATTACGGAAAGCGAACGGCCGCAGAATTTTCGGCAACCGGTGTTCAAGAGGAGACCGGCCTTCGTAAGGTATCAGGTTATACGTCATTATGCAAACAACGGCGCGCGTCTCGGCGCCGAGAATTCATGCACAGACGTGCTTGGAAGAAGGCCCGCCGATGTAGGACCGGTTTTTTCCTGGGTGAAGAAAGAGCCGTTAGGGAGTCGAATGGCGCAGACACGTTTTTCATCCGCTCGGTGTTTCTACGTTTAAATGAACGAACTACGTTTGTCAAACAGTAATGAGTGCTCTAGGTGAACGAGCAAGGTGCAAGGACTCACTGTACATTACCAGGGGAACGTTTAGGCCATCGAAGTGTTATTTATTGCCACAAGAAGACTGTGCCACACCAACGGGTGAGCTAAGCCTCGCCAGTCATAGCCGCTACAACGCCTCGCCCGTCGGCTTCGTCGACGCATCAGCTCGATGCTATTCGCCCCCTCAAGAAATGGAGACCATTGGAGACATCGACCCGGCAGCGATGTCCGACCCGAGATGGCGGTGGTTCACCAAAATAAGTGGCCTTAAAGGGTGTCGAGCAAGCGGCCACCACGCAGGAGCTCAACCGGCGCCATGTCAAGGACTCCCCACCAAAGAAAGGCAAGGGCGCGCAAAAGCGCGAGTTTCCAGCTATTCTCACATTAATAATGAGAAAAACAATGTGCACTATATTGTTTGTGATAAACGTAGAAGAGGCTAAGCTCGTTCATTGGTATGCTCAACTTCGTGCCCTGCACTATGTTACTTCATGGGATTTTATGAGTGCTTTTTAGAAACAAGTGTTATTTTGAATTTGCCATAACAACAGAGCTTTGTGAATGACGAAGCCTGGATGTTAATTTAGTTGCGGTGTTTGAAATTGAGATTAGCTACACGTGGGATATGAATCATTTGGTTAAACATAATCGCCAGCATCCTAGCAAACACGGATTTCGTCGGGTTTTTCTTCCTCAACGCATCTTGTTGAGTTCACGCACGATTTGGCTCTAGCAACAGATAAGCTTAAAGTAGCTGACTATTTTCTTGCGCGGCAAAAAAGCATTTGACGGTGTTTCATATCACCTTCTTGTTACTACATCGCGGGAAATAAACTGAATGAATCGGTTATTGCATGGATAGCCGAGTATCTCTCTCTAAGACAGCAGTTGGCGCTCTCAATGGTTGTTTGTCTGGATATCTTCCCGCGACCTCAGGAAATCCCCAAGGCTCAGTTTCGGGCCCTCTTTTGTTTGTGTGGCCTCAAATCTTTGTTAAAACTGTGCGCGAATGACTGTGTAATTTACAGGACTATAACGAATGAACGTGATTCCGAATACTTGCAGCATGATTCAAATTAATAACATCCTGGTGTGCTAATTCAGAAAAGTCGTTGAATCTTAAAAGTGTGTTAACGTCAACTTTACAAGAAAAACTTCATTCCAATTGAATGCGTATACAGTAAATTACACTGCTTTAAGAACGGCCGGGGAATATAAATAACGAGGAGTTTATTTAACAAGTTGTTAGAGAAATAGGCACGTTCACAACATAAAAGTTACGGCTGCACGTGTTTTTGGCTTTCCGAGATAAAATTTCAGCGAACCTCCCCCTAACATAAAAGAACAAGCGTATTTCACTCATGTGCGCTCAATGTAGGAGTACGCATGTGTTTTCTGGGATCCCCACAGCAAAGAGCTGGTTGATACGCTCGAAAATATACAGAATAGGGCAGTGCGATTCGTATTAGGTATTGGCACTGTCAACTTAGGATGAGGAAAAGTAACAGTAAACTTAAATGGTAAGACGGGAAAGATCATAGACGAAACCTGAGTTTGAAATTTTTTCGTAATATCTATCATTCGAAAACTGGAATAGAAGGGGAGAAGTATATCCAAGCGCCATTTTACATATCCCAAAGTTGGATCGCTAGCTTGAAGCAAATTATTAACTTTCCTTTAAGGTGACGCCTTGCGCGATTCATTTTATTTTAGATCAATATGAGAGTGTAATTATCTTCCACGTATGATTTCATCCACTGTTTATAATGACGATTTTCACCGAGCTTTGAATAATCATTTTGTTATTTGGTCTCATATTTGATGCTCAGTGTTATGTATCTCCCTGCTGTCATGCATGCAAGGGAAGCAAGCATCAAATAAATAAATAAATAAATAACTGAACAAATCAATAAACAAACAAATAAACAAACAAACAAACAAATAAAAAAATAAAAAATAACTAATAAATAAATAAATAAATAAATAAACTTGCGGAGCCCCAAGTTCGCCTCTGACGGGTTGAGAACCCTACGCATTCGAACTTGACCAATGAAATATTTATTACTTTTTTCGTTGCAGTATGCAGGGTTTGCTGTATGAACACTACAATTGCTAAGTTATTTGTTTGAAAGAAAATATGAAACTCTTGTCTTACGGCTTTCCTTGCGGGATCACAGAGGGATACAACTGCAGCCATCTGAAGAAGGGAGTCATTCGCAACACGTCTAGAATTTTGTTAACGTAGTAAATGAAGTTCTTTTGGACTATTAAGGAGTGTGCACGTAACTCATGAAAACAACGTAAAAAATATATTGAAACGGAAAGTACTTCTTTGATCTCTTCTAGGATCAGCCCTGTGAAAGATAATCAGAAAAGTTGATCGAGTAGAAAATTTCTTTGCAAGAAAACTGGGCAAATACTGGACATACTTTTTGTGTGAAGTAAATTATATTGAATGCTTGTGAGTGTATTGTGGAGTGCCGAACCGCTTCGTAAAGGCATTCGCACCGGTTTCATATACAAAAAACTGGTCAGGCAGCTGTTGTAATAATAGTTGATTTAGTCAGAGCATGAAAGTATTGTGTGAAAAGAAATTGCCTAAAAGCGGCACTTTCATCTTTGTGAAATTCAGCCTACTAAAGTACGCGCCTTCCGCCCCCTCCCCCCCCCCCCCACCCCATGCTTTCTTGTTTACAGGTAAGCCGCCCCACAGAAGATATCAGGGCCTGGACAATACATCTATTCCAGCTCTGCAAAGAAATGAATATTTGCTGTATTCGACAGTAAAACAGGCACAGCAAATAAAAGAACGACCATTTGTGAGCACTGTTGAATAACTTAATTTTGGTGTAAACTGACGCTGATAATTAAGCCAGGCTTCGATGAAGGCTGGACGGTTGGTGGTTGCGCGCGGGCTCACTTTGATGTGGGTGCAGTGGACCCAAAATGGTGGGTTTGTGCTGCTGGACAGCGCGATTGAGTCATCTGCTTGCGCTGCATGCAGTGGTTGTCCACCGGCCTGAGTACGGTTAACGTACTGTGGCTGAACTACAATGCCCGTAGCACGGCCGAATTTCCGGCAGCTTTAGTCCGGCTGGAGTCCGACGACCGCATCTCGGCTGTCCTCCGGTGGCCGTGCTTCGGCCACACACGGGTAGCTTTGGGATGGCCGGAGCCCTACGGCTGGAATCTGGCCTATGAACGTAAGCCGGTCGACTGGCCGACGGACACTGGCCGTTGGACAGTGATGGGAGTACGGCCGTATACGGCCAAAAGGCCCACATTTGGACACGGGACGAACATGGTTGCCGAAGAAAGGCCGGTCAGAAAATCACCGGCCAAAGTACACCGGCTTGAGTAAGGCCGAATAGTCCTGTGCTGCCTGGGTGGTCTGTGCTGGCGTAAGGCTGCGGCACTTCGAAGTCTTGAAAAGCATATTAAGCCAGAAGAATATAAATCACAAGTTGAAGGCACCATTATTCTGTTTCTGGGAGTCGTTTGTAGAGCAAGACGGTCACTGCGGTCATAAATAATGTACTGCCAAATTGCTATAGAAAGGCACTTGCAGTTTTGTTTGCATATTACCCCTTCCTCTGCCAAGGAAGGGGTAATGTGTATCGGAAGCAATGCTGTTTGGCTGGAGTGTCTTTGCTCTTTTAATGCTTGGTTGTACCATAGTCTTTCAATGCTTTTCTCGGCATGAAACGCTGCCGTAACCATATTGGTGAACGTCGTGCGCTGCCCAAGATGGCCGCGCCCAGCGCTGACGTTGATCGTAGGGCGACCGCCAATGTGGTCGGAGTGCATTGATCTAGTATTCTAGTTCACCGTCGTGGTAGGAGAGTACGGCGCGAAGCAAATGATCCCTGCTGAAGAGCTCGTTCGCTTTACCGGTTCTGTACCGCAGAAATGGACTGGTAATTTTATGGGTGCTGAGAAGTGTTGTGTGAACGGTCGTGTCGTCAAATTGCTGCGTTCCGCTTTGCTGTACTGGCTACAGGAAACGACGAGAAAGCGTGGCTGTGTAGCTTTCCAACGCTGCGCCGAGCTGAGCGCGAGGTGCGGACACATGCCATTCCCCAAAAAGAAATCAGCAGATTTACAACCTTTGACCCAGACCGGGCAACATAATTACTGTTGTTGTACAACCAGGGTGGTTTCTTTAGGCTTGCTTTCATGCCGGCTGGGCTATCATGGTGTTAAAAGGTGCATAGCGCAGCCGCCTTAAAGGAGCCATGAAGGGAACATGCAAGTTTGTTTCATTTGAAAGATTTCGTTTTTTATAGTGCCCCAGCGCTTGTCCGGATACAAACGATGCTTTATTCACTGAGAAGTTATTCAATTTAAGTAAAAATTTCGGCTTTCGCGCTAAATCGTTTGTTTTCGCGGTCTGCAATGACATCACAGGAACCGACCGCTCTGCTCTGCAACCTGGAATACCTTGATTCACGCTTCCGCCGTACAGGGTAAAGACGCGCATACGCTTACGTCGCCATTTTGGGTCGCTCGCTCGCCGCCGAAGCAAGTCATTGTGTCAAAACCACGCTAAAATTATCGCCGCAACGCGGTTTACTCGGTGAACTGTTTACGGTTTACTCGGCGGCACGGGACCGTTCAAAGGGTGTCTCTACCCTGTACAGCAATATTGCACGGAGTATTGTACTGCAACCTAGATGGCGCCACCATACCGTGGCAAGCTGTTTTCTGCCTTTGGTTTGTTTTTGAACGTATTTAAACCTGGCTTGTTTTTGTTCTGGGGGGAAGTCATCGTTCCCTGAAATTGCCCGCTCGACAAATATGGTCACGTAAGACACCGTTGCTTGCGTCAATCGGCCAGTGTCGTCTGAGACAACCCCAAAGCCCCGCGGCCCCGCAGTGCTGTGCAGCTAAACCAAGAACAGTGCGCGCAGTCCCAACAGCAGTACGCATCAGTACTTCTATGTTTACATGTGTTTTCGTAACTTCCACTGTTTGTCCCACCATTCTTATTGCTTTGTAAAGAATGTGCCCTAAATTTAAGCGCAAATCGCTCGTTCGGCTACCTTATACGCTCTACCTAATTTGCGTCTGCTTCGGCCTGCCTCCGCCAATCGCCGAGTTGGCTCGAATGACATCATAGGTTCTGTTGCGGGAAATGAGCTGGTGGGTCGCATGGCCATTCCCTTTTTTCCTAATTATGTAGCTTATTTGAGCGAAGTTTATGTTAAAAGTGTTGTTAGCATGATTCTAACGAGGCAATCTTTTAAATGAGCCAAACTTGTGTTTTCTCTTCATGGCTCCTTTAACGCTGTCCTGCTGTCATCGTTTCTCTGGAAGGGCCGAGATGTGCGTCTAGCCGATAGAAGTAATCCTTGCCAGGAAAAGGTTGTCAATATCATTTTGAGATGGGCCGCACTCTTGTTGACTTAGGGCCGAACGGCACCGAGAATTCCTTGGGACGCCGACGCATTGCCTCTTTAGTATTGGGCGGTAATACCCGCAACAGAGCGCGCAAAGCGCGGGTGCGTTCCGAGGTTAAACTCGCTGTGAGGTCGTTCGTGGGGCCAGATATAAACAGCGAAAGGCGTTCTACTGAATCTCAAGAAGTTGTTCAGTCCAAGGTATGCAGTGGATTCAAATTCGTTACGGGTCTAGCGTTACGGGTCTAAAACGTGAAGCAGGGGTTTCGCGGTGGAGGAGGCGGAGGTTGCCGCGTAACCGAGCAAACGAACGTAGCACCCCAGGCGGAAAGAAAACGGAGCAGCAACGTGTGATGAGGCGGAAAAGGGCATGTGCTGGAGTACTGACACCACATTTTGACGCCTAAATAAGGATATAATTGGCTTCAGTAGCTTGTACAGGTGCCTCCAAAAAATGTTTGCTGCGATCCCAGGCCGGAATCACTTCTAAAATCGATTTTGATTGTCCAGGTCGCGAGCTTCAACAAATCGGCAGCACTAGCAAAATCGCTTTCGGCGTGACAAAACATCGGCCTGCGTATCTGGCCGGTTCAGGGTGACGTCATATAGTCGTTTTCGAAACCGGAAACGATAACCTGCGCTGCTGTTGTCGGTGGTATTCGTTTGGGCAGGAGACGTGGGCGTAGCTGTGTGAGCAATGCTTGTAAACGTTGCGTGTTCGAACGCCTTTGCTCTTCACTTCGTGGCCGGCGCATGGTGTTTCCTTGCACTGGTGCCGAAAACTGCGCGGTACCGGCACCGCGCATTGCGCGATGGCGACGGGCACCGCGGCGACGCGGCGGTGCGCGTCGCCGAGCTTGCCCAAGTTGCGCTATGGCAAGCTCGCGGTATGCGAACTACTGCTCATGGAAGCCTGTCCGAGCAAATCGACGACGACGCCAAGATGCATTATGTTCCCCGCGACGACATGCAGCGCTAAACGTGGACTGAGTTCATGCGCGGTGGCGGCCGCAAGAACTGTGGCCCAAACCAGCGGGCTCGGGGTAGCACGGATCACCTTGGGTGTTTGGAAATTTTGGCCTAATATCGTCGCGACTATTTGATCGCTGGTATCTGTATAACTGCAAATGACCATCCCTTACACAACTTTAAACCACACTATCATCCCCTTTTTCGCACATGGAGCTTTATTTTGGCAATAATTTCCGTTTCAGCGATCGGTGACCAAGACATCTGCCGCGGCCTGTTTTGATTCTAGCGAGCAGGCGGCGCCATCTTTCGGCCGCTCGCCGCACCGCGGTGCCGGCAGTGCTGGGTCGGAGCGCCGAACCTGTGCCGCCGGTAAGCGTAGGCTTACTATCGCGGCAAATATCTGAACGCCACTTTTCAATTCAGCGCTGATAACAACCCCTAGAACAATTTTTCAACACACTAACATCTACTTTCTCGCATGTGGAACTTCTTTTTCGAGATCAGATTGATTACAAGAGTGGCGACAAGCTGTTGCTATCACGGTCCGCGCCGGTTCAAGCCGCAGTGATATTAAAAACGGACAACGGCGAAGACATCGCCCGGCTAATCGATTGGCCGAATAAAGTTGTTCTGTCTGTCGGGTGGCAGCGACTCATCCGAGTCTGACGGTTCAGACGACATGTCGACTGCTCGGACGAGTTCGGACCATGTGAAATCATAGCAGACGATGCGGCGAACGCATGGAGGAAAGAAAAACGTCCCTGACGTCACGGGTGACACCGTGACGTAAGGCTGGCCCGTTTGCAGGCTGGCCTTCGAACGGCCCTTTTTCCCGCGCCGTGACCAAATTTGAAATTGGTTGCAATAAACGTGCTATAATTAATTCTGTGTTGGCGGCTGACGGCTTTCGGTTCGATTTTCGTAATTACGAAGCCAATAGGTATTCTTTACAGCATAAAAACTGAAAACGAGAAATTTCGTGTCAGTACTCCTTTAGGGCGTCATCTCCCAGCGCTTAGCCGCGGCTTACTATGATTCACTACCTCCGGCTCACACCTTCGCCGTGGGTTCCTCCTCCACCAGGGCTCGTCCGAACCACGTGATATTTGCGCGGGAGGTTCAAACACGATTTGCACCCACCTGGTCAGCTGGAGCCAAGCTTGGCGAGATATTCGTACAGTAGCGCACGCGGCCGTGCGTTCGCTGCTCACGCGATCACTTCCTCAGATGAAACAGATATGCGACTTGTACGAGAAAACTTCAGTTATTGCTACGCACGACTTTTGCCGTACGAAATATAGTGATTGGCCTATGTTTGTTCTTGCGCGTGTTTTTTTTAGAAAAGAGTTAGAAAGTAATATTTTAACTATGCTGATACATTTATCGTAGAACTCTTAAACATCTGCAGTTGCGGAGATATGGTGGCGACAAGATACGCGACAATACGAAAATGCAGCTTCTAGAAAGCAGCTTTTTAGATAGTAGACTGTAGACAGTTGCTTTATGCGATACCGTAAGACAAACATTACCTTCTGTCTGTCTGTCTGTCTGTCTGTCTGTCACTCGAGCTACCCACTTGCTACCCGGGCGCAGCCTAGGAAGGGGTACTTTTTAAGCATCAGCAATGCGTCCTAACGTTCTCTTTAGCACAATATTTTTAAGACTGTAACCTCGCCCTCGTTCTTCATTTCTCAATGAAACCGACACTAACCTCACCCTTACAACCCCGCGAAGGCATTACAGTCAAACCCGTTTCTAGCGAACTGCAATGTGCACCGCGATTAGCTCGATATATCCAATAGTTCGATATAGCCGAACCCCCCTATAACGAGCTCATTGTTACGAGTTCGCCATCCGCGTATGCAGAAACGAACACAGTACAGTAACCACAGTAGCCAGTAGCCATACCAAAATAATCCATTTATTGCAAGTAATAAAGCTGCTTTCCCCCTTAACTGCCCACTTTGCAAAAGAAAGCGGCAATTTTTTTTACTTTCGCTTTGGCGGCTTCAACTAGCATAGCATTCTCTACACGCAACATTGTTTGCACCATTTCTAGTCCTTGTCCTCAAAAATCTAGGAAGCATTGGCGGAGCACATCGACTGCCGAAAGCGCTGCATTATAAGCATCGGAGGGATTTCACTCGCGACATCACAAGGAACGCTGGCGAGCTCTTCCCACAGTTCACCGATGCTGCTGTCTTGGTCCGGAATCGCTGACAGGGCGGGTTTTGTCGCGAGTCCCGCGCGTCGAAAACAGTTACGGGAAGTATTGGGCGTCACGTCGCTCCGTGGGAGGCGCAATGTCTCAGTCGCGGCTCTTGCTTCGTGGTCGCGGCTAGCGTCACTAAATAAGCTACGCTTAAAAGTACCGCCACTTCGCGCACCCGGAGGCGTCTGGGGGCCATTTTGTTTCTGGCTTGCAGTGTTGCCATCTCTCCGAACGAAACCGCCGCCGATTGTGACGGGCAGAGTGCGACCGGCCGCTCTAGCGCCCGCGCAGCCGTGAGAGAGAGAGAGGAGAGGCGCCCAAAAACAAAATGGCTGCGCCCATATGTAAACAAACATCACGTGGTGCCGACCGACCAATGGAAATCCCGGCGGCACATAACAATGAGAGAAAAGAGTGCCGATACTCTAAAAGCCTTTATTTAGTGACGCTAGTCGCGGCCAATCCACATCTCAATCGCCGCTCCAGGATCATGCACTTCGGCGGCCATTCTATGCGCCCAGAGTTCGATATATCGGATGTGAACTTCGTAATAAGGAATGTTTTTCCCATGTATTTCCGTAACTGAATTATTTTTGTTCGATAGATAGCATAAATTGCTCTATCCGGGTTAGTTATATCCGGGTTTGACTGTAATACTCTTCTTGTTTAAATCAACCCAAAGTACAGTTTTTTAGTTAGTTCAATGCTTAGAAAGCCAACCTTCAGATAAACTCCGATATGTAATTTCACTGTTTGAAAGTACATATTTAGAGATAAACCAACCGTGAGGCAATTCTTCCTTCAAGGGCACCTTAATCATAAAAATTACCTGAGAAGTAGTGCTTTTGGAATTATTTTTTAAATTTTAAATTTTTTTATTACAATTGATTACGAGGCTTAACGCACCCATGTTAAAGAGGCGGTGATGTACGCAGTAGTGGCAGGCTCCGGATTACTTTTGACCCCTTGGTGATCTTTAACATGCGCCGTAATCAAAATTTTAACGTTTGCAACCTTTTCAACCTGCGAATTTCCAGAATTCCCCGATGACCAAACATTTCAGTAGATTTACCCTTACCCGAAATAAACCATAAAAAACGAATCCGCCCCGATAAGCCTCAAAACCACAAGCTCCTAATAACATCAACAGCGCTACTGAAACATGGCTTGCCTTTATCTAAAAAATGGCGTTCATGTCTGTAGCAAGGACGGACCCATGGTCCTGCGGAGTAACTCTGCGCACTAAATCAGTAGTGCTCAACGCAGATGAACTCATGGAAGTTTCATATTGGTATAGAGAGTGGAGGTGCACAAAAGAAAGGGTGAGATTGACATCAAGTAAAGGGAGTTGCACGGCAGGAGTCGCCGAAGCCCTTGAAACATTGGACGTAATATTCAGTGAGCTGACCAGATGTGTGGACAATTTTGTTGTCTCCATAAGATGAGTGCTGCTACACCCGAGTGCATCTCCAATCGTTTTGTGCCCTTCCCTTTATTATCTATAATCGCTAACATCCTTGGTTCCGAAAAATAGAGCATCGTGAGTAACAAAACCTGATTCTTAGCAATTGGAAACCATAGAGTAGACACTCATTATGCCATAAAGAAAGAAACAAGGCAAGTGGTTTTGTTTCCTAACCAGATTTGTACATTGAAACACAATTGCTTGCACACGCACTCCAGCTGCAAACACGGACAATTCATGCCGGATACCGGTTAAATCGCTTTCGCAGCCTTCCTCAATCATATTTCCAGCAATGCGAACGTGGTTGGCTTTGAATTTTTGTCTTTCTTTTTTCCCTGACAAGCAGTGTTTAAGGAACTGGGTCAATGTGATGAGCATACTTAAATGAGTCTGCCTTCCGTTGACAAAAACGTTCTCCACATTAGCATTGCAAGGTATTTATCTTGTATAACAAATGTAGTAGCTTACCTCTCCACCAAGGTTCTTAATCACCCAAACTTGGTCAGTTTGTCACTTGCTGCCTTTCTTGGCCCCACATGTCGTTGCGGTACCTCACGTCATCGAGACAGCACACATGCGCGGTGAGCACTATATTTCGCTGAAGAGTGAAGATGTTTTTGTGGGTAGCACGCGGTTTAGAGGTTCCAGGGGTAAAGCTTTTGATATGTACATTATCTGAAGCTTCCCCGTCCGTCCCACCGCCCGACGCATGCCCGGTCCAGCGGCTGTCACTTGAGCTTAGAAGAACCCAGCTGGGGTTATAAGAAACCCAGCGGAACGCCTGGATAGCATTCAGCAGCAACGTTGGAAAACCCGAACGTAGCGGTAAAAAAGCTTTGCGTTAAAGGTCACCTGCGTGCTTAAAGGTAGTCACACAAAAGAACCAGCGACAAAATAATGTACGCCTTGTCCTCTGTCTTCCGCCCTACCCGTTCATGTAGCTGCTATTCACAGTTGTTGGTGTCTCATTTGAATGCGACGAGGCATCAATCAATCAATCAATGAATCAATCAATGAATCAATCAATCAATCAATCAATCAATTAATCAATCAATCAATCTTTATGTGGTATCATGAACAACAATAGAGATACCAGATACAACACACCAGTTACACCACAGATACAACACAGATACCACAGACAAAAAGTCAGAAAGAGAAGGCTTGATGTGGTCTGTGCCCCTTTTGTAGCAATGTTAAAAAATATAAATTCGGAACGGGAACAAACTTATATACACCGTCGAAACTTAATACAGCAAGTATTCTTGATCAGCACATGTGCAAAGACACACTGAAGACCGAAAAATGAGTACGCCTCTACAATAGCAGTTTCAGACAAAAGATATCTACGCACCCAGCGACTTCAGTAATGACGGCAATGTAAAGGAGAGCAACTGGCGACCATAATTTTGCGTGTATGGGGAATCACCCATGTTACAGCATGGCGAGAAGCATGAACAGGACAGTTTCGTTTCATAATTGATAATTGATCGATGATAGTGTTGTTTCGTGTCATTCCTGTGTAGTACGCTTGACATTATAAAGATGTGGAACACCGCGGATACAAAGTTCTTTAAAAATGGCTGGTGGTGTTGATGACGCTGATGATCATTGAGCATGAGCATCATGTAGTAAGTTTGAGATAGCTCTCAAAGCATTCTTTTGTAGGATATAAAGTTTTGTTATGTTTTACATTGTTGTATTTACCCATACCAACTGGCAGTAATTTTGTTTGGATAAAAAAAGTGATATATAAATTATTAGCCTACCACTTGTTAAAAGATAGATACGAAGCCATGCAAGAACACTTGTAATACTGGCCAAGTTGGTTGAGATCGGTACGATGTGCCTATTCCACAGCATATGTTCCTCAAATATCACTCCAGACTTTTTGCCTGACCTACTATTTATATTTTGAACATACAAAGCGTAAGATGTCTATTAACATTTATTTTTCTGTTTTTTGCTCTAAAAAGTACAGGCTTCGTTTTAGACGTATTTATGTTTAACGAATTACATACGCTCCAACAATGCAGTGTACCTACTGTACGATTTGCTTCTACCAATATCTTTGTACTATCTTTACAGATTAGAAGCAATGTAGTGTCTTCAGCCTAGATGACGAACTTGATTGATGGGACAATGTTCACTAAATTATTTAGGTGTAGAATGAAAATTAATGGCAGAAAGATGCTACCTTGCGGCACCCCGGCTGTTATAGGCTTAATTTTGGGTAAATGTGTGTTTATTGCAGCGGTTTTGCAGCGGAACCGAACATAAAATAAATAAAATTAAAGGAAACTCCCCTAACGCCATATTGATCACGTTGAATTGCGCGATTTCTCCTATAGAATGTCTTAAGAAAGTCAACAAATACACCCAGTGGTAATAAATTAGCTTTAATGGCATTGACAAAAATTCTTTTTGCGTCTGAAGAGCAGACTCGGTCGATAGATTTTTTTGGGAACCGAATTGGGAGTTTGTTGTAATAGAATGTTTGTTATAAAAAAAGCCGTTCGCTTAATTATTCACTTTTCCAAACCTCCCAAAAAACCAGGCAGGACAGATATAGGGAGGTAATTCGAGAAGTTCTTGTCACCAGCTTTAAATACAATAACGAATTTTGCAAGCTGCATGCAAGCTAAAATGATTCCATGTTGAAAGACACGATTGCAAATGTGTGCACGGAGAGCGCAAATTATATCGATTGTGTATTTGGCAGTACCAACCTGTATGTTATTTAAATCAAGTGCCTTGCTCTTTCGGAATAAAGAAAACGCAGAAAGGATCTCGTACTAGTTTGTAAGCCCTAAGAAGGCACTTTTACAGTTCCTGGTTCCATATATTAGATACAACGTGTCTGTTAATCACTCTAACCAAAAGATGCAAATAAGTTATTTAAAGCGTTGACCAGTTGCTAACCGGACATGCGTATCCCATTTTGAATTACTGCAGTGCTCGCATTGTTACCTTGCTCACGACCAAGCAAAGTGTTAAGATTCTTCCAGAGTAAATGTCTACTTCTTAATATTTTAGGGTTAAATAGATTGTGTAGGGAATTTTGTTTGACTTCCCTCAAGTAACTTCTTACTTTATTACAGAAAGCTCTAAACGAGCGCAGGTCAGCAGGGTCTCTTCTTCGTGAAAAGTGCCGATAAAGGGCATCCTTCCGTTTAATTAATTGCAGTGAATGCTTTCAACTGCAAGGTTTCCGGCTTTTTTATTCGATAAGGGCGTATGAACGAAGACCTTTTTGAAACTAGCTGTGAATAGGGACAGAAAAGTGTCGTACGCAGTGTCAGGGTTTCTCTGCCGATGAACATCATCCCGGTTTGCTTCTTATATGCCCTCATGAAATTGCTACAGTGGAAATGGTTTACGCTTCGAAAAAATCTTGTTTGGGTGCACTCTAAAGGCTTGGTCGCGGTATTCCTTTCGCCTACTAAAAATATTGGCCGGTGATCTCTGGTGGTGACACCAAAAACGCCCGACACTGTTGTTTCAAGGTGAATATTTGTGATGAAGAAATCAATTAGCGTAGACGAGTCATTATGAACGCGACTGGACGTATTAATAATGTTTGTACAGGCATTTGAATCCAGAAGCGTCATCAGACGGCATTTTCTGACGAAGGAAGTAACATGTTTATATTTGTATCACCGCCCAAGACCACGTCCAACTAGTTATCATTACCCAGCCCAAATATTTACCTTGAAAGGCAAGAAATACAGGTTCATTCCCACTTGGAGGCTGATACACCACAGAATAAACATAGCGATTGCAAGAAACTTAAAATTTCATTGTCACATGTAGTTTCACCAAGGAGGTTAATTTTTTTACTTCTTTGGGTTTGACAGAACTACAGAACTCCTCAATGGCATCACAGTTCAGTGTACCGCCCGTTAGCAGCAATATGTCTCCTCCGCTTTTGTTCATAGAATCGAAGCAATGCTCATTGTAGTCAGTCATTTTAAGGACTTACTCTCGTCTTGATAACACGTTTCCGTCAACAAAAAACGTCAAAATAAAAATTAAAACAGGAGAACTGTGCATTTTACTATGATCCTTATTGCTGGCGGACTGCGCATTTAGATGAAAACAAGATGCATGGCGTTTCTTAGTTTGATAAAGACGTGATACATCAGAAGTGGAAAACACAGCATTCGGCATATTTGTCGTGTGCCATAAGGGCATAGCTGAGTAGGTATGAAGGCACTTATTGAATCTTTTCTAGGTCTTGTGAACGGGTTACGGGGAGCACGCGCGACGAGTAACTTTTGCGGCCAAACAGTTTAGCCATCCCGTCTTCATGCGTACTTCTATCCTTTTTCATTTTGCTGTGCAACAACCTGGCCAAGCAACATTTTGGGTGTGGGGCAGAGATGGACATCCCCGAACACCGGGGAATAATTTACGTGCCCAGAGCTAAGACGCTTTTTGATGTTTTTGATAACCAGGTCGTGTTTCGCGCGGGAACGACACTGCAACACAACGTTAGGGGAGTCCTTATGACTTTTAGGCACGCGGTGACAAGCGTTAATGTCCTGTTCAGTTATTACCTCTGTGATCACATCACCGAGCTGCTTGAGAAGCTGTGGGAGGCTTTCATTTTCGGAGAAGGGTATACCTTTTATTTCTATGTTTCTTTTGCGGGAATATTGGTCAATATCAGCTATGCGTTGCTTAGAGTTGGTTGCCCTCTCCCCGATTGTCGCTCTCTCAGTTGGTTGCTCTCTCTCTCAGCTCTCTCAGCGATTGACACTTGGGGAGAACGGAAGCGTTTTCTGTTTTGAGCGCAGCATTTTTTTCTAGTATAGTAATACGCTTAGCTGGTGCATGAAACTATTGTCTGAAGAAGCTTACTGGGGACTTCAGTTTTTATGTATTCTTTACGTAGTTTTTTTCTTGAGTGCAGTACCCACATAGCGCATTTTCTGCCTAAAATTTTCCAAGAACGTTTCCATGTACACAGAGAAATCACGGAAAGAGATGTATTGCTTCGTTTTCACTGTCACTTTTGGCACTTTTAGCACTTTTGGCAGCAGCGGCAAACAGCAAATGCGCAGTACTATAAAGAAGAGCGTGTGAACCAACCTGGGTTTAAAATGTCGTGTGTGAAGACGGTCGTAGATCTCAGCAGCTGCTGCCAAATGAGATTCCGGCAGGTTGCAGCCGAACTTTTCAAGCCGGCGCGCTGGTTATTCCACCAATCTGGGGTTCCGTGGCGATTGACGTCCCAGTGCAGCTCCAAACAGCCTGCAACCTCGCGAGTTCCGAGGGCATTTTACGACCTGCCGACGTTACCACCACGTAGGACTCGCCAAGGCACGGGCAATGCACGCGCGATACCAGCCTAAACACAACACGCGGCAACGTATAGGCACCTAGGTTTAAAATAACATACTTGAAGACGGGCGCCGATTTCAGCCGCTGCTGCCAAATGAGACAGAATATTTTATCCACATGTTATGGTGAGTGTGCTCTCCAACCCACGTATTCACTGGTATGCATAAGTATTGTGAAAGGCTGATACGACGTTTTCGTAAGCACATGAGCAATTCATATGCCTTTGCTTAAATTTGTGCTATTTCTCTATTACGATTGCCCTATTATGCGTAAATTTGTGAACAGCCGTGTTATTCTGTACGCTTTAAATTGGGTGGCTAAGGCCCCTGTCAGGACACTTCCGCCTTTATTCTCAGCCTCCCCTTGGTTTTGCAAAGAAATAAAAGTCATATACTCAAATAGCGAAATTCGGTGCTACGGAAGTTATATCCTAAATACCGTGTGTTATATTAGCTACAGGGAAATCTATTAACTACTTCAACACACTGATTCTGTTGCCCAAGTGCTACGCTTTCGACACCTCGAAACAATGCTTCCGTGCTAATTCCAGCGCCACAAGGGCCCCCCTGAGGGGTAATGAATCCTGGGGTGTTGTGTATCGTATACGGCTCTGAAGGCAGGAACAAATGCATTACAAGCCGGCGGTGGGCTATGGGGTGCAGACATTTGGTGGTGACTTAGCCTTCCCGTAGTTTTTTCTGTGTGCAAAAAACCCTGCAGCTATCGGTATAGGCTCTTACCCCTATGTGATTACTTCGTGTTCTTAAAACGTTGCCGCGTTTGTGTGCATTTTTATGTAAGTTCGACTTCACCGTTTGAATATAAGGAAGCCCGGTAAACAGCTAAGCCCTACTGGAACAAACAATGCGAGGTACACACAAAGAGAATCAGAGACATTATTTTGTTGAGAAGGAACATCGGTTCATACTACCCGACTACAGCTCCGCTCTCTTTAATGCTAATTTCTGCTTTAGAGCATTTTTTATACACCGGACTAAAGAAAGCTGCTCGTCCAATTAGGAGGCGAACGTCAGCCGGGTTGTGTACATGGAATATCACAGCGGCGCTGGTGTCCCTACGTCAGGGGCGCTTGGAGATTTGTAACGAAATCCCATGGGAAGTGTTGACTCTGGAAAAATCCAGCACAACATCTGCACGCTGAGGATCTTTCGTTCCTTCTTTTTTGTATGCGGGTCTGAACATGTTTTTTGTATGCGGGTCTGAACAAAGTGGCCATACAACCCTTCTTAAATCCCGTTCGGGGATGTTTTGATGGGAGATCAACTTTTGTCAGACGAAGGAATGGAATGAACACGCGTTTATTGGGCAAATAACATGCTTTCTTGCCATCACACTTCGCCTCGGCCAAGTTCGAAATGCCACGGAAGGAAACAGGTGTGGAATGTTACTGTAAAAAAGGACAATTAAAAGATGTCCTGAATTCCTCCTTCTCCGATAAAGAAGAGCAAAGCGTCGAGCACTGGTGTTTTGAGAGGTGAGGCTCCAAATTTAAAGCCAACATTTTGTGTGAACACAGAGCACTGAATCCTACCACAGGATGTGCCTCGCAGAGCACAATACTCCGGTACTATTTTTCTGGAGTGCAGTTTGGGTGCACCCCCCCCCCCCCCCGCACTCTCTAAAAATAATATAGTGCCCTTGGAAAATGGCAACGCCCACTCTGATGTCCTTAGACTTAGTCTTAATCTCGCCGATCTGCTGCTTCACAGCGGGGAGGGGGTGTCAACGGGTCAAGGTCTTACGGACCTTGTTTGAAAAAATTACGCCCTGCGTACGGTTTTTTGCCAAAGCGGAAGCGTTTTCTGCATTCGTGCAGATCTCCGTGTTTCAATGACAACAAATAGGCACAATATTGGGAGGAAGTATGAAAGGTGTTCTCACGGGTGATTCGGTAGGTCTCCTTGTTGTCTAAATATATTGATTCGTACAGCGCTCACACGTCGGGAACAATGCAAGGGGGACGGTACAGGCACAGTCCTTACGAATCAGGGGTTTCTTTCTGTGTCTTCTTTGTGTTAGTGCTGTTCCAACTATGCAACCATACCAACTTTCTCGACTTCCTTTACTTTTAAATCTCTTCATAAATGAGGCCGAATATATTTGTTGCTGCAGTCCACTCTGTCGACATTAGGTTATGAGTTCATTGATTCTGCGGACAGTGTGGTTAGTTGTTTTGTATGGGCCCAGGGCGGAAATTACTCACCCTCAATTGGTGGAAAATATTTTTTAATAACACTGCCGAGCGTGCTCGCCCGCAGTCCTGCATTTTGGTTGAGTCAAGCAAGGAACCATTGTTTGTGGGAATAAAGGGGTTGGCCGGGAAAACCAAGAACCCCGTGGTACCCGCATTCCTGGAATAGGGCGCACCGATGTGAGCTTCAACAGACGTTTACTTGTGCAAGATATTTCGTTGGTGATTGTGGCGGAAAGCGGAAACGCAAAAGTGTCGAGATTTCGCCGCGCTTTAAAGAACCACAGATGCTCAAAATTTCTCCGGAGCCCTCCGCTACGGCCCCCCTTATCGCTCAGTCGTAGCCTCACAGCGTAAAGTCCCACAGTCAGTCAATTAACGACGCTTAGGTTATGGGCAAATCTTTCCCGCAACAATGTCGTTGCCCTGGCTAAGGTGTAAATACTCGGAAAACCCGGGATGTGCTGCACGAGAGCAAGACACGGGGGGGATTGAGTAGAAGCTTGAAAAATCCCAAGGAAGGGATTGACGTGCATCAGTCACACATCGTTCAATCTACAGGATGCAGACGGAGCCCTCCTGCAACAACATGTGCATACTTTTTTTTTAACTTTTATTTATTTTTTTATTTATTGATCTATTTGTTGATTTATGTATTTATTTATTTATTTATTTAGTTGTAGAGACGGCAACTTGAGTATACAATTGCAAGTGTAGGTCAGATTCATTTTGTTCTGAAAAATAAACAAGAGCACTTCCCAAAGAGTGTTAGACAGGGAAGACAGTTCGGAAGCAAACTTATTAAAGGGGAGACTGTGCGTTGACCAGGGGAGTGCATTCCCTTTGTGTAATGTATTGGGATACAAACTGTGCTTTAAAATATATTGCGCGGGGACAATGCGTGGTATCGTGTACGTGATGATACTTAATATTGATATCTGTATGCTTTGTTATTTTTGTCTGTGTCCATCAGGTTGTGCTGTCAAGGTGATCTGAAATACACATTGCGGCTTACTTCATTAGGTTCGAATTCCTAGAAAAGCGTCATTCTGCGATTTTTTACAATTTATCGCCTTTTTGTCCGCACTGTTTTCTCTGATGCCGATGGAACTGTGGGTAAGCTGAATAAGCGTTGTACATCCATCCCCCAATACCAAGAGAACGCGGTTACTGTAGCTGCCTAAATGTTGACGTTCCATATGACCTAACGCTTTCGACTTAGAAACGCGTGTTCGAGAGGTGCATTGCATGAGCGGTTAGTACTTGAAGCTCCGGCTTTCACTACCTTTTACATCCGAAGTGCGGTGTGTTGTAGCCTCGTGTTGGAAGTGCAGTCATAGGGCATAAAACTTGTGTTGTATGGCAAACCTCAAAATGACTGCACCCGAGGAGGGCAATCTTGGACTGGCGTTGGACTTGGACTGCAATCTTGGACTGGACGTCTTGGACTGGCGTTGAGTCCAGAGTTGGGGGTTCGGCTATAAGATAGAGACCCGCAGCTGGACGGGGATGTGTCTTACAGGGCTGGGCGCAATAAAAAGCACCGATGCACGACTACGTAACTCTGAGCAATGTGTATGCTCAGACATAGGCCCAACAGTGCCGCTTGTCCATGGCTTTCAAAACTACTAGCGAAGAAGAGAGAAACAACAAGCAAAGAGAAAATGACGATGGTGAAATTTGAAGGACATCTTCGACCACTAAGCACGGCTTTTTATTGCACTCCGTCTTAAGGAATGATTTGATGACCTCGTAAATTTTACTGATTCCTCATGCTCGTTTCGATGGAAGAAATATGTTAAATATTTAAAATTATACTGGTAATATTTTAGTTTGCGAATATTTTATTAGTTTAGCGCGTGACATGTGTAATGCATCAACACGCAGAACAGGTGAACTGAATAAGTACCAGTTAGGCAAGTAGCATTGCACATTCTCGCCCTGATCTCCCCTCTACATAGCGGGGCGAATTCGGCTTGGTGGTAGCCTGACGGTAGTTGCGCCATCATGCGACATCCGCTAAAAACTTTGGTTCTATGACAGGTCCCAAAATGATGGCGCCCTAGCTTTGCAAAGGCGGCGGTATCGTCGGCCTCGCGTTTACACCAGCGCTCCGCTTTCATTTCCAACACCATTTGCCGTGCCCGGATCTTGAACCTACGCTGTGTTGGACGTAGATGGGCGCATTGAAAAGCGCAGAGTAGTGGCTGCGCAGCGCTAGTCACAGACAAGACATACGCTTATCAATATTGCCGATTATTATGGTTTATAAAGGACAGACAACCGATTTTTGTCGAGTTTATATTCTCTATCCCAAATGTAAGGGCATCACTTAAAGCACCTTGACGAGAAACGATTTTGCTGAATAAACCATAGAACGTTATATATCGAAATTTTTAGATCTACGAGCCGTATGTGTCCCGCCCAAAAATAATGATGGCCACAATGACATAGGGTAGCTCGGCAACATACTTTTGTCTGTATGCGAAATGAAAGAACGATATTTAAAAATTTGTCCCCAGCTAAAAAAGTTTGAATCACAGTCTTTCCTGCTCCTTTATGTGTGTTTTTAATGCAACGGTCTATTTTGCACGAATGCGCGATCTGTTGTCATAGACGATAGGTAAAATCTGGCTTCACGTTTATGAGGTGGGAAATTCGATTCTCCGCAAGCGCGACGTTTTTCTTTTTTTTTAAGCTGCCGTTGGCGTATTTAGAAACTGAAATCAAATATTTTGGCAGAACAAACGCCCCTGACGCAGGCAAAATCGTCAAACCTTCCTTGCTGTGTCTGTTCTCTGAACGCTGCCGTTGATTCTGGGCATCGAGTCTCAGTTAGCCACACTGAGAGCCACCAAGCGATGGCGGGCGGCATGTCTTTGAAAATTTCAAATTAATGTTTAGAAATACATATACAATTTGACCTTGTACAAATACTTGTGTTTAAAGGTTTTCAATACGTAAATAAACGTTTCAGCAGTTACAGTGGCTGCTAGATTTTCAGGTCACGTGACAGGGACACCTATTGTAGTGTCAAGTTTCGACACTACGAACCTCCACCCTTCCGATTTCAGGAAGTTTGCTGCCTCATTAAAATTATTTTTGCCAACTTGTTTAAAATTTTCTTATGGTTAGCGGACAATATAAAACGCTGGCGTTCTTGTGAGCTAGAGAACATGTACGCGATAAAAATTGGTGGTCTGTCTCTTTAATCCCATTAACGGAGGGCAGAGGGACACGCTCAGTTGTTAAGAACTGCGTTCTAACTGACCGCATCACGAAGAATCATTTCATGTCCTCGTAGTTTTTACTCATGGCTCAGACCCCTTAGGAGGAATGCCACATGTACAAAAATATAAAACTTACCACAAATATGTTATCTTAAGAACATGGAAGTTACTCCGCCACCTCCTGGACGAGACCGGCACCAAGGGCTACCAGCAACACCGCCTCGCGCAGGTCATACACGCGGCAACCAAAGCGCTGGGAGAAGAAGAGACGAAAAACCGCATAGATACCAAGTACCTCCCAAGCACGCCCGTTGAACGACACGGCGAATACGCGGGCGTGGACAACCCGGCTCTCGACCGCGACATCGAGGAGTGGGAGGTCCGGGCTGTGCTCCAGAGCATCAATTGCAAGTCGGCGGCCGGACCGGACGGGATAACGAACAAGGCCCTACGAAACCTCGGAGACGGAGCCATCGCGTCCTTGACGACATACTTCAACCGCTGTTGGCGTTCGGGAACACTACCTAAGCAGTGGAAGACGGCGAAGACGGTACTCATTCCGAAGCCGGACAAACCGCCGAGCATAGAAAACCTGCGCCCAATCTCCCTAACGTCATGCGTGGGGAAGATCCTAGAACACATACTGAACGACAGGTGGCAACGATACCTAGAATCGGAGAGACTCTTCCCGGACACCATGCTCGGCTTCCGGGAGAGACTGAGCACACAAGACGCAATGATTCAGTTACAACACGACATTCTGGACGCGTCCGTACGCACCCACGACAACAGGGCCGTGCTGGGGCTGGACCTCCACAGTGCGTTTGACAAAGTCAAGCACTCCGCCATCCTCGCGCAGGTCAGCAGCCTCGGCATGGGCAGAAGGTCCTATGAATATGTTCGGGACTTTCTTTCAGAACGAACCATCACAATACACGCGGGCGACCTACAGCTGCCGCCCAAGAAGCTAGGGAGCACGGGAACCCCCCAGGGCTCGGTGATATCACCGCTGCTCTTCAACCTAGTCCTGATAGGCGTTGCGCGCAGGCTCTCGGATATCCCGCAGGTCCGCCACACCATCTACGCGGATGACATCACGCTGTGGGTCCCCGGGGGCAGCAACGGCCACATCGAGGACGCGTTGCAGACAGCGGTGAACGCCATCGAAGACCAGCTCATCGGCACGGGACTGCGGTGCTCGCCGCAGAAGTCGGAGCTGTTGATCATCCCACCGCCGGGCAGGTACCGCAAGAAAGAGGCAGAAGAATCGGCAAACATCTACATACGAACGAGGGACGGCACAGTCATCCCCAGGGTCGCCACTCTCCGGGTCCTCGGCATGCACATCGAGGCCAGCAGAAGCAACAAGACCGCGGTGGACCGCCTCGTCACCAAGATCGGCACGGCGGCCTGACTCATCCGGAGGGTGTCGACGCGGCACAATGGAATGAAGGAGGCCAGCCTCCTCCGCCTGCTCCAGTCCTTCGCGATGAGCCACGTCGCCTACGTCGGGGCGTTCCACTTCTGGCTGCGCCAGGAGAGGGATCGCATCAACGCGGCCATCCGCAAGGCGTACAGGACGGCCCTGGGCTTGCTAAATAGCACCAGCACGGCCCGGCTGCTCGGGCTCGGGGTGCACAACACCCTCGAGGAGATCAGCGAGGCCCAACGAACGGCGCAACTCGAACGCCTCGCCACCACGAGCTCGGGCAGGCGTATCCTGGAACGCCTCGGTCTGGCGGGCACGTCGTCGCAGCAGAACGAGACAGCGCAGCAACAGCAGCGGCAGCAGCTCCAGCCGGAGGTGATGGGGTGACTCCGGATCCTCCCGCTGCCCCGCAACATCCACCCCGACCGCAACCGTGGTCGCAGAGAGGCGAGGGCCCGCGCTCTCGCCGCAACGCACGCCAACGACACGGGCGCCCTGTACGTGGACGCCGCCCGGTACACCGACCGACCCGACGCCTACGTAGCGGTGGCGGTCCGCGCTACCACGGGAGAAATATACAGCGCCTGCAGCGTCCGCGTGCCGTCCGCCAGCCAGGCGGAGGAGACGGCGATCGCGCTGGCGCTGACGGATCCCCAGAGCACCACAGTGCTTAGTGACTCCCGGTCGGCCATCGCGAACTACGCCAAGAACAACGTATGTGAAAGTGCCGTGCGTGCGGTGATCAGTGGAGCGGTGCCGGCCACCCACCTTCGGTTGTTCCCGGCGCACACCAACATCAGAGGCAACGTGGGCGACGGTCTCCCCAACCGCAACGAGACGGCGGACGCATCCGCGCGAGGACTGACCAACCGCGCGGCGGCGGTCTCTTCCCCACTGCCGAGCTCCGCGACAGAGGGAGGCCAACGCGAAGACGACGATGAAGACGACAACGACGACGTGGAGTGGGACCCGGAGCCCCTCCTCACGTACGGGGAGGTGCTGGAGTGGTACCGGCTCGGCCGGCGCACCGCTCTGGCGCCCCACCCGGAACTAACACGACAGCAGGCAGTGCTACTACTACGCCAACTACAAACACAGTCAGTGATCACGCCGGCGCTCGCGCGTCACGTGTGCCCGGACGTGTACGCCAGTGACGTGTGTAGTGTGTGCGGGCAACATCGCGCAACTCTGGCCCACATCCTGTGGGACTTTGCAGTCCACCCCGTGGAAGCTGCCGACCTCTACGGCCGGCTGCAGGACACCATAACGAGTGCCGTATATTCGACGGACCTTGCCGCACAAACTCTAGCCGTCCAGCAGCTCGAGGCTGCTCTCGCCAGGCAGAAGCGGAGCGAGTCGCAGACGGGGGGAAAGGGACGAACTCCCGAGTACCTTTCGCGCACCGCTCACGCCGACGCCGGCGGGGCCTAGTCCCGAAGACGTCGTGAACGTGGGTGGGATGTGGAGGCTCTGCGCATCCCGACCTCCCACTCCCTGCTGGCCATAAATAAAGTCTTTCTCTCTCTCTCTCATCTTAAGCAGGGTCATAACGCCACTTAATGATATCAAAGGCACTTGTTTCCAGGAAACGCGAGAGTAATACAGTATACCTTCGTTTAGCATTGGACGGATGTAAATGTGTGCAGTATAGCTATTGAATTATGTAGTTAGAGGAAACTTTTGCTCTAATGCAAAGGCATAGCATTCTATATGTAATTAAGTGCTTTTTTTACAAAAAACTTTTCGCACATTTGAAAAACCCACAATACTGAGTTACAAAGGTTGCACTAATCTGTTATATAATAATAAAGTTTAATTTGTTTTTTTTTCTTATATAGTAAATTTTTTGTGTGTTTTAAAAATGTTTGCAAAATCTGTACCTGCAAATTTGTGAGTCGGCGCTGCTGCAGTGGCCACTGTGGCCCCTGCATGAAACCAATCTGCTTCACGTTCTCACAATAAGTTGTGTAGTGACTGTCCTGCAGACGCATCTTACCGCAAACGTATTGATGACTACACCATGCATCTGACCACTGCCCGCAGTGGTCAACATTTAGGCACACATTCTGTCCCTTCTGACCTCGCCACCGTGATGAGTTGGCGGAATTTTTCGGTATACCCGTCAGCTGAAAACCAGTTAATATTTCTTGCGGGGGCAATGAACTACTAAAACAATTACGAAAACACACAAACCGTTCCTACAACATACGGCTTTTACAATATTGAGTGATTGTAGGCTTTAACGCGCCGACGCAACGCAGGCGATGAGGAGCGCCGTAGTGGAGGTCTTCGGAATAATTTGGACCACCTGGGGATCTCTAACGTGAGATGAAATCTCGTACGCACGAAAATTTTAGCTTTTCGCTTCCATCACAAAAACGACCTCCGTGGGCGGGAATCGAACCCTCGTTCTCGTTCCCAGCAGCACATCGCTTTAGCCACGGCGCCACCGCGTAGGGTGCGTTTAAGGTATTAACAAATGGCGATGTGCCAGCCTGTTAGCAAAGCGGCAGCCTCCGATGTAGCCAATGGGTTTGGCAGAAAGGGTTGTGCGCATGCATTGGAGCATCGAGGTGCATAAGGTGAGCCTTGTGAGCGGCGATGATGATGTGTGCCGATCAGGCTGGCGAATGTGCGTCTGTGGCTGTTAACGACTCCGTGTTTCCACTCTCCAACTTGCGGTCGTCGCGAGAATCACCTTAACCAGGTCCAGTTGTGGACTTCCCCACGGCGCAGCAGGTATGTTTGCCGTCGTAACTGCGTGGTTGTCGTCATACCGCCGAAAGAAGACCCAAAGAGGATAAAGCGGACGTGCAAGTATCTCTAATGCGTCCCCATCGTTCTGATGGCGTAACTAAAGTACTGGTAAACCTGGATATAACGAAGTTTATAAAAATTTGCAGTTTTTGGTTGCATGCAGGTTTTTGTTACATGCAGGTCTCAAGTTAAGGCTCGCGGGAATGAAGTAGAAATAAAACTAGAATGCTTGACATCAGTGACGGTGAACTCACCCTTCAAGGATTCATTTCACAGTAAAGAACTGCGTGATTTCAGCTTGCTGCTTTCCCGCAAGCTTAGTCACTACACGGCAATATCAAGAAGCAACATTATATAGCCCCGTATTCACAAACGTAACTCAACTATCTCTTTTGCTTTTGACACTTTTCGATGACCTAACTCGGTTCAAGGGCGAAACTTGTGTTGAAAGGACACATTTTCGCACTCAAAATTGGTGAAAGGGTGCTCGCTCGGATGCGGCACCGGGCGGTGACCTTCTTCTTTCTCGCTCGCGGAGAGAGGATTTAAAAATTGTTTATCTAGGTTCAATTGGAATTGTTAAAATTAACGTTTTGTCTTGAAGAGACAAAGATTTACGTTTTCTGAAAATATATGATCCCCGACGGACCGACACCACTGAAAGCTGTGGAGACGCGCTAATACACGCGGTCAAGCAGGCCTAGCACCTAACCTATACCGCAATCATATGTGGGAACGCTGGGACGTTAGCGCTAATTTCGCGGGAAATTAGCGAAATTAATGCATTTCTCCAGCCGATTTTTCACAAAATGTGCAAAAAACAATGGCTCTTGAGCGTTGGGAATTCGTTACAGCCAGATTAACCATTGCGACGCCTTCATTACATAAAGTGGCAAACACATGGTTTTCAATGTGATTGGCAGTTGGGAATTGAAAAAAATTGGTTAAATCCAGGAATTCGTTACACACAGGTTGGTTACATCCACGTTTAACTGTACAGCACTGCATACTTTTACAGCTTCCCGCTAGAAGCAGAAGAAGCGCCTCGCATGGCCCTATGGACTTGGAACCTCCGGATTTGAAAAAAAGTGACGCCTACCAGTTAGGTTGCCCAAAGCACGTCACTCGAAACGAAACGGCCTTCCAGTTCAGCATCTACTTGCCTTTTCATTGTGATGGAATCTTATTGCAAGCTTGCGGTCTAATTTCTGTGGGCGCGCTCCCCCGTGTGTTCTGATCGGACATGTACCTGCCTATTTTATCCATCTACAAGGTTTTAAAAAATATCTGTTAGGTGCTAGTATTGTCAGCATACATGCTTGAAATGAAGCCTTCATTTCATCTAGCTCAGAACATTTTTTTACTTCGCGCTTGAAGCAGTCACTTAAATTAGGATCTGCGGGGCCGCCCCGCACGCAGGCCGACGTACGTGATGCTAAAGTAAACGAATGCCGTAACTCACGCAGGTTGGGCAGCTCCAAGCCGGGAGCGCATGACGTTATATTATTGGCCTACACTGAGTCGCATCTCTGTTCGCTCTCATCGCAGGTGTGATTCTAGTTAAATCGTTTCCCGGAAGTACGTTGTGCAAGTCCCAAACGCGTGCAGTGATCCGCGCGCCTGTTAACCAGTTAGCACTACTTTGTACTTATTACGCGATAGCTTTATTAGGCTCATTGTTCGATTCCCCCGTGGCTGCTAGCCGTCCGCTACCAGCCGTGCTCGCCAGGCGTCCTCAGAAATACCCCACAGCTTCCATCCGGAAGCTACGGCTGAGGCAGCCAGAATAGAGGGATCCGCTAAACCCGTAATGTAGCGCAACGGCAATGAAGTTTGAAAAACGTCGGATAAGAAAGAAAAGACGCGTTTTTACATGGGCCGCGCCTGCGCGGTGAAGTTTGTTCTATGCCCAGTTGGTGGTAACATGCCCGGCAGACACGTTCTTCAGCCGTGCCCGCAACTTCTCACCCAAGCGAGTTTCCACCAGAAGATCAAATATATAAACTTCCCGTTATTCATGCTTCTACGCTAAGGGTTACGAGGCATGGCTACCTGCCTACTGCTACGAAGCATGTCATTGTGGAAGCCACCGGAAGAATTTTGATTACTTTTAGATCTTTATTGTGCGCCGAAATCTCCACACACTGGCGTTTTGTTTTCTGCTTCCATTAGAAAAACTGACGTCCGCGGCGGGGAACTGAACCAGCGGCCTTGGGCCCAGCAACGCCTTACCCACTGAGCCACCGTTTTTTTTTATTGCCGGTCTTCAATATAACACAAGTCATTCAACACACCACGTTCAACAAACCCGTCACACACAAAAAGTAACCAGACATGACTCCGACTTCGCTTTGTCATTGGTTCCTTACTTAATATCAGTCAGTGTTTCAACAAAATGCAACCACGCAGGAACTGGCTGTAGCGTTCTTTGACCATCAACAAATTGTGTAAGGCTTTCTCGCAGTAACTGCCGCGCGGGCGAGCGTCCGCGTCGCCATGGAGCCAGGCCATGCGCGCACGCCAGATGCTACGGAGGCCGAAAAGCATCACTAAGGCGGAAGGGACCCCTTCTTTATTGTGTGTGCATAGATACCAGATACCATGTGAATTAAGCGGAAAGTCTTTTTGTAGTGTTCTTTGCATCACATCCCAAAAGTGTACCGCCGTCCAACAGTGTATGAAAACGTGTGGTATGTTCTCTGATTGTTTGCAAAAATGGGCAGTCTGTACCCCATGGTGTCTCCATTCCCTTTTCTTTTAACCATGTTGTCACTGTTAGTGTCCATGAATGAAGGGTTAAGGAAAAGGACTTTACCCCCGATGACACAGGCATCTTTTTCACTCTCTTAAGTTCGTTCTATCGGGACCCTTCACTGTACAGTCCTCTGCAGCGCGGTACAGAAAACAGACTATCACACACATCCTTGTACATTTTTTTCGGCGACACTGCACTCAACTACTGCATAGAAAAACGAGTTGATAGAAAGCATACCTACATTACAACCTCTTTAAAAAAGCCCAGAATCCTCCCCTGCATTTACACACTTGATACAACAAATTCCGGTAACGCGTGAGACAGCCGCACTTGGCAAACTGTCCACAAAAAGGGGTCACTCGTATCTCAAAGAAAGAGAAATCTGCTAACTAAATCCACTGAACCACCGTGCTGCGTTTTCAAGCGGACTTGTGCCGATACCCAGAGGGGGTGACCTAACAAAACAAAGCACAAAGGATTAACGCCGGTCTCTCAGAAATCAAGGTAAGCGTAGATTATCAGCGAAAAATAGCTAAAATAAAGGCCGCCATATACGGTCTAATCACATGTTTTCAACACACTTTTCTAATGTTTTCACTGATTTCTCTCCGCTGGAAGCTTGGTGTGGTAAACAGTGGCGCCACGCCGCCAAGGTAAAAATCACCCTAAAATACGTACAAATATCCTCCCATACAACAGCCACGTAAGTATCGCCGGTAGGGTTCTAGACAAGCGGGTAGTTCCCGATTCACAATCGGCAAAAACAGAAAATCTTTATTCGAATATTTCCACAAGCAAAACGTCCAAACACAAAAGAACAACAAACTAATCATGACCAGAACATTGCAGAGCCCGCCGTACGACAATTTTGCCCGAAGCGAAAAAAGTGAAGAAACCTCCATCATTAGGACTGCATATAAGTCAGTTCCCAACCTCGCAATTTTGATCTTGAGACGAACTAACAAAAGGTGGACAACCAGGGTAACAAAATGACAAATCATAGACGGGTCTAGAGGTAGGGGACGGCCATTCACTCGATGGAGAGATGAAATAACAGTATTCAGAGCAAAGAATGTGCTGAAGAAGAGACAGGACAACAGCGGGTGAAGGTCGATAGGAGAGGTATTCAAGCTGCAGTCGTCAAAATGGAGGAATTGGTGATAACGACGATGTATGGGTCGTCAACCTATGCCTTCTAACACATTTAAAGAAACCGGGAAAACAATGCACTCTCCTAGCACAAAGGAAGCGGATGTAAAAACAAATTTGGAGGGCCATGATGCCCACTTTGAAAAGGAACAGGCACCCCAAACGGAAAAGAAAATACATTCACCCCCTCCCCTTTAAATAAAACCACTGCTCGTCATGATAGATATGGCACCGATCCAGCGACCACGCATCGAAACTCTCCTTTACCGAAAATATGTATACAATCGTAACAAAAAAAGGGCGGCATGGCAGGCTCAAGTTAATTCGGGGAAAGTTTCAATATCATGAGACACAGTATACACTGACTCCGGGATGTACGAAAGCATGAGGACCCAATTGTCGTAGTTGACTACTCTGACAATCATTGTGACTACATGACCCTCCAACATACATGAACAAATAACTGAAAGTTGGAGACATCCTCTGGGCTATCCCAATAGCAGAAGTATCAAATAAAAGTATATCATCCGTGCCGACACACAAGGAGAATATACAGGTTTATGGAAGCAGAATACCAAGCGCTTCGGTCAGATATCGCGAACCGTAACGCAGTAAGTTAACAATGTCTCCTGAAAGCCCGCTTCTAGTTGTCTGAAAGCGAACGACGCACTATGCAAGAGGCACGCGAGCTCACATACTGGGCTCATTGTGAAAACGACTACCAAACTGCCCTTTTCGAACAACGAACACCGGGGAATGAATAACGTGCCCAACATCTGTGGTGCTAAGACGCTGTTTTCTTGTTTTGCGATAACCAGGTCGCGTTTCGCGGGGAACGAAACTACACCACAACGTTAAGACCGCCCTTATCGCTCCTAGGCACGCGGTGACCGGCATCAATGTCCTGTTCAGTTATTTCAATGTGATGACATCGCCGAGCTGCTTGAGAAGCTGTGGGAGGCTTTCATTTTCGGAGAAGGGTATATGTTTTATTTCTATGCTCTTATTGCGGGAATATTTTTCAAGATTAGTTATGCATTGCTCAGAGCTGGTTGCTGGCTCTCTCAACAGTTGAAACTCAATCAAAAGGGAAGCGTTTTCCTTTTCTATTTCGGTATAACGCTTCACCAGTGCATCAAACTGTGGACTGAAGAAGCTGATTGAGGACTTCAGTTTTTTTGTATTCTTTACGCAGTTTATTCTCGAGTGCATTACACATCTCGCGAATCTCCTGCTAACATCTTTCAAGAATTTTTCCAAGTCACCTGAAAATCACATAAAGAGATGTATTGTTTCATTGTCACTCTCACTTTGGCACTTTTTGCTGCAGCGGCAAATAGCAAACGCACAGTACACTAAGGAAGAGCGTGTAAACCAACCTGGGTTCAAAATGTCATGTGTGAAGATGGGCGTCGATTGCAGCCGCTACTGACAGATGAGATTCCGGCAGGTTGCAGCTGCAATTTTAAATTTGGCGCGCTGTTCATTCCACCAATCCGAGATTCCGTGGCAATGGACGTCGGAGTGCAGGCCCAAACAGGCTTCCCCCTTGCGAGTTGCGAGAGCAGTCCACGAAATGCAGACGTCACCACCATGTAGGCCACGTCAAGGCCCGGGGGATGCACGTGCTATGCAAAACCAAAGTGACAGCGGATGATACCAGCCGAAACACACCAGGCAGCAACGGAGGGGGACCTGGGTTTTCAATGACACGCGTGAAGACTGGTGTCGATTTCGGCCGCTGCTGCAAAATGAGAGAAAATCTTTTTATCTAGTGGTTATTCCGAGTGCGCTGTCCAACCCACATATTCATGGACATGCATAATTATTCTGCATGGCTGATACCCCGTTTTAGTCAGTACTTCAGCCAGTCATGTGCCTTTGCTCAAATTCGGGATTACGGAAGGTATATCTAAAATACCGTGTGTATATTAGTTACATGGAAATCTATTAACCACTTCAACAAACTGACTCTGTAGCCCCAGTTCTAAGGTAAGTAACACCTCGAAACCATGCTGCTGTTATAATTTAACAGCGACAAGCTTTTCCGCTTTTTTGCCTTTGTTAAAATAGGGCTACCGTGAGGGTTAATAAATTGGCAACCTGGGGTGGTGTGCATCGTATACGGCTGGGAAGGCGCAAACAAATGCATTGTATGCCGGCGGTGGGCCCATGGCGCACGGAAGCTTGGTGGCGACTGAACCTTCGCGTAGTTTTTTTCTGTGTGCAGATAACCAAGCAGGTATCGGTAACGCCTGTTACCCCTGTGTGATTGCAGCGTTTTGTCTCAGCGTTGCAACGTTTGTGTACATTTTTATGGGAGTTCGACTCGGCCGTGCATATTTAGGGAGGCGCGAGAAACAGCTAAGCCCAACTGGAATGAACGCAGAGAGGCAGAAAGAAAAATAGTCAGAGAGATTATCTTATTGAGACAGAACCGCGGTTCATACTACCCGACTACAGCTCCGCTCTCCTCAATGCTAATCTCTGCTTGAGTGCATTTTTTATACGCCGGATCAAATAAAGCTGTTCGTCGAAATAGGAGGTGAAAGTCAGCCGCGTTATGTACATGGGATATCACAGCGGGGGTGGTGTCCGTACTTCAGCAGCACTTGGAGTTTTGTAATGAAATCCCATGGGAAGTGTTGGCGATTTAAAAATACAGCAGAACAGCTGCTCGCTGAGCATCTTTCGGTCCTCCTTCTGGATCGAAAATGTTTTCTATTTTATTATCGTTTGGTGTTATTTTGATGGGAGATCTAATTTGGGAAACGATGGAATGGAATGAACACGAGTTTATTGAGCAAAAAACATGCTTTCTTGCTATAGAACTTCGCCTCGGTCAAAGGTCACAAATGCCATGGGTGGAAACAAGTGTGAATATTACTGTGAAAAAGGGCAATTAAAACCAGTCCTTAATGACTGCTTTTCGGATGAAGACGAGCGAAGCGTCGAGCACTGGTGTTTTGTGAGGTGGGGCTGCGAACCCAAAGGCAGCCGAATGTGTGGACACAGGGCACTGAACCATACCGCAGGAAGTGCCTCGGAGAGCACAATACCCCGATTCTATGTTTACTAGAGTGCTGTGTAGGTGCACCCCTAAAACCATTATAGTGCCCTTATATAATGGCAAAGCCCCCTCTGATGTCCTTAGCCTTAGTTTTGCTCTCTCCAATGTGCTGATTCACCGCGGGGATGGGGTGGCCACGGGTGAAGGTCTTACTGCCCTTTGGAAAAATTCGGCGTTCCGTACCGTTTTTGTCAAAGCGGAATCGTTTTTGCGAGCCTCTTGCGTTCGTGACAGCCTCCGCATCTGAATGCGAACAAATGGGCGCAGTAGTGCGGAGGGTTATAAAAATAATTCTCGCGAGTAATTCAGTAGGCCTCCTTGTTGCCCAAATATATTGATTCGTGGAGCGCTCACACGACGGGAACAATGCGAGGAGGACGATACAGACGCTGTTTTTCAAATGAGGCGCTTCTTTCTTTGTCTTCCTCGTGTTAGCGATGTTCCAATTATGCAATCATACCAACTAGCTCGTTCCTTTACTCTTGAATCTCTTCATTAATGAGACCAATAATATTTGTTGCTGCGGTCCAGTGTGTCGGCATTTGGTCGTGAGTTTCTTGATACTGCGAATCGTGTGGTTAGCTTATTTGGACGGGCCCAGGTCAGAAATTACGCACACTCACTTGGTGAAAATTATTTTCTACAAGACTGCCGAGCGTGCACGCACGCAGTCCTCCTGTATTTTGGTTGAGTGAAGCAAGGAAGCATTTGTTCTTGGGAAGAAAGGGGGTGGGCCGGCAAACCAAGAACCCCTTGGTACCCGCAATCCTAGGATAGCGCGCACCGGTCGGTGCTTCAACCCACGTTTACGAGTGCACGATATTTCTTTGGTGATTGAGGCGAAAAGTGAAATCACTAAGGTGTCGACACTTCGGCGTGCTTGAAAGATCCACAGGTGCTCAAAAATTATTACAGGACCCTCCGCTACGACCCGCCTTATTGCTCAGGCGAAGCCTCGCCGCGTAAAGCCCCAAAGTAAGCCAATCAACGACGCTACGTTTATGGGCAAAACTTCCCGACACCCATGCCGTTGCCCTCTGTAAAGGTTAAATAGCCGGGTCAACCTGGATCTGCAGCACGGGGGCAAGACGCAGGGGGATTTTGTAGAAGCTTCTAAAATCAGCCGGAAGGGATCTGCAAGGCGCTGAATGAGCACTCCTGCATCATCATGCGCCTTTTTATTTGTTTATTTTTTCTTGCTTTCTTTAATTATATATACATTTATTTAGCTACTTGTACACAGTGCAGCCCGAGCAGGTTATAGCAGGAGTTTATCAGATTCTGTTTGTTCCGAAAAAGAAAACAAGAGCACTTCTGAAAGAGTGTTAGACAAGGAAGATAGTTCGGACGCGAACCTATTAAAGGGAAGAGTGTGCGTTGACCACGCGAGTAGATTCCAATTGTGTATTGTAGTGGGAAACAAACTGTGCTCTATAATTTATTGTGCGGGCACGATGCGAGGTAACGTTTACATTATGATATTTAATAATGATACCTGTGTACTTTGTTATTTTTGTATGTGTCAATCAGTTTGTGCTATCTAGGTGATCTGAAGTACCCATTGCGGTTTTCTGAACTAAGTTCGAATGGCCAGCAGAACGTCGCCCTGCGATGTTTTACCTTGTGTCGCCTTTTTGTCTGCTCTGTTTTCTCTAACGCCGATCGATCTGTGGGTTAGCTGAATACGAGTTGTGCATGCATCCCCTCTATATCAACAGAGTGCGGTTACTCTACCTGCCTAAATGTTGACGTTCCAAATGAGCACACGCTTCCGACTTAGAAAGGCGTGTTCAAGAGCAGCATTGCATGAGCGGTTGAACAGGTGAATCGTATAAGCACCAATCGGGCGAGAAGCACTTCAAGCTCCTGCTGTAACTTTCGCTTTTACATATTGATGCGAAGTGGGCTGTGTTGTAGCCTCGCGATAAAAGCGAAATCATGGCGCATATATCTTGCGATTGCATGGCACGTCTCCAATTTCTGCACCCGACCAGCGTAAACGCGGAATTACGTAACAGACTGGCGTTGAGTCCAGCGTTGGGTGTTTTGCTCTAACATAGCAAATTCCCGCAGCTTGACGGGCATTTGCTTTACTATGGTGGCCGCATTGAAAGGCACAGATACAAGACTACGTAACTCTGAGCAATGTATAAGCTCAGACGTAGGCATAACAGTGCCGGTTGTCAATGGCTTTCACTACAATAACGTAGAAGAGAGAGACATTAAGCAAAGAGAAAATGACAATGGTGAAATTTGAAGGACATGTTCGACCACTAAGCACTGCTTTTTAATGCACGGCATCATAAGGAATGACTTGAGGTCCTCGAACCTTTTACTGTTGCCTGATGTTCATTCGGAAAAAAGAAATTTGTAAATGTTACAATTCTATTGGGAATATTTTTTTTGCGAATATTTTATTAGTTTAGCGCGTGAGTGAGCATTTAGAACAGGCGAATTGTATAAGTACCAACGAGGCAAGTATAATTTCAAATTCCCTGCCTGATCTTCCCTCTACATTGCGGGGCAAATTCGGGTATGTGGTAGCCTGACGTTAGTAGCACCATCATGTGACATCCGCTCAAATTTTAGGTTGTATGACAGGTCCTTAAACGGTGGCACCCGGGCTTTGCAAAGGCGGTGGCATCTGTTAGCCTGGGGTTAGCACCAGTATTTCACTTTCAAAGCCAACACTATTCTCCGCGCCCGGAGCTTAAACGTACGCTGTCTTGGGCCCTGATGTGTGCATCGAAAGGCTGCGAGTAATTGCAACGTAGTGCTAGTTACAAAATAGACACAAGATTAGCAATATTGCTGATTGTCAATGGTTTTTAATCCCGCTATCGGAGGAATGAGAGACACGTTCAGTTCTTAACTACTACTTTTTAACTAACTGCATCACAAAGAATCCTTTGGTGTCCTCGTAATTTTTACTCTTGGCTCATACCCCTGTGGAATCGCCCTGCTTCTCCGATGCATGAAGAAGACGAAGAATGCAGCTAGATACGTCGGAGACGTTGAGGGCGTAGCTCGCACTCAAAGCTGGCTTCTTGCAGAACGAGGCTCACCCCTCGCGCGATCTATCGTGGAACGGCCGTCCTGCGTGCCACGCAAATAAACCCTCTTCTTGTGTTTGCACCACGGAGAGCTTCATTTATCCGTTCCCGCAACGCCTTGACTCAACAGCACGTAGGATGGGAGTTACATGTAAAATGTCAACCGTGGCCACACACATACACTCCTCTTAATGATAACAAGCGCAACCCATATCATAAAACACGAGAGACAACACTAACTGGTGACGTACAGATTGAGGAATTTTGGGGGGTGCAGCATTACAAATTATATTAAGTTTATAGGAGGCACTGTCTTAATTCAAAGCCTTAGAAACTTGTACATTTAAAATGTGTTTTTACTGCAAAAACTTTTTGTATAATTTAAAACGGTAAAATTACAAGTAAAGCGGCCTCATTCTGTTATTTTAAAATAAAGTTTAAAATGATTGCTTAAAAAATTAAAAAATTTTTTGTTCTAAAAATATCTAAACAATGATTGCACTAACTATTGACTTTAACTTAAATGTAAATAGTAGTCAGCGCTGCTGTACTGGCTCACGTGGCCCCCTGCGTGAAACCAATCTGGTTATGATTCTCGAAAGGAGTTGTGTAGCGGCTGTCCTGCGGACGTATCTTACCGGAACCATATTGATCCGGGCCACCCCCTTTCTTCCCACGAACGATGCTTCCTTACTTCACTCAACCAAAATGGTCAAACAATGCGGAAGAAACAGTGATCACGTCAACTGCCTTGCAATAAACATAATACTGCAACTATTTACAAGGACGCACCGGTTAACACGAGCACAGTAACAGGTTTATTCCCTCGTTCCAACCAGTCAGTCCCGCCACCTCCTTCTTCGTCTTCATCATCCTCTTCCCCAGCCATCTTTGTCTAACAATCTCGCAGCCCTAGCGGGATTGTCGTTGTCCTCAGGTTTCTCTATTCTTGATTCACAACACTTTCGCCCCCTCCCCCTGTCCGGGGTGTGAAAAACCTTTTTTTTTTGGTGGCAGTGGTGGGATGTACGTGCTGACCCGAAGTAAAGCTCGATCCCTCGCCATAATGCCGTCCCTTCTTGCCCCGACTGCATCCAGCATCGAGGAGTCCCCTAAAAGACAGAGCCGCGGGACTACAAACCAAGACAACTGCGTGTTCTTGCCACAAGGAGGTGGATCGGCGAGTGACCCATGGGCTTCGCTTTCCTTAAGTGGTCTCCCACACAGAATTCTGGTTGCCGCCCAATACATTCAGCGTGTCTACGACGGGGCCCACGCGACAGGTTTGGACCTGCGGGAGCCTCATATTCAACCAACAGGGAGCCCCAACGTTGTCTCTGATTCCGCTGCGAGAAATCAAGCGTATTCCATCCAGTTAGAAGCGCTCTTTGGCAGTCTCGTCGACCGCCTGGACCGCCATAACTGCGTAATGGATGAAAAGATGAGCTCAATTATTAAGAAGATGACTGCCTGGTTAGCGGACGCCAACGGACGAATAGCTGACCTGTCCAATCGTATGGCGGTTGTGGAATCGTCGTTTCGGCCGGTTGCCCCGGACCTGACTGCGCCCGTTGTACGTTGCACTTTTGTTGTGCCGCCATTGGCCACCCAGCACCAGTGTTTTTAACTTCGTCCAGCCATTTTTCATGGTTCTACCTCGTGGGCAGCCTCCGTATTCAGTTTGAGTCGGTTCCTGTGGCCAGTGATTGGTCTTTGATTGACCAGGCTAGTGTTCTGGTGGCACAGCTACGCCCTTCTGCCGCTGATGTATTGGGATTGGCCTCCAGGACATACCGTGTCGCCACCAACGAGTGACGTCACTGGTAGGACGTCGGGTTATGTAATCGTCCGCTAGAACACATTTCCTTCTCTTATGCGCCCGAAGGTTCTTTCTTGTAGCTGGCGTGTGCTCCTTCTTCGCGGCTTTTCTGCAAAGTACAGAAAAAACTTTTCTACAGACCGGATAATCCGGGCATGCAATCAACGGCTCGCTTGTTTCTGGCGAAACCCCCGCGGCAAGGTAGTTGTTACCACTGCCACCGATAGCTCGTACAGAGCCAGCTAACGCCAACGACAACCCAATGGGTGCTGAGAAAAGTACGCTGTTAATTCATTATGAAATATTTTTGACGTGACGTGTACGAGACTGTGTGAGCAAAAAAAAAGACCTTGTAGGAGCGACGGAAATGTGCCGTTCAGTGGTGATCTCTCTATAGTCTACTGCGTGCATTGCCTGGTAAATGAATGACTACGTGAGAACTTGGCGTAAACACTGCCTATTTTCAATGCAATGTTTTTTTTATATTTATATCGTGATGTGATTAACGATAATTAGTACTCTCTACTGCTGATATTCTTACTTTTCGTGACAACTTGTCGGAAACGTAGGAATGGTATTAACTCGAGTTTTCAACGTCTTTGTGCGGGTTTAGACGTGCCTATTTTTATTTTTAACTGAGGCCTCGCCATGGAAAGTTATCATTGTAACACGGGCTTTTGTCTGTTTACAATGAGCCTGTGGCGTTCTCTAGCATCAAGTTCGAAAACTCACGACTGATTACAGAATGCGCGGCTGTGTACGAGGCGAAGCACGTCGTGGGATAATGTGAAATTTTATTATACAGGAACCAAGCGTTGCGGAGCCCCAAGAAGTTAGGGAAACCCACACCAACACGCTTGCTTGCGGCCAGTTTTAGATGAGGGTGATTCCAATAGCTGGCTGGCCGCCGGTTTCGGTTGAGCGGAGTACGATGTTGGGAACTTTAGGCTTAGCCTCGCGGCAGATATTTTTTTAATCTTATCTATTTATTTTCCCAGTACTGCTAGCCTTTCGGCTGTTACAGGGGTGGGACATACTGAGAATGTCAAACATCAGTACATCTAAATCATACAGCGATTTAAACACCAACACATCAACCTGGGGATGTTACATGCATCTTACATTGGAAACACCGACATTGATGCTATACAAAAAGCTAGGCAGTCGTAGTAAGCATATAAAGAAATGACACTAAATCAAAATAGTCGATCATGCTTACAGAAAAAAATCTTTTAGCCCTTCCTCAAATTTTTCCAGTGAATCACAATGAACCAGTGGTAATGGCAAAGCATTCCACTGACGAATTGTTTTTGGAAAATAACAAATTCGCAAATACACAGACATGCGGTTGCGGCACTTCGTGTGTGTAATTGTTTATACCTCTCAGGTTTCTTCCGCGGCTTGGCGTTAAGTGTTTTGTTGTGTTTATGTTTAGTCTATTTTTTTAACAATAAAAATAAGAACTTCATCCTTGCCAATTTCCGACGTTCGGCTAAAGTGGGCAGTTGAAGAGAGCGTAACATTTCTGTTACTGACTCTTTCGACCTATACTTTGAGAGAATAAACCTGGTAGCTCGCCTTTGTACTCTTTTAAACATATTCATGAGGCCGATTTCGGAGGAATCCTATACAATGCTGGCATATTGTAATGTTGGCCAAATATACGTAAGATATGCAGCTAGCCTAACGGCAGTAGAAGCAAGTCCTAATTTTCTTTGCAAGTATCATAGTTTCCGGTCCGCGAACGTAGAAATGTTTTCCAATTGTCTCCTCCAATTTAGATTACGGGATATTGTACACATAAATATTATATTTCGTTGATCGTCGACAGGCGGGTAGAGCATTGGGTATAATTGGAATGGAAGGCACGCTTACTTTTGTCTGTGACGCGCAAAGCAACTGTTTTAGTTTGATTTATTTCCATTTTAGCTTCGGTGCACCAATTACTGGCAGCATCAGGAATGTCATTATGTGTTTTTTGCGCAGATTCAGTGTGTATTTTGTTATAGAATTGGCAGTCATCTGCAAAAAGACGCACGTAGCACTTCTATCTCTGGCGCAAGAAATGTCATTGATGTAAGTTACCAATAGTATCGGCACTAAAACTGAACGTTGCGCTACCCCTGAGGTATCATTTAGTGACACAGATTTGGAGCCGTTTTTCCCACATATTGTGGTATTTTTGTCAGGTACGCACCTATCCACTGTATTATGTTATAATTTATGCCTAGGTGTGCTAACTTATTAACTACCTGTGAGGAACCTTGTAAAAGGGTTTGGAGAAGTCGAGGCATATTGCGTCAACCTGAACAATATTATTGGAGGCACGCGTGAAGTCGTCGACTGTTTCAAATAATTGGATTACAGTGGAAACATTTCGCCGAAAGCTTGCTGATTATAAAAAGATATTTCTTTGCCCTCAAGATACGCAAACATTGCTTTGGATATAATATACTCAAACAGCTTGCAGCTTACACAGGTAAGGGAAATTAAATGGTAATTTTCCACCTTTTCTTGGTCTCCACACTTATGCGTTGGTACAACGTTCGCCACAAGCCAGTCGTCTGGGACACGCTTTTGTTCAATTGAGGCATTATACAGGGTGATCGAAGTAAAGTCGACACGTTTTTTTTAAAATAGGCCCTTCAATTTACGCGCAAACCACCTCTACAGCGATGTTTTGGATCTAAGGGGACACGTTATTAGGAGGTAATAATTGATGTAGGTGACCTAATTAACTAAAATTGAATAAGAAATTTTTAGAGGCGGCAGTAACCAGGCATGTTTTTATTGGAAAGTTAGACGCACTTGTGTTTCTACGCAGTTCCAATTGGCAGAATCATTCTGGCGCATCCGTAGTCCGAGATATCAAACGGAGCAGTTTAATTTCCGTTCGCTTGATTACGCATGCTAGAAGTCAAGACGGGCGCGTAGCTCCTCCCTTTTGTTCTTTGTTTCGATAGCGGTTCCTAGTACTGCAGATTGCGACAACGCCAGGCAAGATTGAATGGGTGCCATTTATAACTTTTCCCTGTGCCTCCACCCCTTTGTAGAACTAAACACCGTACACAGCATTCACGTCACAGAAGGGAGGAGCTTTGCGCTGGTGCAGAGTGTCTTGCATGCGGAATCATTCAAATGGCAATTAAACTTTGCAATTTGATATCTCGGACTACGGATGCGCTAGAATATTCTGTCAAGTGAAACTGCGTAGAATAATGATTGCGTCTAACTTTCCAATACAAACAAGCCTGGTTACTGTAGCCACTAAAAGGGTAATTATTCAATTTCAGTTAATTAAGCCTCCAAAGTCAATATTTGCCTCATTATTATGTGTCCCCTGGCCGCATAACCTCACTGCAGAGGTCGTCTTGGCGTAAGTATAACTGGCTACTTTTTAAAAATATGTCGACCAAAGTTTGTTCACCCTGTATATCATGTGTAAATAGCGGGCAACCCATTCCGCATTCCTTCGCAGAAAATCATTTGGTATGCCATCTTGTCTGATCGACGTTTTTTACGTTCATTTTCAGTAACAAAGACACGATGCCTTCATAAGTAATCTGAATGTCAGGCATAACTAATAACTGAGAAGGAAGCGGCGTGGGTGCATTACTTTCATTGGGACAAGCAGTAAAAACTGATTGGAAAAATCTGCTATGTAGGCAAGATATAGAAGAGCAGTCGGTCACCAATTCATCACTGAGAACGATAGAATGCATGCGTTTTGAGTGGTCTTCCTTCTGAGACAAGTGACGCCAAAAACGATGGGGGGAAGATTTCATAAATGTCGACAATATTTCTTTGCAATACTTCGTTTTTGCTTCGTTCAGTTCAGCCAGCAGAAGCATTGATAAATTGCGTTCTTGGATTGATCTTCGTTTGCTTTTTGCCTCTGGCGGTTAATGGCGCGCCTCAGAAAAAATATCTTCCCATTCATCCAAGGATTGTGTTTATTTTGTGTCTTTTTTGCAAGGACACAAATTTGTTGATACCTAGCGTGACAATTTCTTTACACGTTATCCACATCCTCTTGATGTCACTTTCCTCAATAAACGAGTCTAAAGAAAACGACAAGTAATCAATTATACTCGTGTCGTCGGCCTTGTTGAACTTGCGCACATGTCTGCAGCTTTCGTTTTTGCGAAGCAAGGCACAATCAATTCTTGTCGTATGATAACCCATATTCAATTGCAACGTTGTATGTGCAACCAGCTCCAGTATGGAAGGCGGATACCCTCTTGCACGTGTACTGTCATTGACGACCTGCGTTGTGTCATGGCTGAATGCCATGTCTAAAAGGAGTTGGCAGTCTATTGCTTCCTTCGATTTTATAAGATTGTGGTCCAATTAATTCCGCGAAGATTGAAATCTCCCGCAATAACCAGTCTGCGATTGCGGTTAGCAATACCGTCACGGTATTGCTGCAAACTCTCCAGATATCAACTACGGGCGCCTGGAGGCCGGTAAACGGCTCCCAAAACTTGGGAAGTTTTTGGTAATTTTATTTCTAGCCATACACTTTCAATGTGGGGTATTCTTTCCATAACAATAGCTTCAATATGTTATGCAGGTAAGATTGACAAACCGCCCCCTCGTGAATCTCGGTCTTTCCCAAATATTTGGTAGCCGGGTGGTACATTTTCGCTATCCGCTATTTCCGGTCGCAGCCAGGTCTCTGTAACGGTACTTGTGTGTGCGTTATAGCTTGCTAATATATGTTCCAGATCACTGATTTTATTGAGAAGGCTATGAGTATTTAAATTAATTAAGCGAAGGCAGCATGCATTTGACTGGGAATGGAATCAGTCATCGTCGTCAGAGGGACACGGTTTTTCCTTTGTGTGCTAAAGCTTAACTAGACAATCCTGGTCGTAGCCACAGGGATACACATTTTTGTCGATTACCAACGTATCGTTAATCAGATGCATGCGTTTTCCTGCCTGTCTTTCTTCTTTTCCGGATTCCAATAATAGCTTACGCTTCGCTAGAATTTCCTTGCAAAATTCGTCTCCCACTGATATACTGCTTCCTTAAAGCTTTTTGTTATTTTTTAAACTGTTAACGTTTCTCAGGAGTCGTGCAACTTAATAATGACCGGACGTGGGGAACTACCCCCTGTTTGGCCTATTCTGCTGAACCTTTCAACCGTTTTTATTTCGATACAAAGTTTTTGAACGAAAATATCCTGCAGTACCGCTTGTTCCAGGTCTTCTATGGTTTCTGCCTCTCCTGCCTCTGCCTATGGTTTCTGCCAAAAAGATTATTCCGCCGTCTCCTGTCCTCTAAGCTAATTAGCCGTTCATCTTGTCTTGATAGTGTCACGTTAGCTTTCGTAACAATGTTCGTTAGCTGGCCTATTTTTTTACCCTGATCTTCGATTGTTAGAAGGGCGTCTTCCATTTTAGTCATTCTTTCTCCTAGACCGCTGAGATCTGCTTGAATTGCTTTCTGACCTTCAGACAGTTTTTTAGGAGGGCTTTCACATCAGGACCTGGGTTGAGTTGAACGTCCCGAGACAATAACAGGCACAAAGAGGAAAATCAAGAGAACAGTACACTTGGGCACGGCAGCAAAACAGCTCTGTTGTCAGTTTTGTAACAGTATTCTGAGAAGAAAGTGACCTGTTCGAGCAACAGAAGCCCGAGAGTCGGCGACATTGCTTTCGCAGTGCTGCCCTGCCCACTGAATGCTGCTGGCAGGGGGCCTACGTTGATAGGTTCCACGAAGAACCGCTCGATGCACGTTCCAGGGTGGCCGCGCTCGAGGGTAGCGTCGACGATGTGCCCGTGGTCGATAACAGCGACGTCAGCAGCTGGTACGGCCACGCATGTGCTGGATGCACCTGCTTGTAGGGATGCGCAGACGAAGAAAACCTGTTCGAGCAACAGAAGCCGGAGATTAGGCGACATTGCTTTCGCAGTGCTGCCGTGCCCACATTTATTCGCCGCTATCATTACAGTCGCGAATGACAGTCCCTAACACCACTTTTCACCACACTATCATCACCTTTCTCGCAAGTGAACGTCTGTATCCGCAGTGACTGCCATTTAATCGATCGAGATACCCATCACGGCCTCGGCCGATTTTCGGCCGCATATCGCCATCCTTCGGCCGCTCGCCGCACCGTGAGTGAACGGGCCGGTGAGGCCGGGACCGACGTCAGCGGCCGGTCGGCGTAGATTGCGGCAGATATTTGAGCATCGGTTTGAAAGTAACAGCTCATGACACTACCTAGCACAATTTATCACCACACTAACATCCACCTTCGCGAATCTGGAACTCCTTTTCGGCGATCAGTGTGGTTCAACAAGGTGTTGCTGCCGCTACCTGCGTCGGTTCGAGCCGCCGGCGGGCTGGCACGGTGGCCGTGCATGCGGAGCGTTTCTGCGAGCAGTAAACGCTTCATTATTTCGTGCTTCAGCCATTTCTTGCGAACCACAAGCGAAATCCAGAAATTTAGTTCGGCGATCGTCGTAGCCTACAATGTTTATCGGGGAAAGGAGCCGCACCTTACGCCTAAACCGGGTTCGGTCGTATACGCCCGCATAAACCACCACGCTAAAGTCGTGTGCAGGCAACCTACCACGGTTGACACAATTATAAAGTCCCCATGACGTCAAACTACGCTTGACGCACCGATAATGAGCTTCAAACGCCGAAAATTATTAGGAAAATACACTCAGAAGGCGCGTCCTAATCGAAGTGTCACGCGCTGCAAGCCCAACTACGCAGCACGCTGGAGCGGGGATCCTACAAGTGACGTCGAATAAGGTCCCTAGAATTACTAAAGTAGCGTCAACTGCTCCCTGCTTCTCCGCTGCCCTCCTCTTTTTTCTATCCCCTCACCCGTGCCGCCGCGGTCACTTTAACTCCGCGGTGGTGCCGCCGTTTTTGTTGGCTGTTGGGTTTTGCGGCGGGTTACGTTATATTTTTGCTTCCGTTCTATTTTGTTTTGATTTGTTTAGCAAGTTGATTCTCTCATGCGGCTAGCTTCAAGCGCACCAAGCGTTTCTTGCGCGCTTTCATTTCGACGCATGTGGTTTTGGTTATGCTCCACTCTTCGTGTTTCTAGTTAAGCGCTTCGCACGTCTTTTGTGCGTGCGCCGTTGGGCGCATACATCTGCTAATTATTTGCATTCTTGGGCTCAAACAACTAAAATTTATCAGAAGACAGAATGACATTTTTTTCTGCCCTATGTGTCGTTTTTGGAGTTCTCTCTTGCCAAAGAGCAGAAGTCGTGTTCGTTCGATTGTCGCTCGCGGATGGATGCTCCAAAGGTGTAAAAAGAAGAAATGGTCTGCCCGTGCGTCGCGATCGCCTGCGCTAATTGCGCGACGAAGGTGTCGAGGATCACCTTTCATCTGTAAGTAGTAAGGTCTTTGTTTTTGGTCTCGATGGTATTACTAGTATTAGAACGTTATAAGTGCACACTTACCTGCCGTTTGTGCGTGATGTAAAGGGAAAATTTGCCGTAGCACCTGCCGTCCGCTTACTGAGCATATCGTACGCGCTTGTTTACGCAGATATGCGGATGTTTTCCCTCGTAGTCGTGGTGGTCCTGTAGTCGCTTAACTGAGCGAAATCACGTTTGTAAATATGGGGGGCGCAAATTGTTTTTCCAGCACTAATTTAAATGCAGAGTATTGCTGAGACAGTTACCGTCAAAAATCAAGTCACTCTTGTTTAATATATTTCATTTGCATCCGTCTCTGCTCTACCACCTTCTTCGTCCGCGTGATTTTCTTATCAATAGCACGTGCTCGCGTTCGAACGTGCGTGGTCAACGGAGTTGTGAATGTGATTGCGTGACCTCCTGCGCGTAGTTTTCTTATCAATAGCACGCTACTATCGTGCGAACGTGCGCGGTTAATGTAGTGGTGCATCCAATTAAGCAACCCTCTGGATTTTAAAAATAAAGTCAATGCGACTGAGACATGTACAGCATCCCAAATTGTTAATAATATATAGGGAGCGACGACCGATTGGCGTGGCTGAGCACAAGGTCGCGGGTTCGATTCCCGGCCGCGGCGGCCGCTTTTCTGATGGAGGCGAAAAGCAAAAACGCCCGTGTGTTCGAGATTTCGGAGCACGTTAAAGATCCCCAGGTGGTCAAAATTAAACCGGAGCCCTCCACTACGGCGCGCCTCATCGCCTGCGTTGTGTCGGCGCGTTAAACCCGACAATCAATCAATCAACCGAGTGGCGTGTCAGCGCCTTATCACGGTGTTCAGCAGCGAAATAGGTGAGAGTACGCGCACGCGCATAAGGCCCTCTGCTGTATGAGTGTCGTCTGCTTGGCTGTTTCCTTCAGAGTGGCACACCCCCTGCCACTGGATTGGAATGACTTCGTGCCCCACGTTGCTTAGCTACCTATGGGGATAGCGAAACGGCCTCCCAAGATATGAAAAAAAGGGGTTGTGTTGCCCTGAGAAGAACAGCGGAGTAGGCGACGCTGCCACAACAGATAGTCCCATACGCGTGCGCGTACCCTCGCCTATTTTGCCGGTGAACACCGTGATAAGGCGCTGACATGCCGATCGGTCGTCGCTACCGCTATATTATTAACAATTTGGGAGGCTTTACGTGTGATGATCATGCTTTCTGTAAAGTTCACGCGGAAAAAAAACTTTCTTTAAATGAGCTTCAGTGTGTGCCTAATCCATTTTGCAAAATACGATTGAACAGCTAGAAATAGACATGCCGCGGTGGCTTAGTGGCTATGGCATAGTGGTGCTCACCTCTAGAACGCGAGTTAGATTCTCTGCCGCAGCGGCCGCTTTTCTGATGAAGGCAAAAAGCGAAAACGCCTGTGTAAAAAAGATCCCCAGGTGCTCAAAACAAAACCGGAGGCCTCCACTACGGCGTGCCTCATCGTTTCGTTGCGTCGGCGCGTTAAACCAGACAATCAATCAATAAATCAATCAATCAATCAATCAATCAATCAATCAATCAATCAATCAATCAATCAATCAATCGGTCGGTCGGTCGGTCGGTCGGTCGGTCGGTTGGTCGGTCGGTCGGTCGGTCGGTCGGTCAATCAATCAAACAATCAAAAGCTCGTGATTATTTTGGTCTTCCCCGGCAAGGGCAAAAGCGTGCATGTTGTTTAAACGAGAAAACGTGCATGTGAAATACATATTCACATTGCGATATCCTGATGCATATGATTCCTTGGAGTGCTACCTAAAAACCATTCGAACCACTTAAATCTGTGTACAGAGCTTGTTTGGGTGTGAGATCTCAGTTATTACTCATTAATTATTAATAAAAAAGCATTCATTAATCCCAGCAATGCCGCTAAAGGAAACAGGCATCAAATACTCGCGCTGTCACGTGTCTCGCACTTTCAGCGTGAAATCACGGCCAATAGTAACCTTATAACGCGGCAGCTCTCGCCATGGCGTGCAACATGAGGTAATATTATTGTTAATGGGGGGCGGCCTATAGTGTTAGATATACAGAATAAATGATTATTGAAATAAAAGCAGGTATTGTGTCTTTAGCCAAGCGCTACTCTGTTCACCACCGTTAAGATATACACACGCGAACTCGATCCTTGAACCATATGTTACATCAATACCTTTCGTGTAAAGCAAACTTCAGGCGGCCCTCAAATATTGTAATCGATAAACCAGGTTAGCAATCGTTTTCTCCCTTGTAAAGCCAAAAAAACACGACCGCACATCAGCGTACCTGCCGGCTCAGCGCCTTTTCTGCCCTCGGCAATATGGCAGCCGACCGGTTCGCCCGGCGTCACCTCCCCGCGTTACCCGCTATGGGAGGCCCCCACTCCAAACGTTTTATACAACCTCCTTGTGTGTATGCCGGTGGCGTATACGCACAGCGCGGTTTTTGTTTACGTGTGCGGCATCTCAGGATAGCTCGTGAATGCGAAAAAATCGAGCGTGGATATTGCAAACTCCTCTGTTACGGTTTTTCCATTCTTGCATTCGCGTAACTGCGATCGTGCAATCACTGCACAGCGGGCTTGCGCACGGTTCGCGGCTGTATACAGAGCGCTTCAATCGGAAATCCGTCGTGCAAACGCTGCGCTGGCGTCCTTTCATTCGCCTTTCTTGCGATGGTTGTGAATCATTTGCGGCGTTCACTCTGCGCCCGCTTTTACTAACCACCTACATCCTACCTTAATTCCTGGCAGTTTAGAGTGCTTCGCGTTTTCGTAGAAAGGTTTCTTTCACCTTCATGTCGTTACAGGCTGCTGTGAATAGGTTAAAAGTACATACGCATGCTGTTGTGCGTGTGTGCACGTACAGCGACGTGAAAAGTCCCTGCTTCCCCGACTTCGCCGCCAGATACACTAAACTGCACTTGCGACCGTAGGTTCATGTGCGAACCGAGTGGAAAACGCAGGCTTGTAATTCTGAGAATAGGCGGCAGAGAAGACTGCGTTCACTCGATCGGATAAACTAAAATTACATAATCGTGGCGTCTTATTTCTCATACGAACCCGAAATCGAGTCCCTCTAGGTACAAATCATGTAACTAATTACTACAGTTATTTAATACTGCAATACTTTTTTTTACCGGGCGTGGTCGTTTACAGCCGTTATTAATGGAGGCGCCTTAACAGAATCGTTTTGGGCTGGGATGTAGTTTGGCATATTTGTACATTGCACTAACACGGGAATGCACCCGAAAGTAACTCGAAAGAGAAGCAATGTCACGATGATTATCAAGTGAAAACAATTCTCCAAGTAGAGAATGAGTCTTTCCGACCTGGCAAGTCCATAGGTATTCGTGTGAAAATTCTCTTACATTTAGCAATGAGCTTCCCGAATAACCATTTGTGGTTACACTCCAAGAGCGGTGGTCTAGGTTTGTTGCAACTCGCGAGGGCTGCTCAGGCAGTCCAGTTGAAATCTTTCTGTCGGCTGCTGCGTCTCAATGATCCTGCTGTCAATTTCTTGTTCGATGAAGTTCTGCTTAAAAACCATAAGAGGATCGCTTCGGTTATCCAAGTCTCTGAGGGGGTATCTGAAAGTAAGGAGGTTGACGCCGCCCTTAAAATAGGTGCGGCGAAGCGGTTCCAGGACATGAAAAACCACTATAATAACAAAGACCTTTTTGCACATGTTCAACAGCCACATGCCAACTCTTGGCTCTATCCCGTGAGTAAATTCCTTAGTGACGGTGATAGAATCAAAGTGCTGCGACTTCGTACAAACCTTGCTCCAACACGTATTTTGTAAAAACGTCATGCCAGCGATCCAGCAGCTCGTGCTTGCCGTCGATGTGCCGAGCGACCATAAACGGCATTCCACATTCACCAAGAGCGTGAATCCCTTGGTCTGGTTTGTCAGGAACGCCACAACTTTGTGGCCCGGCAGGTTGCGCGTATTTGCCATGAAAAGAATTCTGGGGGGTTGGTCGTAGAGAAGGTGTACACCAGCCCCTCTAGGGTTCGACTAAAGCCCGACATAGTTCTTGAGAATGACGAAAGGGTCGTGATCCTTGAAGTCGCCATAACATGGGACAGCAACCAGGGCATTTTGAAGCAGAAATGTGGCGAGAAGGTCTAGGAGTATTCGGTGTTAGAAACTTTGTTTCCTGCTCTTGTCGTCTCATTTTATGGGATGGCCATCGGAGCGTGGTCCATGTTTTGTCGTGAGACAATGCAGGCTGGTAAGGAGCTAGGTCTTCTCCCGAGAGACATGAGTTGGTGGTTGGAATGTGTCGAGCGTGGGAGCTTAATCACAATGCAACGTTTTACACGACGAGTCCGAGGGGGGCACCTGAGTTGACTTTTATCTTATGATGTTCTTTTTTTTAAGGTTTCTTTGCGGTTTGTTATTCGGTTGTTGTTGTGGACAGGCGCTACACTTGTTTGTACGAGGCCGGCCACTGGGATTCCATCTATACTAAGTAGCTCGTTCCATCCTTCCTTCGTTACACCCAGCGTACCTAATTTATGGCCCCCTGGCATGGAAACAACACGTCGAACAGCCAAACACCGGCTGGGTTACGGCCCATCGTGTTGTGCTAGTGACACGTGTCAGGTTTTTAGACCGCAGTGGCCCACACACTCCGGCTTGCCGGGGGAATTAACGTATTTAGGTATATCACAAACATGAATCGGTGCCATCAAATAGATATTTTATTAGAACAAACTTCCGTAATGACGTTGTGCGGGTGGCTTGTTATGCTGACGTGGCTTCCTGTGAGAAAAAATGCTTGGAATGGTATTTGGGTTTAGATTTTTACGCCAAGCTTCTCGAATATCCGTTGCTGAAATTGATCCGTGAAATAATCCTATTGAGAAGGGAAAAAATGTCACCACCGAGTTTGAGATGCGCCACAAACACTTCGCAAATATAGGCAATAATGCATTGCAGAATAGAGTTAGTGACCATTCTACCCTAGCATGGTCAAATGTGTGTTCTCGCATCTGGTAAGTGCCGCGTCCACGCTCAACTCGCTTACACTAAACCCGTTTAACAAGCGCTTTGCTGGACAAAAATATGTCAGCTTGAAAGTAATTAGTCGCCCAGTGTGTTGGTTCAAGTCGCAGTGACTGGATACGCTGTGCCGTTGACTACTAAGATGAAGTAAGCGTGCACTTTGCAAATGCACGGCATTACGTGTAATGCAAACGTAAGATGTAATTAACGGTCCTCTGTGCATAGACAGAAGAAAGGGCGTACAGCCGTTGCAGTGCAAATATGCATTTCAAGTGCCCATTCAAACGTGCGCGAATTTAACAAAGCGATAACAGAAACTGCGAATCACACGTACGTCAACTACACGGTCACTTGGTTAGCTGGTATTAAATTGTTTTACCTACCAGCATTTTTTTTCGTAACAGACCGAGTTTGTGCCGCACCGACCAAGCACATATTAAGCAGCAAATCACTCCATTGTCATAACAACGGGATTATATTCCGGGTCGCTAACACACAAAACAGGACTTAACGTCACAAAGCGCTTACACGCACTCGGAATGCCCATGCTACGTGGTCAGACGCAAGCTGCCGTCTGCCGAAACAAGTGTGAATTCAGGTGAACAATTCTCGCGTCACGAAAACCGTACGACAACCGACTGAACATAAACCGTACGAAAGAAAACCGTACGACAACCGACTCAACCAACAGCCCGCTGATAATTATGCTGGGAGGTAAGCGCGTACAGGACAAATACACGGCCTCTTATCCAAAGCAGAGCTTACGACGGGACGAACTCGCGGCTGCGCGCAGTGCCTACTCAGAACAAAGGGTGGACGACAGTCGCGGAGGTAATACACATTCCTTCGTAAGTGACCGTTCAAGCTTGCGCAGAATTTAACCGAGCAAGATTAAGCATTCAGAAACTCACCTCGCAAAGGAGTGATGGCCGCGTCGGCCTGAAGTATGCCCGTTGAAATCTATGCAACCAAACTTTTCTCCTTCTTCGCCGCCTTTCCCGGACGGAATAACGAAGTCTTTTGCCCTCCCTGACAATATTCGCGCTGCCTAAGGCACAACGCATCCGCACAAAGAAGCAACATAAGTACACTGATGCGACATTTGTTCGGAACGAGCAGCTAATATTAGCTGGCGCCTACGATAAAGCCGGCACTGATACTGCGTGGCTCGGCAGCCAGAAATGGGGCCGCAGCCGCGGCGTTGCGCAATGTCCCAGCCGGTGAGGCAACGGCCGGGCGACCCGGCGGCGGAGGCAGAAGAAAAATACCACCCGACTTTTCTGTTAGCCAATGGCGGGTGGCGCTGGCTGGAGAAAAATAAAATAGCAAAACACGGAGGAGGAAAGGAGCGCGGGTGAGGGCGAAAGGCGGCGAGATCATAGAATGGCGCTACCTTAGTATTTTTAGGGGCCTTAACGTCAAAACTATGGTAGCGGTGGCCTCTCCAGAGGTGGCCCACGCGGCCAATACCTGCCGGCGTACACGATACTCGACTACCCCCGCCTAATTACGGCCATGGAAGACCCCTTTGGTGACGTCTGTTTCCAGCAGCTACATTTTGCCGAAATGAAGCGTGTGCGACAGCAAGGTATGACTTTAAAACACCTCGCGAATTGTGTAGAGTGACCAAAGCATAAGCACTCGCGGGTTCTCCGAACGTCACAAAAGATATTATTGGCACCGGAGCAATTGTTGATGCCCTGGAAAATGCCAAGTTAAGGCGTTTTGTGCACCTCGCTCACCCGACGACTGTCCGTGCGGCTGTTGGATTGACGCTCGGAGCTTCAGCTGTAGAATCCCCACCTGCACAGCAAGTTAAGTCCACCTCTTTGACTTCCAACTGTCCGCTACCTTATGGCAGGGTTCGGCAGCGTGCTCCTCGCCTGGGGGGTTACCTGCTGGGTGCGCCTGGTCACTGTGCGCGTGATTGTATCCGCCGAGCAGACTTTCTGTCTAGCCGACTGGGAAAAGCGAGCGCGGGCCGTCGAGGGCCGGAACCCGCGTAACTTACGCAGGCCCTCTCCTGTCGCCAGAGGTTACTTCAGGGCGTACGGAATCGGATGTACCAGAAGTGTCTGAGGCCAGCGAAACAGCTACACACGAGGTGAACTCCGTAGTGTTTTCAGTGCCCACTGTGGCTGCGGGAGTGCCGGCAAACGCCACAATCAGGACGATGTTTCCCCACGACGCTCCTTACGTGCGGGTGCACGTGGTCAGGCTGGGGAAATCACTATAGGCTCTGGTGGACACGGGTGCCGCCGTCAACATTTTGGACCGTTCTGTCATCGCTGACGTGCCTCACTCAATCCAGTCGGCAAACGCCACACGGTTGCTTGCCTTCAATGAAGCTGATATACAACCGATTGGATACGTGCTTCTGTATGTGAGTGTTCTAGGAAGACTCCACCGAGTCGAGTTTGTGGTAGCCGAAAGCCCGACCCGGCTTGTAATCGTCGGATGTGGCTGGTGTCACCAAGCTGGTGTCGAAATAACATTTTCGCCAAAGCCTAGCTTCATGCGTCGTGATGAAATCCTACTTTATACAAAAGCTGCTGGTCCGTCCATCCTGCTCGCACTTATGCTTGCTTTCGTTGCACGTCCACTACTGTGTATTGGTGTTACGTGGAAAGGTCTTCTTGATCATGTCTCCTTGAGGTTTGCCGCAACGTGGACGCACCGAAATTACATCGGAGCGGCCACTGACGTTAGCACAGGTTTACCGCCAATGGCAGGAACTAGGGTGGAAGCGGAAGTACAAGGTAACATGATTGAACACTGATTCTTTGAGCCAGTGGTTTTCTCAGTCCCATTTAGGCGAGTTACCAGCAGGCAAAGGCGGCGGTGGGTCACGACGACGATGGAGTGCTAGCAGTGCCACAAGCTGGGACACTTTGCCCGCGAGTGTTTCCAAGGTGGCACCGGCAGAGGAAGCACTGGGCTCACGCGACGTGTTAAAGGGTAGGGGCGGCCGTGCTGGCCACATTTACTACACGCGACACATCAGAGAGAAGTGCTACAAGTACAACCAGATAGGCCAGTTTGCAAGGAACTGGACGGAAGCTAAGGACCGGCCACATCTCCAACGAGTGCCAGGAAAGACCGGAGGAGATGTCCTGCTACAGCTCCGGCAAGATGAGCCCTTCGCCCGCTAGTGCAAGGAGCAAGAGAAGACGTGCTATATATGCCACAAGCAGAGCCACATCTAGCGGGACGGCACCAACAGCGACCGGAATGACCGAAAGCGCTACATTTGCGGCCACATCAAGCACATCAACCTCTCGAGGCCGCTGGCAATATTCCCTCAAGCCGACATCTGCGAACGGTGAAATGAGCATGGGGACATAGCGCATAAATGTTTTGCGCTACGTGCTAAGCAGTTGCCGTGAGCCTTGCTGTGAGCTGTGACCATATGCCCCACCATTCCAGAGGTCTACTCTTCGGTTTTTTTTTTCACCCCGCCCCGGAATAGGAGGAAGTGTTGTGGATCAAGAATACAGAAACCTGAGGATAAGTGCAATCGCCCTAGTTCTGAGAACTAGTTAGACAGAGAGGGCCTGGGGAAGAGGAATATGAATACGAAGAAGTAGATTGTGGGACTTACTGGTTCCGACGGGGGCATAAACGAGTTGCCGTGTCCCTCTTAATAACCAATGTGTCCTTGTGAACAGTTGCCCGTGGCAATACGAAGTTCAGGAAACTGAAGCGTGCGTGGACGCTACAAAAACACTGAGTTCGCCGGAGTTCTTATAAGCTCTCTAGGAAAGAGTGCTTCAAGGTGGGTCAAGAGAGGGTTCGGTTCCCCGGCCACAGCGGCCAATTTTCTGGTGGAGTGGAAAGCAAAAACGCCCGTGTGTACGAGTAATATGCGCAGGTTAAAGATGCGAATACAAAATGAAAGTTAAAACTGGTTATACATTATATATCTCATATCTCCCCTGCCGAAAGTACAGCCCCATAGCCGAGTGGTCTGGAGCGCTGGGTATGTTATATAGCAAGTCCCAAGTTGGAATCCCCGCGGGGATATACTTTTCCTTTTTTGTAAGTAGATTTTTTCGTTTTCAGCAGATGTTTTCTATACTGAGTTCACCATTTTTGTGCCGTAACGTTCAGTGCTCCACAAGCGAGTTTCCAGAAAGCGCGCAGACTGACACTGACGCGCTAGCGGGTTCATGTTGGCCTGGTGTTGGCAAAAGCATGGACTGCTTGCGGGCAGTGGACACGAGACAAAAGCAGGCGACCCTTTGCCTGGTGCGAACACGCATTCTACGATACAGGCATGAGTGAGTCAAGCTCCAAATATCAGAAAAAGCGCATGGCATTTCAGCGTCTGCGGTGACGTGGAGTGCGTTCATTCACTGCGTAGGCCTCGGCTAGTGATTGGTACGATTCTAAGCCGTACTGGGAGGCCGATCTTAGGCATTTTATAGCCGAAAACATGGTAGAAGCGCGGTATGGCGATTATTAAGATATCGAAAGTTCCCATCCAACGACAACTTCAGATGTCAAGCATGTTGTTTTGCAGAACCGAAACTGAAACTTGTTTGAATGCTATTCTTGACCATTGTTCAATCATGGTGCACCTCCTCCCGACGTGGCAGCCTTTAGTTGCCGCGGCCGTCGCTGACCGCGCATAGTTGTTTTTCTTCTTTTGGGATATATAAAATATTTACCAAGTTATCAACCGGTAAACGATGAAAAGTGTGTTAATTTGAGCCAGTATACACAATGGAAGCAAAAACAGGAGCTTGACAAACTCACTTAGGTGTCCCTTTTAGTCCTATGCGTGAGTGCAAGCTTCGCTGAAAGCTTTTTTTTCGAACAAGGCATTCTGGGTTCAACGTGCACTTAATGATGAAACACAACACAACCTTTTCATTTACAAGTCCACTCTACGAAATCATTTTCCAGACAGTGGCTAGACACGACGCAGGAGAAACTAGGAGCACCGGCTTATTTTAGCATGAGGAGCTTTGTTTCTGCGTTGTTCTTGAGACTAATTCATGCTTTCGACATATAAATGCAGCCTAGTTAAAGCCTAAAACTTCAGAATCTTGGGCTGTTAGCTCATCAGAGTGGTGACTACTCCCAACACCGCAGTAAAATTGCCATTTAGCTAGCAGCATAACGTCGACCAAGCAGCTACTGCACGGCTTTGTTTGCTGAACGTGGAAGCAAAGTGAAAATGGAAACAAAGCTGCTACAACATCCGGGAAGCGAGGATTAAAATATAACTGGCATACTCAACGGTTTTCGTCTAACACTTTGTCCTTTTTGGGCAAGTTCTTTTCCCACTGCTACAGCATTTTTTCGCAACGCACACAACGATGGCTGCCCGTCTTTCCTCCACTTATATCCCGTCTTGCACCCGGGGGCAAAACAATTACGCTAACGTCGACGACCGCCATTGCATTTGTCCTAAAAAAGACACTTCTCAGCTCCAAACCGTGATGTCGAGCCGACGCACCGCACGCAGTCAAAGCAGTCGAGAAGATCGACCCTACGGGGCCTACAGCCCAAGCTACCGCAGAGCAGCCGCATGCATCCGAAACCAGTGTACACTCGGCACTTCACGCCTGCACATGGAGCGCATGGCCGCGGAACCCCCTTCCCCTTTTCTAGTACATTTTAATAGAATGTTTTCTAGGAGTGGACGGTGGCGCCTGACTACACGAAGGGGCACAATAAAGACCCTTCGTGTTCGCTATGTAGGCTCTCTAGGTACAAAGAGGGGGAGGGAGGGTCAATAGCAGAAAGCAGCCCCTCGCGCTTTTGAAGACTCACCAAGGCCTTTTGTTGCCGCGTGTTTCGCCCCGGCGATGGCGCCTGGAGGCAGTCTCGCAGCAGCTGTCCCACGAAACGCGTACCTGCTCCATGCGCTCCCGAAGCCAGTGAGGCGGTGGCCCGGATATACAAAAATGAAGCGTTGCATATCGTGCACAAGCCTTCGTCTGGGAAATAAACTAACAGCAACAACCAAAAGAACCATGAAAAACATGAAGTTGCGAAAGCAGCTCGGTTTCTTCTTCACTGGCTACCGATGACGCGCAGCATAAATCTCTTATAGTCTTTTGAGCGGTCGTCTTACCCGGCACTTCTCGCTGTGGAATGAAGTTCATGATCGTGCACTGAAGGGAGAGTTCCGACGGAGCAGTTAATGTTTTGCGGCGGTCGATGGATATGCCATGACTGAAGAAGAAGGCTCTTTCTCTAATTGGTTTCGGCTTCAACGGTGGCCGTTTTATGGCCGTCAGTTTCGTGGTCGAGTGTCTCGCAGTGGCCAGCGACGGTGCTGCGCTCACGATTTTGTTTCTGGACGCCGTTCTTACACTGTATGATTTGTTCCGGTGCATTTTTAGTATCGCCAAAGCATGACGACGGGCACTCGGCGCACGGAATTTTGTACACTACGCCGGGAGTTTTGTCCTTTGTCGCCCGGTCTTTAGGGCGTGGAAGGAGGCGGCCTATAGTGCACGAAGGCATATCTACGACGTGTACCCCTTGTTTCTTGAATACTCGGGCCAACTCCTCGCCGGTTCCTTGGACGTACGGCACCTGCACGCATTTGGGAGGTGCCTTGTTATGAGTATTCTCAAATTTCTAGCTTTTTTTGCACCCCGTGCCGCTATCGGTCAAATGTTAACCTCCAAGTCTACAAACCCTCGTGTTAGCTTCGCCACCGCCTTACCCTCCCTAAAGCCCGTGCGACAAACAGCAGGACACTCGGTCCCGCATACAATATTCCGTGCCCCTCCTCATACGTTGGCGAGACTAAAAATATACCGAAACGAATCCGGCAGCACATGAATGACATCAGGAAACAAAGCAAAGAGCGCACTGCCGTCGCCGAACACTGTGAGACATCCGACACACAAAATAGACTTCATGGCTACGGCCATCCTTCAAAGTGACACCAACTAAAGCAAAATACTGCTACTTTAGTTGTGGCACATTCAGAGAACAGTGCAAAAACGAAATCGTTCCCTCGGCACTCTCCCCACTGCGTATATACACCATTTTCCTTTGTAGAGGTGGGCGCCGCCATTTGCCTTTTCTGAGAGCGCCGTCTATGAAGCGAACACCTAAACCGCTATGCTGGGCTGTTAAAGGGGTCCTGAAATACCTTCCGCCGATGCATGGATGTATAAGTAACCAGATAAAGCAAAGTATTAGCAATCTCCTCCCGCAAAAATTTTGTTAAAGCGATGAATATTAGCTGAGAAATTGTAAATCCAAAACAGCGCATTATCGTCGCCCCGCGTTTCCTCCTCTTTTGTACTTACTCTTCGCTGTTGACGGCGCGCGAGCACTCCCTCCCATGAAGCTGCGCTCCTCAGCGGTGACGTACTTCCGCTATTACGCTCCTTAGACTGCCGTCTGCTACGGGCAAGCTTTGTTGAAACCATGAATCGCTCACTCCGCTCAAGGCTGGAAAAGCGAACGAAAAATCTGGCTGCATGTGTGTGGTGTCCTGGCCTTGCTTTTTCGCGGTGTACGTTGCTGCACTTTCTATCGGTGGCGAACTCGCAGCCGCACGGGCAGGATCGTGCACTCGTTCCCTATGATGCACCGCGCACTGTTTATCCAAAATCGCCGTATCAGCGCCGTACCCTTTGGTGCCAGGTCTCTTTTTGCGGCGGTGGTAATTCCTGCCGGCGGCATGTGAAAAATACATTTTAAACCTATACAGAACCCGTAAACAAAACGCTTTAATCATGGGACCAGTTCAGCTTGGGGCGACGCGTGGTGGAGAGGGGCAACGTTGGCAAAAGATGCTCCGCCGCGGCTCGGAGCTTTCTAGCGCTGGCGCAGGCACCATTTCCTTGACAGTCTCAAAAATCGGTTGCCTTGGTAACAAGGCATAAACCGCTCTCGAAGTCAGTTACGGTTGCGTGATCCCGGTTCAGCTCGGGGCCACACCTCGCGACATGTGGGCACTGCAGGCGTACCACTCACTCCCATTGGGAAATGCGAGATGCGTTTGACATTACAGGAGGCGATGATGTGTGTGTTGTGGACACCTTTGTTTCGCGATGAAATGTGACGTTTTCCTTCTGCGGGTGGATAGTGCTTCCCGTGGTCTGGATTATCTTTCTCGCGGGACGTACGACTCAAACTCGCATGGGGTATGTGCAGTGTGAGTGGCTAAAGCCATAGCGGCTTGTGCGCCAGAGTTAAATGACTTGCTGTTCGTCCCCGCAAACCGCGCGCGGGGATAGTGCCGAATTTACGACGGGCAGGAGGAGGCAACCGATCGTATGTCAATCGCGTTTAAGACTTGCAACGCATGTTGTGACGTTGTGTTCGCTTGATACGCATCTCTGGATTGTTTTTAAGTTGGATAAAATGTATGCGTTAAACCCGGGCATTCGGCTCAGGGCGTTCTCTGCGATTGCACGAAAGAAGTGCCACGGGGCTTCAACGCTTTCTTTATGGAACGTACTCAGGTAAGAGAATATCTATGTCGTGTTATGGCCGTGTTGCATTCAATACAAACGGTTAAGCGTTTGTTTAAACTTGTTTCGTTTGTCGCAAAATGTCCAAGAACTCTGCAGGCAGATCAGCCGGCGAGCCGACGCTCAGCAGACGACTCATCTCTTTGCCGGAAGTGCGTGAAAAAGCCACCCAATAGCAGGATGTCCAGCTCATGACGAACATCTGGGAATCAATGACGTAGACATGTGAAGATGGCGGCGTCCAAAAAACACGAAGAGAAGGGTTAGAACAAGCGACAAACTTTTTAACAAAAGTGTGAGCTTTCCGCTGCGCGTGGACGACCCAATCTAACAATTGCGCTAGTTTATTTAGTGTGCTCAAAACGCCTTTCAGGGCCCCTTTAAGTGATCCGTCCTCCCCGCGCGTCTGTTCGCTGTCCGGGCGTTATGCTGTGAACCACTGTGGTTTGGCGTTAACTCAGCGGTTCCAGTGTGTGTCATTGTCGGTGCTATGTTATGTTGAGTGTCTTATGTGTGTCTGCCTTGTTTGTGCGTTATTTTGTTTTAGTCACCTGCGGACAGATTTAAGTCCCAATTCGCTGCTATAGTGGAAGATGCCAACCCAGGAGATGTTGCGAGCAGCAGTAGCAGTGGTGGTGGTCGCCGGAGTGGAACTCTGCAGTTAGGCGATGAAAACGCTACAAGTATGCCGCCTACTGACATCACAATCGATATCAGGAGTAAATACGTATTTACAATGCCCCCATGCTGAATATGTTCACTGATTAGTCATGTCTATGGAAGCGCGGACGCCTAACGTGGAGCATGCACATCGTCTGGGACTCGCTGACTCGCGCTCGCGATGAACTTTGGAGGAGGCGATTACTGCGCTGTTAACACTACAATATATGATCTTTCTGAACTAGACTTACGGCTACTGACCAGTGTGAATTGACAGGGCGGAAAAAGAACAGGACCGCACTACCAATCGAACTACTAGTCGAAGGTTGTGCCCGTAATTGGCCTAACTCTACGCAGCGTATGCGCCCTGTCGCGCGGAGCCTAACTTTGCGGAACCACAGCTTGCACCATGAATGCTTTACGCGATCAGGAGTGGCTGTTTTGAACCAGACAGTAGCGGCATCTATGAAGCAAACGCTGAAACCGCCATGCTTGGCTGTTAAGTGCTCCGTCGTCCCGCGCGTGTGTTCGCTTTCCGTGCGCTACCCTGGGAGCCATAGCGGTTCGGCATTAGGTGAGTGGTGTCAGTGCGTATGAGTGTGTGTGTGTTGTTTTGTTTTCGTGAGCTGCGGACGGTTTCAAGTCCCAATTCGCTGCTAGAGGGCAAGATGCCAACCCCGGCTGTTGCGAGCAGCAGTAGCAGTGGTGGGGACCGCGCGGGAGGATGTCCACAGTTGGGCGATGCAAACGCTACTGATATGCCGCTACTGGTATGCTGGTGGTTCAGTAATGCAATATTTATGACAAATGTCAACAGTAAAACACCTATTGAATATTCCTACATTTTGTGTCAAACCGCTGAAGTTCGCGCTTCATGTATTGGCGGGACGTCTCATTGGGGAACACCCCGCAGTTAGCTGTTACAACGCACAAAGCCCTCACTGGTGCAGGTGCCCCTTATAGGAACCCCACCACCCCCACCGCCTCCTTCCTACCTCGTAAAATATTAGTCTACGCCACTGAAAGAGATCTGCAGCTTGACGAACATGTGTTTGACCAGGCTGGGCGCATTGTAAGGCACAGATGTACGACTACGTAACTCTTAGCCGTGTATGTGCAGGCACACATAGGCCTAACAGTACTGATTGTCCATGGATTTTATTAACACTAACGAAGAGGAGAGAAAGAACAAGCAAAGCAAAAGGGGCGGTGGTGAAATTCGAAAGACACGTTTGACCACTAAGCACTGGTTTTCAATTCACTGTGTCATAAGGAATAAATTGATTGCCTCGTAAATTTTACTGTTGCCTCATAAACGTTCCGGTGAAAGAAATACGTAAATATTTTAAATTGTAATGGGAATATTTTATTTTTCAAATATTTATTAGGTTAGCGTGGAAGAGGTTTATTGCATGAAAAGTAAGAACAAGGGAACTGCACAAGTACCAATTAGACGAGTAGCTTTTCACATTCTACGCTTAATCTCCCCTTTACATGGCGGGGCGAATTTGAGTACGTTTTAGCCTGACGTGTGTATTGCCACCCCATGACATCCACGAAAACGTTAGTAGTGGCTTAGCTCTGCTATGCCAGGATACACGTAGCGTGTGCTAATGTTGAGCAATCCAGTTCAATCCAGTTCAGTCCAGTCTAGTCCAGTCCAATTTAGTCTAATCTAGTCCTGCCTACTCACTGCTCCTCACGCATGCTCCGCATGGTTCTTCACGAGCCACGCAAAACAGCTATCAATTGGCTCCGGTGCAGCGTCGGACTTGGCTACTGCGCAATTGAGGCGCGCACCTGGGCACGCGCCGGCGCCAGTGCGTCTGCCGCGGCTTTGATGCAACTCAATCCAACACAATCCACTTTAATCCAATACAATCCACATAGAATCGAATCCAATCCAAGCCAAGCCAATCCAATTCAATGTTCCTCGCGCTCTCGCACAACCGCCCTTCACGGCACACGCGAAACTGCTCAACCTCGGCCAGTGTAGCTTACGCTACAAAACTTTGGCTGTATGACAGGTCCCTAAACGATGGCGCCCGAGCTGTGCAAACAAGGCGGCGTGGTCCGGCGTCGCGTTTGCGAGCAGCGTTTCACTTTCAGCTCCATTACCATTTCCTTGCCACGAGCTTGAACGTACGCTGTTTTTGACGTAGATGGGCGCATTCAAAGGCACAGAGTAATGGCTACGTACCACTAGTCACAGGCAAGACATTTGCTTGACACTATCCGAGGCGGCACAGAGAGTGTGCCCGAAGACCGGCCCGTCTATGGCCGCTTTCTGGCATGTCCGGCCAGCATCCAGGTTCTGGCAGCCACTGATCATGCGTTGAACGGCCAACATTCGGCAACCAGCGCTTCGGTATTTTTCCGTCCGCCCGTGTCCAGACGCACAACGGCAGCTAACCGGCTGCCAGATATTCAGTTCTCTTACGGCTGCCGATGTTGAGAAAGAGAACGGCCGAAGTACGGCCTTATGGCATCCGTTTTTTCTTCGGGAAGCGGTAATCGGCCGAAGCACGGCAAGCGACCGGCCACAGTATATGCGTATTCTTGCGGCAGTTGGTGTTCGAAAGGAGACCGGCCGGAGCGCGGCTGCCTTGCATTCGTTGTTTCAACAGTGAACCGCGCGTCCGGCGGTAGAATATCCGGCAACCAGTGTTATGAAGGATACCACCCGACGTGCGGCCCCAGAATATACATTTTTCATTCGGTTAGCTGTCCTCGGCCGAATTACGGCAAGCGAATGGCCACAGAATATTTGGCAACCGGTGTTCAAGAGGAGACCGGCCCATGAAAGGTATCTGGTTATACGTCATTAATTTTCGGCAAACGCCATACAGCCGAACAACGGCACGCGCCTGGGCGCCGAGAATTCATGCACAGACAAAGGAGACCGACCGGTATTTTCCTGGGGGGAGAAAAAGCCATTAGTCAGCCGAACGACGGGGACGCGTTTTTCATCCGCTCCGTGTTTCGACGTTTTAAATGAACGAAAATCGTTTGTCAAACAGTAATGAGTGTTCTCGGTGAACGGGCAAGGTGCAAGGGCTCACTAGACATTAGCAGGGAACCTTTTAGGCCATCGAAATGTCATTTATTGCCACAAAAAGACTGTGCCACACCGACGGGTGAGCTAAGCCTCGCCAGTCATCGCCGCTACCACGCCTCTGCCGCCGGCTTCGTCGACGCATCAGCTCGAGGCTATTCGCCCCCTCAAGAAATGGAGAGCATTGGAGACATCGGCCCGGCAGAGATGTCCGATCCGAGATGGAGATGGTTCACCAAAATAACTGGCCTTCAAGGGCGCCGAGCAAGCGGCCACCACGCAGGAGCTAAACCACCACCATGTCAAGGACTCCCCACCAAAGAAAGGCAAGTGCGAGCAAAAGCGCAAGTTATTCTGCTTACAATTAAACTGCGACAAGAAATATTGCACTATGTTGTTCGTGATAAACGTAGAAGAGACTTGCTCGTGCATTGGTAGGATCAACTTCATGCCCTGCACTATGTTACTTGATGGGATTTTATGACTGCCTATTTAGAAAAAAAAATTACTTTAAATTTGCGATAACAACAGAGCCTTGTCACTGACGAAGCCTAGCTGTTAATTTAGTTCCGATGTTTGAAGGTGAGCTCAGCTACTCTTGGGATATGACTGATTTGATTAAACATAATCGCCAGCATCCTAGGAAAGATGGATTTTGTCAGGATTTTCATGTTCAACGCAGATTGTTGAGTCATCGAGCGGCCGTGGTTGAGTCACGGCCGCTCGATGGAAACTAGGTCCGGCCTGCCGAACGCGCCTCTCCGCCGGTGACGGCGCTAGTTTCCCTTTCCGCCGCAGCGTCAGTCGTGGCGCTAATCATCGGGGAAAGAAGAGCGGCGGCTGCTGGCCGCGGTCGCGGTGTCCATGCGGTGCGAGTTGTTTGCGAGCACACTGACGGCCGAAGTGAGCATCTTCATATTTTATAATAATATGCGGTGATACGTGAGGCAGAAACTCACAATACAGGCGTCGCAGACTAACCAGTATTTCCGAGGTAGGCACAGCGGTGCATTTGTTTTCCTTTTAGCGCGCCGCATGCGACGTTATCATGTGGCGCATTGGTAACGTCATGCGCAATAGGCAGATTTATTCTAAGGAATTTCCCAAAACTTTCAGGAATAATATTTAGCGTGGCAAGCTACTGTGAGCAATCGCATTTCTGTTTATTACGTACCAGCCTATAACTTCCGCGTGCGCGAAAATCACATAAATGCGTCATGATGTGTCGTACACGTCCATTTTTCAATGCGCGTTTGATAAATGTGACTGCATATTCTCAGACATTGCTTTACCTGCGTTTTCAAAGAAAACTGGAATACTCGTAATACCTTTTAGGGTCCATTGGTTCATTTGCTTGGGAAATATTGTTCGACTGCACTTTAAGCTACAGAGTACACAAAATTATGGAGGACGTGCGAATGAAGTGGACAGAGCGAACGCAACTATGAACTGATTTATTACAACAAGAACACTATTTACATGGGAACCAAAACACACGGAAATGTGTACAGGATGCAATTGGAATGGTGGAAAACTGGTGCAGTCGTTCCTTGAGTTGCACTAGTTAAACAACGCAATGTAGAGTTCGAAGGCAGATAAAAATGTAATAAATCTCTGGGACATAAGAAGGTAAATATAATACATTTAAACGAAAATGTATTGTTTTTCCTCTTCGCCTACAGATCCCCGGCAATCAGCTTTACAAGCGGAGAACTTTTCGCGAGAGAGGCTTTCGCGAAAGCTTCAGTAAATTCTCCAAAGAGCTATTAACGTCGCCAGCCCAGTTAGCAAGAAGCGGCCTCAATAGCTTTTTCAAAAACACTTCGCACAGCTCATGACAGTGGTACGGGTCCCTGTTGCTGGCGCACCACATCAGTGGACAGTCTGCGAGGTGTGGGAAGACAGTGTCTAAAAGAAGCTTACAAATTTGTCCGCTGTGTCGGACATGCGAAGATTGCAGGGCCTTTTCCACAAATGTGCATAATAATTTGCACAGCCAGACCGCTTGCGGTCGGGGGTAGCTCAAACCTCCCTGGTCGAGGCTGTATAGGAACTGATACGCCCCGCCAGTGGCCTCGTTCCCCTTCAGCTGCACCTTGCATTCAGGGCACGTCACCTGCAATGTTTGACAGAAAGGTACAGTACACCACCTAACAGTCCCATTTTCAAGCAGCGTCACGAGGTAAATTAAGTGAAAGTAATGTGCTCAAGTACAAATGATTACCCTTTTCTCGCTTCCCGGCCGCAGCGGCCGCTTTTCTGATGGAGGCGAAAAGCAAAAATGCCCGTGTGTACGAGATTTCGGCGCACGTTAAAGATCCCCTGGTGGTCAAAATTAATCCGGCGCCCTCCACTACGGCGCGCCTCATCGCCTGCGTTGCGTCGGCGCGTTAAACCATACAATCAATCAATCAATTACCCTTTTCTCGCAAACGAAGACCAGGTAACCAGCCAAATAGGTTAAGGGCGCGAATTCCAGTTCCGTGGGGACCTCATCAAGCTTCATTATGTGCTGAAGCTTCCAGAGGACAGCAAGGGCGCAGTCAGGGCACCTGGGAACCTCCGAAGCTGCCCTTTCGCTGACGCAGCTGACAGGCTTGAGTGCAGCCTGGCACTCTGAACTGGTGGGCGCATTTCCACTCGTGCTGGCCTGCAAAATACCAACCTGCACCGCAAATCGCGCTTCTTCAGTGGAGCAGTTTTGGGAACACATGGCGGCTAGCTGAAACTAGATGTTACTACGAACCTTGAGAAGCTTCTCAGCTGTGAAAACGGCTACTCTGGCGTCAACACGGTCATTTCCGCCGTTAAACTGTCGGAAGCAGCTGAAAACCGACTCCACTGGATCGCTGTTTGGGGCTCTTGTCAGCACGTACCTGAAGCTAAAAAAGTAGGAGAGAATCAGTGTGGATACACCACAAGAAGTTGCTTATGTGGGTGCGTAACTACGACTGAGGAGATGAAATCTCTAAAAAATTTATACTTGCCCGATTTCACTCAGAAGATATTCCACGACAGCGACGGTGGACTTCGTTGTCATGACAGTTGCTTCATGGGTCTCTTTTGTGAGGGATTTCGTCCCAGCCTCCATGCTCTCATGTTTGATGTCTTCAATGTAGGTGACGAAATCAACCTCGAGCCACGCTAGCCTCTCATCATCACTTGAAACAAACGGCGCTTCTCTGGATTTCCACCCAGCAATATCGTGAAGGTCATACCATCGGGCAACATACTTCATGAAAGTAATGGTTGACCCACAGTCTCCGAATTTCTTAGCGCTCTTGTGGCACTGTGGGTTGCTGTGAAGGTACTCAAGGGTGGTAATTACTACCGGAGAAAAAATAGCCGTAGCACGAGACACCTTCATTTTTTCCAAATTTGTCGGCTCAACGTGAGCTCTGCTCAAAATTCGCACCGGCTTCACCAGCAAATTCTCTTGGATGTTGTGGAGCTCTTTCAAGAAAAAACCACCTCTAATTGGCCCTACTCCGTCAGACATTTCCCTTTCCAACAGGTTGGTTCTAAGGTTCTTGATGAGGTGGCTTGGATCGAACGACAGGAATAAGGGTGCTCCTTCGCGCATGGGGTGCGGCACAACATGCTGCAGCGTGCCGTCATCCGACATGTCCCGGAACATTGCGGTGTTGGTCTGATGATTGTCCGCAACGATGCGCACAATCCGAAAACCCCATTCTTCAACTGCCCTCATGACATGAAGGGTCATATTCAGAAGATTGTCGTGTTTTAGGTTCTTTGTGAAAAAGTAACCTGCCGGGATAACGTACGCCGTTGACAGACCGCGAAGTACAAAACAAAGAAGCCTATTAGCCACTTCGCAAGCACGTGCTGGCCCTTCACACTGAGCATCGATAAGGCCAAAGATCCTGTCAACTTGTCGATCGTAAATGAGCTTCTGCTGTATTGACATTTCATCTACGATGAGGCTGCAGTAGGCCTCGTTATCTGAACGGAAACCTTGCCTTTCCGTTAGCAGCCGTTCCCTGATGAGGCGTGTCACTCCAGTTTCGCCTGTGGACGATCCAACGAATCTTTGAAGCGTGCTTCTGCAAGGCAACTTCAGAAGGTTTCTGGAACGCACGTGGTCGTACCCTTTCCGAGAGCACGCTTTCCATAGCACGCACTCTCTTACTGTTGTCTCTTGCCATGTTGGTCTGGCTTTGTCGAAATTCTCCACTTGCTCCAGAAGAAACCTAGCGGTTTTGTCACCCTCTTTTGCGGCGTCACGAATCTTCACAACTGCCTGCACAGCGCGATCCTCCTCGAACTTCTTCACTTGTTCGCGGAGTTCGTCGCAGCGTTCTTGCAGTTTTTGTAGTTTTTCGTTTAGTCTGTTTGCTTGCATTTGAAGGCGGTGGGCATTTTTCTTGGTATCAGTGATAAAGCCTGTCAGATCGAATGAAGTCTGGCATTCTTGAGTCCCAAAATTAGGTTTGCCGCATGACTGCTTGTCCGTGAGAGAGTAGAGGATTGGGTCTGCATCTGTTGGTGAGTGCGGTGGCATCGGTTGATGTCTTTCTTCATTCCCAGTTAGGGTCGTTTCATTTTCTGCAGCCGTTGTGCTCACTTGCTCTTCATTGCTTGCTTGAGATGACGGCGCACACGCCTCGAGCGGCGGCCGAACAAGCGCCCTCCTTCTTTTCGGGCTTCCCGGCTGCATGTACGTTGGGTACGACGGGAATCTTGTCCGCACAGCTGTTGGTAGCAAGAACTTGCGCTTCAATCCCACCTTGTAGTCATCCGCTTTGAAGTGCAGCGAGCAAACGACTGATCGGGAGCTTGGTTTCCATTGGCTGCCCTTGTCGATACCTTGACGGGAGATGTTGTGCAGCCAGGCGTCACGGAGTTGCTCTTTGGCCGGAAACTCGTGGTAGCAGACGTCCGAGGTTTTCGAGGAATTCGACTTGCAGCGCGGCACGCAGCAGTACTTAGGCATTTCATAGCCTGAAGCACACTAGTACGTTATATTAAGCGCGCAATGCGCGGAAGTATGCGAAACGAAAAGCTCAAAGCGCTCACGCGAGCTTCAACACTCCCGCCACTGCTGCTTTTCGCACCCAAACCGTAGTCTGCGCTGATACGTGGCGCCCCACTGCGAGTACAAGCGGCAACCGTAAGCTTCGCTTTCATGACCTCGCCCGTCGCCCACGCGCGATGGTGCAAGCCGCATTAATCCTTCCGACCACGGCTGCTCGATGGGTCCCATCGAGGGGCCGTGTTTCAACCGTGTTGCTTGCCCGGGTTATTCCGGTTCCACTCTCCTGAAGTTAACATGTACGGATTACTAACACTGGAAGCTGAGCTAATTCGTTGCTGTTCTCCTGAAGTTAACATGTACGGATTACTAAAACTGGAAGCTGAGCTAATTCGTTGCTGTTCAAAATGAAACACGACAAGCAGTGCAAATGCTAGACGACATAGAATCACGCAGAAATACACAAGTTCTCACTCGCACGCAGTTTTTATTACATCTTTGAATACACACCCAAGCGGCCTTTCAGACTTCACACAACAAATTTCACACATACGGGACACTCGATCGCACATGCGAAATCAAACCACGATTCAAACGAAATACGGAAAGAAGAAAGCAAACCACAAACACATTACCGATAGCACGCAGGTGTTTCTCTAGCAAAACAATCAGGTTCGCAGCGCATCTCAGCATTTTACGTCCCTGTTTAACGAGTAAATAACTGGTTTACTAAGTGATGTGGCCAACTATTTCTCCGCATTTGGGGACACGTAGTTCGGGGCAAAATTACCGTGCCTGAATTCAAACATGAGACAGCCCTGGTGCTGCTGAGCCTGTGCTTGGCCATGTTAAAACACGGCCGTTTTAACATTGTCCTTCAATTAGCATATGGTGAATGGCAGCTTAACAGAATTTTATTTTCCAGCACAAACGGGCTGCAGTGTTCAAACCGAATTGGCATTGTAACATCTACAGTCATATTCCCGAACATCGCGGGAACTGGGTCGCGGGAGCGGTCGCATCGCTTTCGTCCTTTTAAACCGCGAGCAAGAAATACTTACCGCCGTCAAACAGATGAAATTCTTAGATGTTGAAGGCATGTCTTTGCCGTAAATTGTGGTGTTATTATTTTCCAGATACGCATGTTACAACGCGAGTGAACGACGTTTGAAGGAACGATGACCGTCGGTATTCCGTAGGCGCCCCGAAGCGACCGCCGCGGGAGCTGTCACCGATGCGTGGCGCCCCCGCCGAAAGTTGCGGCGGCAACTGACAACTCCGCTCTCATGCCCTCGCCCATTGCCGGCGCGTGAATGAGCAGGCCGGACCTAGTTTCATCGAGCGGCCGTGGTTGAGTTCACGCACTATTTGGCTCTTGCAATAGATAAGCTTAAAGTGGTTGACTGTATATTCTTGGACTGCAAAAAACAAATGATGGTGTCACAAACTCGAGCGTACGACGTCTAAAAGTACCTTATAAATTTTTCATTTCATTTGTACAGCGCCTAATTCTTCTTGCAGTCGTTCGATTCATTCAGTTCGGTTCCATTCGCCCCGAGACAATATGGAGCTTTCTCGAACGAAGAGACGGTAACACGATCACTCGCCGGCGAGCAAAAATAAAACCTTCGCCGCTCCGGTTTCGTCGAAGCTTCCAGTACTTTCGAGGAGGTGCGCGTGGCCTTGCCAGTGATAAAGAGCGTCGATGATTCTAGACGGGAGAAGAGTGAAGTTATTCGCTGACGGCGGCGGGCGCGTTGTGTGTTGTGCTCTCCATCTCCGCGCCGGCACGGTTATAAAAAGAGAAGCCACGCCTAAGCAAACCAGCTACGTTTGGCAGTCGTGATGTGACAACGGCACCTGTAAGTTTGTGCATCACACCATCGGCGACCCGCACCCTGGAGGACTCCAACGTACTCCCGGGCCTCGAATCAACGTGATCGTCCCGGACGGCCTGGCCTACAACGAAGCCGCGCTTCCCAGGTAGCCGAATCGCCTCCGACAGCGGTGCATCGTCCGGCCCGGTCGGTGAATATGCTGGGACTCTGTCTCTCATAAGCATCGAACTCTTCATTTTCTTTTTTTTGTTAACTGCTACGCTTCGTAATATTCATTTGTTAGCGCTCCTGTTTGTATCATTTTGTCTAATTGGACTGTTTCTTGTATTTGAATTCCGTCTAAGTTGTATGTCATTATATCTAATTTGTCTGTCATTATCGATCCGTTACCTCGGGCTTGTGTTTGTAACTTGCCTGTCTAAATATAAGTCTTTGTGCTGTTTTTCGTTCAGGTTCTTGCTCATTCTTGCCGCTCTGGTCGGCGAAAGCCGCACATCAGACGGCCACCCCCTTTGTCACCTGTGCCCTGTGGATTCGGTGGGGTTTGTTGGCTCTCTGTAGTCGACTCCCCATATCTTCCGACAGTGCACCCTAATTTAAGGAACTGGGTGACAGATGGTGTTCCATATCACCTTCTGCGTAGTACATTTCATCCTATGAACTGAATGAATCGGTTTTTGCATTGTTATTACTATTGGCCTTATAGCTTTGTTCAAAAGTACTGTGTAATTTACCGGACTATATCAAATGAACGTGATTCCGTATACCTGCAGCTTTATTTGAATTTAATAATATCCTGGTGTGCTGATTCAGAAACGTTTTTGGGTGTTAAACAGTGTGTTAGCGGCACCTTTACAAGAAAACCTTCATTCCAATTGAAGAAGTATATCGTAAATTATGCTGCTCTGACAACAGCCGAGGAATATAAATACCTAGGAGTTTATTGAGGGAGTGGTTAGAGGTTAAAGAGGCAGGTTCACACCATAAAAGTTACGGCTGCATATGTTTTTGGCTTTCTGAAACGAAATTTCAGTGAACCTCCATCTAACTGAAAAGAACAACTGTATTTCACTCATGTGCGCTCAATCTTGGAGTACGCATGTGTTTTTGTGGATCCCTACACCAAAGAGCTGGTTGATACGCTCGAAAACATACAGAATATGTCAGTGCGATTCGTATTAGGTAATTGGCACGCTCAACTTAGCATGAGAGAAAGTAAAAGTAAACTGAAATGGCAGGACGTGGAAGATCACAGACGAAACCACAGGTTGAACTTTTTTCGTAATATCGATCATTCGAAAACTGGAGTAGAAGGGGATGCGTATGTCCAAGCGCCATTCTACATATCGCAAAGTGGGACCGCTAGCTTAAGGCAAATTATTAACTTTCCTGTAAAGGTGACGCCTTGCGCGATTCATTTTATTTTACATCAATACTGCAGTGTAATTATCTTCCACGTATGATTGCATTAACTGTTTATATTGACGATTTTCAGCGCGCTTTGTAGAATTATTTTGTTATTTTGTCTCATATTTAATGCTTAGTGTTAGGTATCTCCCTTCTGTAATGCATGCAAAGGCAAGCAGGCATCAAATAAATAAATAAATAAAAAATAAAACAATGAATAAATAAATGAATAAAAATAAGTGAATAAATACATAAATAAATAATGCATGCAAAGGCAAGCAGGCATCAAATAAATAAATAAATAAATAAATAAAACAATCAATAAATAAATGAATAAAAATAAGTAAATAAATAAATAAATAAATAAATAAGGCAGCGTCTCCTGCCACGCGCGTGGCACCAGCCACGCCCCCCTGGCAACAGCTGCTGCCACGCATGACGTCATAATGTCGTCATAACTATAATAATTGTCATTATTTTTGTAGTGTAGTCCTAAATACACATTTTTTTTTATTTGCAGTACAAAATAAGGCACCATTGAACTGCTAAAACTTTTCTAAACAAACAATTTTTGTTCTTGCGGGAGCAGCCGGCGATGCTGCTGCTGCTGCCAGCTGCCGTATCGCGTACATGGAGTCACGTATCCGAAAGCGTGACGAAGCTCCGATTTTCTCGGGCCGACAACGTAGATAAACCGGAGTTCATATTGTTAGAAGCACTATCTGAAAACGTGAGAAAGTTGCTTGTGATTATGTATTGCGTGGGGACCCAGCCAGCCTTTCCAGACCGCAGCAAAATAGTCGCTCTCGAGTAATGTTGACCTGTGACCGCTTGGTTATGCTTGGTGTACGCCGATGGTACCTGCGTACAGTTTTAGCGTACGTAAGACGACATTGCACAGCCGACTGGCCCCGTTCGAACAAGCTACGTTATACGCAAGAAAAGACACCGTCCGAGCGTATTCTGTTAACCTTCCGACGCATGTCGGCGCGGCGGCATCTGCTATCAACAGTTTGCACCACGGCAAGTCCAGAATGCTTAAATGGGCGACCAGAAATCGCGGTGTGTGTTCTCGAAATGAAGACAACTTAGCAGCGCCAAAAGATAATCAGAATGTACAGTGCCGAGGATGAAGGGTAGTGGCGGCAACCGTTTTTTACTAGGCACATGTGCGCATTACAATTACAGACAATTGCGCCAAGAATAGGAAAGGTAATCTTTGGTGTCCCCACACATGTACCACGTACGTACCACTACAGTACATCTCCTCTTCTGAAAAATTAGCAAGGAAAACTTCCGAAAATCGGGAAGTTCTTATTTTCTAGTGGGCGAAATTGTAGCTTAAAATTTGCTTTACACCCACGATACGTTTTATGAGCAGAAAAGTCTTGTGAGCATGCGCCATGAGGATCATAATTGCGTGATACTCAGCGCTTAAAAAGACTGCCTAGTAGAAACCAAAGATTTCGTTGTAGAATACATGATTCTACGACAGTTTAGGACCTGCGACCTTCAAAAGGTAGACTAGCTAGACGCCTCATCTCATAGCCACTTCACTGGTATAACTTTCACGTCTCAGTGTACCATGGTGTACACTATGTTGGCCAGACTTGACTGAGTCCCTCATGCAAAGGAAGTTAATTCAGGACACACACCCAGACAATAGGGTCAGAGAAGAGGCTGTACAGACGGTAACAGGAAGGGTGTACGCTTGGCCGGCCATCATGTCTAATACACCTACATGCACTCCAGCATATGAAAACCTATGGGTTCTGCACAGGCTCAATAAGCAACGTCAAAGAGAATCTTAAGATGTGACTGGAACGTGAAAGCATCTACGGATTGTTTGTGTAAACAGGTATAAGCAGCGAGCATGCTGCAAATGTAATTGATAGGCAAACGTCAAGGCTGTCATGGGACGAATTTAACAAAAAGAAATGGTGAAAAAGATCCCTATTTCAAACTACATTGATGTTATATGTGCATGCACTATAAACACAGTCATCAGTATGTTAACTGTACGTAAACACTCAAGTGATATGATCAAACGGAACTAGAGACCCCACTACAATCGCCCAGTTATGTGTCTTTGCAGTGGAATAGGTCGGTATCTGTTAGTCGCACAAACAAGATTCTCTGATGGCATGGAGAAATAGATGGAAAGTGGCTATGGAGCTCAAGCTGCTTTACACATTTTATGGAATACCAGTTATTTGTTTGAAGTTTGCAATAAAATTGATGTCATTTGTTAGTCTTTTTAATTAATGAACGAAACTTTTCGTCGCCACAAAACAGTGGTCGATAAACAAATGCTCACTTTCTTTGGTGGCTTGTAATGATTCACTAGAATTTCACATGGCCAACCCAAGGAATCCATGTCTCGTACACTGCAGGGTAGTGGTAGTCTCCAAAAACATTTGACAGGACGACTGGAAACTAGTGCGGCCCACACGCTCCATAGGTGGAAACCAGTAGCCCACCCACAGTGCCATAAAACAGCTAATGAATGGAGTGAGTCTCTGCTAAATATTAAGCAGGTTCAAAGGGTAGGTTCGCATTGATAGATTTTATGCCATCGTTCACTGTGCGTAGATTAACTATTTCATGGGCACAATAGTCATTTTTGTTATTTCGGACAGTTCTTGAAGGGTTGCCTAAATGTTCTTTAACAAAACAAAAAGTGAAAGCTCTCAGTTAGGGATTTGAAAAACATTGTTCAGCCTCTCCAGCAATTGTCCCAGCTTGAAGGAACTCGGCTGATAGTTGGTGCCGACTGTCGTCCTCGCTTGATAGCTCCCTGACCAAGCCCATGAATGCAGTGACTAAGAAAGATGGTGACCAAAGTGAGAAGAGAAGGTGGATCCCGTACAACAGCCCTTGATCATCTAAACACCAGAAAAAAGCGCCGATGACTCACAGGCCACGACTAGGGCGTTAAAATACCTTTTTACATACATTTACAGGGCATTTACAACCTTTTTTTTAAAAAAATCTTATGATTACACACAGTCCCTCCATAGAAAGGGTTTGTTTCAGACAAGGTCGTTGAAATTTGTTATTAGTAACAACATAAACTCATCATTGGTCCGTTTCATTCAGCACACTTACGGGCTTCATTTTAAAAACCCTGCTGTTTCTATTTCACGTATAAATGAACTGCTTATGCAATATTCTCTTATTGACCTATGTTCGAAGTAAACTGTGTTATACTGTGAAATGTGATGTGCCGAGTGCATGCAGGTGTAACATTCTTCAATGGGACATGCAGAACATGAAGCTCAGTGCTGATAAACTTAAATCAGGGAAAATAAAGCTTCCCATGTTGCTTCTTTATTTTTGTAACTATTCTCTCTACCAAATACCTTGGTGGTAACTCAACTAAGCTCACCTTTACCCTAGGGCTTTATAAATATTTTGCTCTGCAATTATACATTCTCAGCTGGAGCATGCCTGCTGAATTCAGGCCCCAACCACGCTTTGCTATTTCACATTTGCAGCTGTATGAAATGTTGTTCTTTAGGTTTTGCCAATGATTTCCAACAAGCCACTTAACTAGTGTCAAAACCATTTTATACCTTTATTTGCTATTTATAACAAACAGTATTATATTATTTTTCATAACACATTTTGTTGTAACCTCATTCAATCATTTTGTTACCCCACCAGCCTGGTTCATAAATCTTTGCGTGAACATGCTTGTCTTGCAGCTAATCTTCAGTAACAGATACCACACATTTTGGCTTTCCAGCGTAGCTTTGGTGTCCGCAAAAAGGAATCTTTTTCTTGGTTCGTCTGCAGCGCTTCGTAGAAAAAGATCACTTGCTGGTTTGGCTTTCCCGCAGGACTCTAGTGTAGTGCAAGAGAGTATCGCTTGCTTATTCCTTTTTTGTTGAGGTTTTAATGCTGTGCATCTTCCAGAAGAACCCTGGCATTTTGTTTAGAAACGGAGCTTCACACCACAAACAGTACACAGAAAGTAGAGCTACTCACTTTTTGCATAGACACGGAAGTTTGGCAGATCACTTGTCATTGACAAGCAAGTGTTTGATTTCTGGCTTAAGGTGCAACGCTGGGATAGTTTACTAGTTGGGGGGGAAAAACGCAGCGCTGATTAACGGTACTGAAGTACTAGGAAAGGTGCCGTGATCAACATGGTTTCCATGTGTTGGCAGTTTTTGGTCCAGTGTTTTTCATGAATATTAGCCAGGGGGCCTTAACATGGCCTGCTTTTGTGTAACAAAAATGTCAACAGTGAAGCACTTATCAATGCTCACATGCTGCTCATTGATACCAGAGCAAAAGTACGTTCAGCAGTCATTTTATTGTTAAAGCCACCCATGATCCATACACCTTCCAGCTGTACTGCAACTTTCACAACCACCAACAGGCATTCACATCCACGCACGTGGCCTTGGCTCCAGTTCTTGCACAAGGTATTAAGAAGTACTCTCGGGAGTGGGCAATGCCACGCTCGACACCAACTATTACCCCGAAGTTGTACTGGATGAACTATTTTTTAAGCCTCTTGGCTTAAAGGATTGTATAAGTGCCCGTTTTGTGGAAGAAAAAGAAAGAGCTAATGGGCACACAACACACAACCCGTGAATGTGTTTTCTAGCAGCTGGCTTCTGACGAGACTTGCATCATTGTGAACGAAATGTGGGACATTTTATGATGCCCCTTACCACTAAGTAAATTCACTTGAGCAATTTTCCAAAACAGTTCACACAGTGCGGAGTTAAAAAGCAATAGAATGTGAAACGTCCCCTCACAATTGGAAACTCTTCCTGTTCACTACCCCAAAGGCTTTGACAGTAGACGCTTAAGCACGCTTCACCCGTTGCGAATACAAGCATTAGTGTCAAGTTGAACTCCTTGGGATGGGCATATAGATGTTACAGCCACTTGGAATTTGTGCATAGACTGCAAGCCTCCGAGATAAGCTCTCATCATCATTAGCCCATCCTGCTGAGAGTGAATGAAAGTATTGTGGCTGGTTATGTTCAATTCCAACCAAGCCAAACACAAGAGTAAAGAAGGAACGAGGCTATCAAAATACATACTCAAAGAAGATGCAGGAGGAAGTTCTGTTGCCTAACCAGGTTAGAGGAGGCGAAAGGTACTGGAGCGAAGGAAAGGGATTATGGGAAATAAAAGCCAAGCAATAATTTTAAGCCTTGCCTATCATTTCATTAAGACTTCCTAAGTTGAAAGCACAATGGTACTCTAAGCAACAAATCTGAGCATAGATGAACAATAACTGAATTGTCACTTGTTAACCTTATGCACACCAGACTTTTAAAGGACTAGTAGCAGAAGTTCCAAACTTGGCTCTCACGGCGATCTTATCGGCTGCACTTCTCCCATGCTTGCACAGTTGGAGCTTGAGCCTCCTTGCACAAGAAGCCAGCCAATCAGCGAATGGTTTCAGTGGTATCTTGAGTAGATATATCTTTGGACGGGCAGTTGGGCTCCACCCACGGAAGTGAAACTGCGCTCCCTGGACGGATACTGCAACGCCACTTGCACAGATCGTTTCTGCGGAATAGTCAGGATACATTTCTCGGCGACAGTACTACTGCGCCGGGGGAAAAATCGCAGAAGCTACATGCGAGATCGGATTGCGTTCGATGATGCCGTGCGCTACCTGACGACAGTCGATTTGTGCACACGCTGACACTACGTCGCTCGCCACGGCGCGACGCGATGGAAAATACTGATCCCTACGTTTTATAATTGAGCCACCACTCCAGAATCAGAACACAAGGCTTGGCATGGAAGAAGCGAGGCACGAGTAGACAACAAATGCAGGCGCGTAAAGCCGATAGCACGCGAACTGCAAAACAACGTGAAGCTTACAAAATATTAAACGACAACAGTACAGTTCTAGAAGCATGTAAAAAGCGGTGCGAAGCAGCGTGCAGAAAACAATGCGTTAGGCTTACCAAGACGTGCAACAGCAAGTTCACAAAAAATACCCCATCTAAACAATTACAAGCACACATCCCAACAAGAAAAAAGCACCGCGAGGCAGCCGCTGTACAGGGAGATAAGGACGTAACGATGCGTCAGGCCTGCCATTCGAACCACGGGCGGAGAACATCGGGACACAAGACGCGAACACCCGGCTGCCGTCGTCGTCAACACAAAAAAGTTGCATGGTCAAATGACGTGTATATGACGTTTGTTTTGTGACGTCACAGGAAGTCACGTGATTACTTTAGCTTGACGTCACTTCTGCGTGGCAGCAGCTGTGGCCAAGGGGGCGCAGCTCGTGCCACGCGCGTGGCAGGAGACTTAACCAATAAATAAATAAAAATAAAAAAATAAATAAATAAACTTTCAGAGGCGCAAGTCCGCCTCCGATAGGTTGAGAACCCTACGCATTCAACCTTGACCAATAAAATATTTATTGCCCTATTTGTTACAGTATGCAAGGTTACCTATATGAATGCTACCATTGTTATGTTATTGGTTTGAAACAAGTTACGTAACTCTAATTTTACGCCTTTCCTTGAGTGAACACAGAGGGATACAACTGCAGCCGCCTAAAGCAGGGCGTCATTCGCAACGCGTCTAGAATTTTTGGAACGTAGTATGATATTAGAAGAAAATTAAGTTATTTTGTACTATTAAGTGGTCTGGACGTAACTCATGAAAACAACATTAAAATAGATTGAAAATGAAAGGACCTGTTCGCTCCTTCTTAGGATCAGCCCTGCGCAAGATCATCAGAAAAGTTGATCGAGTAGAAAATGTCTTTGCAAAAAAAATGGGCAAAAAATGGACATACTTTTTTGTGAAGGAGTTATATTGAATGCTCCTGAGTGTTTTGTTTAGAACCAAAACGCTTCGTAAAGGCATTCACACCGATTTTATATACATCAAAATTGGTCAAGCAACTGTTATAAAATAGTTAATGTATTCATAGCATGAAAGTGTTCCGGAATATTGCCCTAAAAGAAATTGGCTAAAAGCGGCGCAATTTATCTCTCTGAAATTCAACCCACTAAAGTATGCGCCCTCCACCCCCCCCCCCTCCACCTCCTCTTTCCCCGTTTATTACAGGTAAGCCGCCCCACTGAGGATATCAGGAACTGGACAATACATCTATTCACGCTCTACAAAGAACTGAATATTTTCTGTGGCCGGCAGTAAAAGAGGCACAGCAATTAAAGGAACGACAATTTGTGAGCACTGCTTAATAAACGAATTTTGCTGTCAACTGAAGCTGCTAATTAAGCAAGACTGCGCTGAAAGCTTAACGGCTGCTGGTTGCGCGCGAGCTCACTTTGATGTGGCTGCATTGGACCCAAAATGCTGGCTTTGTGCTGCTTCTGCACTGCGCGAATGAGTCATCTGCTTGCGCGACATGCAGTGACCGGCCTCAGTACAGTTAACGTACTGTGGCTGAACTCCAATGCCCGTAGCACGGCCGTATTTCCGGCAGCTTAAGTCCGGCTGGAGTCCGACGACCGTATCTCGGCTGTCCTCCGGCGGCCGTACTTCGGCCGTACACGGGTGGCTTTGGAATGGCCGGATCCCTACGGCTGGAATCTGGCCGTATGGCCGTAAGCCGGTCGACTGCCCGACGGACACTGGCCGTGTGACAGCCATGGGAGTACGGCCGTATACGGCCAAAAGGCCCACATTTGGACATGGGCCGAACATGGCTGCCGGAAAACGGCCGGACAGAAAATCACCGGCCAAAGTACACCGGCCTGTTTTAGGCCGAACAGTCCTGTGCTGCCTGGGAATGTTGCACTATGTTGTTGGTGATAAACGTAGAAGAGACTCGCTCGTGCATTGGTAGAATCAACTTCATGCCATGCACTATGTTACTTCATGGGATTTTACGACTGCCTATTTAGAAAAAAAAATTATTTTAAATTTGCGATAGCAACAGAGCCTTGTCACTGACGAAGCCTAGATGTTAATTTAGTTCCGATGTTTGAAGGCGAGCTTAGCTACTCTTGGGATATGACTCATTTGTTTAAACATAATCGCCAGTGTCACAAACTCGAGCGTACGACGTCTAAAAGTACTTTATAAATTTTTCATTTTTATTGTACAGCGCCTAATTCTTCTTACAGTCGTCCGATTCATTCAGTTCGGTTGTATTCGCCCGAGACAAGGCTCGAACTTTCGCGAACGAAGGGGTGGTAACACAATCACTTGCCGGCTCACCGGCAAGAAAATACCAAAATAAAAAGCTCCGCCGCTCTACTTACACCGAAGCTTCGAGCACTCTCGAGGAGGCACGGGTGGCCTTGCCAGTGCTAAAGAGCGTCGATGATTCTAGAAAGGAGAAGAGTGAAGTTATTCGCTGACGGCTGCGGGCGCGTTGTGTGTTGTGCTCTCCCTCTCCGCGCCGGCACGGTTATAAAAAGAGTAGCCGCGCCTAAGCAAACCAGCTACGTTTGGACGTCGTGGTTGACAACGGCACCTGTCAGTTTGTGCATCACACCATCGGCGACCCGCACCCTGGAGGACTCCAATATACTCCCGGGCCTCGAATCAACGTGATCGTCCCGGACGGCCTGGCCTACAACGAAGCCGCGCTTCCCAGGTAGCCGAATCGCCTCCGACAGCGGTGCATCGTCCGGCCCGGTCGGTGAATATGCTGGGACTCTGTCTCTCATAAGCATCGAACTGTTCGTTTTCTTTTTTTGTTAACTGTTACGCTTCGTAACATTCATTTGTTAGCGCTCCTGTTTGTATCATTTTGTCTAATTGGACTGTTTCTTGTATTTGAATTCCATCTAAGTTGTCTGTCATTATATCTAAGTTGTCTGTCATTATCGATCCGTTACCTCGGGCTTGTGTTTGTAACTTGCCTGTCTAAATATAAGTCTTTGTGCTGTTTTTAGTTCAGGGCTCTTGCTCATTCTTGCCGCTCTGGTCGGCGAAAGCCGCACATCAGACGGCCACCCCCTTTGTCACCTGTGCCCTGTGGATTCGGTGGGGTTTGTTGGCTCTCTGGAGTCGACTCCACATATCTTCCGACAGTGCACCCTAATTTAAGGAACCGGGTGACAGATGGTGTTCCATATCACCTTCTGCGTAGTACGTTTCATCCTATGAACTGAATGAATCGGTTTTTGCATTGTTATTACTATTGGCCCTAAAGTTTTGTTCAAAAGTACTGTGTTGTTTACCGGACTATAGCGAATGAACGTGATTCTGTATACCTGCAGCTTTATTCGAATTTAATAATATCCTGGTGTGCTGATTCAGAAAAGTTTTTGGGTGTTAAACAGTGTGTTAACGGCACCTTTACAAGAAAACCTTCATTCCAATTGAATAAGTATATCGTAAATTATGCTGCTCTGACAACGGCCGAGGAATATAAATACCTAGGAGTTTATTTAGGGATTAGTTGAGGTTAAATAGGCAGGTTCACACCATAAAATTTACGGCTGCATATGTTTTTGGCTTTCTGAAACGAAATTTCAGTGAACCTCTATCTAACTGAAAAGAACAACCGTATTTCACTCATGTGCGCTCAGTCTTGGAGTACGCATGTGTTTTCGTGGATCCCTACACCAAAGAGCTGGTTGATACGCCCGAAAACATACAGAATATGTCAGTGCGATTCGTATTAGGTAATTGGCATGCTCAACTTAGCATGAGAGAAAGTAAAAGTAAACTGAAATGGCAGGACGTGGAAGATCACAGACGAAACCACAGGTTGAACTTTTTTCGTAATATCTATCATTCAAAAACTGGAGTAGAAGGGGATAAGTATGTCCAAGCGCCATTCTACATATCGCAAAGTGGGACCGCTAGCTTAAAGCAAATTATTAACTTTCCTGTAAAGGTGACGCCTTGCGCGAGTCCTTGACATGGTGGCGGTTTACCTCCTGCGTGGTGGCCGCTTGCTCGACGCCCTTGAAGGCCAGTTATTTTGGTGAACCATCTCCATCTAGGATCGGACATCTCAGCCGGGTCCATGTCTCCAATGCTCTCCATTTCTTGAGGGGGCAAATAGCCTCGAGCTGATGCGTCGACGAAGCCGGCGGCAGAGGCGTGGTAGCGGCGATGACTGGCGAGGCTTAGCTCACCCGTCGGTGTGGCACAGTCTTCTTGTGGCAATAAATGACAATTCGGTGGCCTAAAAGGTTCCCTACTAACGTCCAGTGAGTCCTTGCACCTTGCCCGTTCACCGAGAACAATCATTACTGTTTGAAAAACAATTTTCGTTCATTTAAAACGTAGAAACATGGAGCGGATGAAAAACGCGTCCCCGTCGTTCGGCTCACTAACGGCTTTTTCTCCCCCCAGGAAAAAACCGGTGGGTCTCCTTTGTCTGTGCATGAATTCTCGGCGCCCAGGCGCGTGCCGCTGTTCGGCTGTATGGCGTTTGCGAAAAAATGGCGTATAACCAGATACCTTACGTAGGCCGGTCTCCTCTTAAACACCGGTTGCCAAATATTCTGTGGCCATTCGCTTGCCGTAATTCGGCCGAGGACAGCTAACCGAAAGAAAAACGTATATTCTGGGGCCGTACGTCGGCCGGTATCCTTCATAACACTGGTTGCCGCATATTCTACCGCCGGACGCGCGGTTCACCGTTGAAGCAACGAATGCACGGCAGCCGCGCTCCGGCCGGTCTCCTTTCGAACATTAACTGCCGCAAGAATACGCATATTCTGTGGCCGGTCGCTTGCCGTGCTTCAGCCGATTACCGCTTCCCGAAGAAAAAACGGATGCCCTAAGGCCGTACTTCGGCCGTTCTCTTTCTCAACATCGGCAGCCGTAAGAGAACTGAATATCTGGCAGCCGGTTAGCTGCCGTTGTGCGTCCGGACACGGGCGGACAGAAAAATACCGAAGCGCTGGCTGCCGAATGTGTGCCGTTCAACGCATGATCAGTGGCTGCCAGAACCTGGATGCTGCCTGGACATGCCAGAAAGCGGCCATAGACGGGCCGGTCTTCGGGCACACTTTCTGTGCCGCCTGGGATGTTCAGTTCTTAATGGCTGTTTTCTTAATAAATGCATCACATGAAATCTTTTGGTGTCCTTGCAATTTTTACTGTTGGCCCAAACCAACTAGAATTAGAGAAGCATGTAATAGATTTAAAATATACTACAATTACAGTCAAACCCGGCTATAACGAACCGGATAGAGCGAATTATGCTATATATCGAACAAAAATATTTCAGTTACGGAAACACATGGGAAACATATTCTTTATAACGAAGTTCACATCGGAGCTATCGAACTCTGTGCGCCTAGAATAGCCGCCAAAATGCATGGTCTCGAAGCGGCGATTGAGATGTGGATTGGCCGCGAGACCATGGAGCAAGAGCCGCGACTAGACATTGCGCCTCGCACGGAGCGACGTGACGCCAGACACTTTCCGTAACTGTTTCCGACGCGCGGGACTCGCGATGGAACCCGCGCCGTCAGCGAGTCCGGACCAAACCAGCAGCATTGGTGAACTGTGGGAAGTGCTCGCCAATGTTCACGATGATGTCGCAAGTGAAAGCCGTCCGACGCTTGTAATGAAGCGCTTTCGGCAGTCAATGTGTTCCGCCAATGCTTCTTGGATTTTGGAGGACGCGGACTCGAACTAGTGCAAACAATGTTTCGTGTAGAGAATGCTATGCTAGTTGAAGCCGCCAAAAGGAAAGTGAAAACAAAAATCACAGTTTTTTTTTGGAAAGTAGGCAATTGGGGCAGAACGTAGCTTTATTACTTGCAACAGATGGATTATTTTGGGTGTGGTAATGGCTACTTTACTGTGTTCGTTTCTGCATGGGGGGAAGGTGGAGTTGGGTAGCGGGTAGGGCTCCCGCTGATTGCGAACTCGTAACCATCAGCTCGTTATAGGCGGGTTCGGCTATATCGAACTATTGGATATATCGAACTAATCGAAGTGCATATTGCAGTTCGCTACAAACGGGTTTGACTGTATTTCCCATTAGCCGTCGTAATACACGCATCTTAAGGATAGCAGGGTTATTTTTACACACACCACACTTGAATAATTCTACGAGATGCGTAAGCGGTGAACAATGAAAACAGTATTCAAGAAGTTTTTTTTTGCATTTCAAAGACATAGCATCCTACATATAATAAAATGAACTTAAAACAAAATTTTTATGAAGACAATTTAAATTTGTAAAACAAAAGTGTTAAAATGGCATTAGTCTTATTTTGTAAAGCGAAGTATAATTTGTTTGCTTGTAAAAAATTAAGAGTTTTATTATGTGTTTTAAACATGCTTGTAGAATTATGTAAAAGCTAGGGACAAAGTAGTGGTTACACAGAAATAGGCGACTAGGCGCTCTGCAGTGGCCCACGTGACCCCGACCATCAAACCAATCTGCTTGAGGCTGTGACAAAAAGCTGCGTATTGGCGGTCTTGTGGACGTGTCTTTCCGCACCCCCACTGGTGGCTACCCGATGTAGCTGAACCCGGCACGCAGTGGTCACCATTTGGAGACACGTTCTTTCCTTTCTGGCCCTCGCCAGAGTGATCATTACGCCGGTATTTCTTGTTATACCCGTCGGTTGGAGCCAGTTAATATTTTTAATTGGCAATGTGCTGCTAATAACAAAAATCGAATTTTGTTTCCCAAAATATTGTAACAATTACGAGGACACCCAAGCCATTCCTACAATGTTCTGCGTTTAAAGTATTAGCAAATCGCGACGAGCCGGCTTGTGAGCAAAGCGGCAGCTTACGATGATGTCATGGGCTAGGCAAGGGCTATCCGCATGTCTTGGAGCAGTGAGGTGCGGAAGCTCAACCCCTTTGAGCGCCGAATAGGAGACAGTGAATGTGAGTCCGCGGCTATGGAAAGCGGTCGTTGCGTGAGTACGCTGGCGCCCGGTTCTTTGGTGATGTTAACTCATATTGTTTTATACTAATATATACTAGAGGAAAATGTGTCGCTCCAGTCGCGGGCCGCTGTGGGCTGCACCATTGCCGCTAACGACGTTCCTCGCCTACTTAGCTTAGCTAGCCATATGGCTTCTTTTTTGTCTGGAAGCCAAAATTAACAAAAAAAGGGAAACATTCCTTCCTTGTTCATTTTGCATGAAGCTTCTACGTAATCACGGACAAATTAATATCTTTAGAAGTTCAATTTTATAATAACAAAACAAATTTCACTAACCGCTTCTAGTAAAATTATTGCGTTTCTTGCAGCCAGAGCCAACTTTTCGGCCTGTTCATGAGCCATGCCAATGACAAGTGGAACGTGTCTGCCCGATACATGATGGAACGCTCGCCGAAGCGCGGCTCCCCTAGACAATGGCGCCAGATTTCCCTCTAGTATATATTACAAGAAATACTATGTGTTAACCCTTCTGACGACTGTACAAGCATGGACAATTGATATACGAACACCGGAACGCATAGCGGAAGATACCGGTGCCGTCAACTGGCAGTGGCCGTGGAAAAGACACGCAGGTGAGATGTCGAGAGCGAGGGCGCGTGTCCCACTGCGATGTGCTGCCTTCTCTTTGCTCGCATGCTTGCCTTATCGCCATGCCGGAAAAGCGCTTAAAACAATTGCTACCGATGCGGCGCGAGATCATAACAGCGGCCAGTGCGTGCTCGGTGCACACGACTGCTGTGCAAGCTAACCATGCAAGCCCCGTCTGCGCTGGCGTCACTCCGCTGACATAGCTTTGATGTATGATGCAGTAACGAGCAACCATGGGCACCCTGGGGACGCTCAAAACCATGGTTAGTGTTGCCCACTAGAATTTTATGAGCACTAAGGTGCCTGCGAAAAAAAACCCCAAGAAAATCGGGACGCCAACATTACTGTGCAAAGTTCAACTGGCCTATCGAACATTTTCAGCTACCTAACTTTTTAAACTTCGGGAATTCGTGAATATTATAATCCCGCCAACAAGTACCGCAGCCTACACTATGCTTGCAGTTAACATATGTCATTGGAGCTGAATTGGGGGGCTATATTTCTTGTTTGCAACAAATACCCAATCCGCAAAGTGACACAGCTATCACTGTATCAAGCAAAGTCATGTATTTGGCGGCCAGCTCACTGTTCATTTCTGGAGCAACTGCATTATGACCGCTAAAAAATTTGTTTCGTCAGCAGTTAGGCAGCGTGCTTTTTAACGCGATAGCGTTATTAGTCTCATTTCCCGTGTTTGCCTTGCCCGCAAGCCATCCGCTATCAGCCGTGCTGATCAGGCGTCCACGGAAATACGTCACCACTGGCAAGCGGAAACTTCCGCTTAGGCAGCAACATGCAAAGGTTAACTGGCGGGTGGGAAGCAGGGCACCGATGCTACGGTGGATGTTATGACAGAGAAACGATGCGTCGTTCATGAAGCCTCGCGTTTGCACAGTACGTTTTCCTACCGTTGGTGCATGCGCTGATGAGCCACTGTTGATGTGACACCGTTTTTGTGATCATTCAGCGATTGCTGATGGTCTGGTATCAGCCGTACTCTTGAAGCGATCATGGAAGACAGTCTCCTCGTCATCCGCGAAGTACGTCTGCGAACCCCAAAAATAGCCCGTGCCTTAAGCTGTAATAGGCAGCAGTTGCTTAAAACCAAATGTTGAGTTGAGAAGGCGGGCCCGCAAGCTTCCCGACAATGACACTGCTCCGCAAACGACAGAAGGGATACCTGGTTTCGTCAATCGCCGCTCCTGCGCAGTTAAGGTCCTTCTTCCACAAAAGCCATTATTCTTAGTTTCGTTAGGTTAAACATCAGCGCTCGGACGGGTTGAATGGCAAATGCCGCAGCGTCGTTCAAAGCTCCCCTTAGACGACGGGGTAATGCTATGGCGTCTTACATCTGAAGCCCAAACGTAGAGGTCCGCTACAACTTTTGGTCTCTATTTATGTGCGCTTCTTTTTTTCAAGGAGGTACGATGAACTCAGCAGTATGCCATGGGAAGGCATTCACGCATTCCAGCATAAGCACTGTCCGAAGCTGCAAGCAGTTACGCGCTGCATTGCTCTCAGCACGACCACGACTGTCAGCTGCGCTGGCGGTAGTACTTGCGCCTCTCGCAGCGCTCTTGCAGCATGGCGCCAAGGCAAGCATGTGAGCGAGCAGAAGGCAGCAGATTGCAGCGGGACACGCAACCTCGCTCTCAACATCTCCACTGCGCATGTCCGTGTCTCTTCCACGGCCGCTGCCAGGAGACGGCATCGGCATCTTCAAACGTGCGTTCCGCGGTTCGTATTTTGAACTGTACATGACTGCATGCCTACAGCTAAGGCATTGTTTTATTTTGGATGCTGCTGCTTTGGTTTCTTTATTTCATTCCCTGGAGGCTTAGTGGATATGAAGCGAGTTTCAGATGTATTCAGGAATCTAGTTTATCACCGCGGATAAAGTCTAGCAAGGACTGGTAGGCAGGACTATGCACCCATCGATGTTAATCATTGGAGTGCAGCAAGAATATGCCTGCTATATGTCACGGGAACGGATGGTGGGGTGGTCTTAACCAGCTTGGAGCAATGGACACGGGGAAGCCGTTGACGTGTTTGACAACACTCATTCAATGCACACACAAAAAAAAAAATCCCTCATGCAAAGCACTCAGTATTTAAACTACACACAAACGATAATCACTCAAACCTCTACAATCCCAAAATACAACTCACATGCAACCCCCTAACTCAACAGCTCAATATACAATTCAAATCAAACCTCAGAAGTGTCTACAATAACGTCCTACACCAAGCACCCTCTAAATACACTCCTTAACCAAGTTCTAGTTAATTTCTCTCGAACCACAACTCCCTAGTTGTGTCCTTTACAATTGCGTCCCTACTGAACTGGCCTACCCCGGTCGTCGTCGCTGGCGTGTCGCACCCTTGCGTGGCCGCGGCTCGGTGGTAGCCGTCCTCTTCTTGCTTCGTCGGTACCGGCATTCGATGCGCGCGGTCACTTGCTGGACGGCGTGGGCTCCGCGCGTCCTCTCTTCTTTCCTCTGTGGCTACCCCCTGGTAGCCGCTCTCGCTGGAGATCCTTGATGCCGGCGTTCGACGCTCACGGCGTCCCTTCGGCGGCGTGCTTCCTCGATGACTACCCCCTGGTAGCCGCTGCCGCTGGAGGTCTCAGGTAGGCTTGGCACGAACGTCGCCTTTCGGGGCCGTCGAGACGAACGTCGACGGAGCGTGGACGCTGGCCGCTGGTGCCCGATCGATGCCGCTGGGGCCACGAAGACACAGGTTCGTGGTGCACCGAGGATGACGTTGCCGATGCGCAGTCGGCCCGCTCCCGCCCAGGCTCAGATGGCGTGGTCGATGGCCTGGCCGCGTCCCCCTGGCTCGCTCGTTGAAGCGCACGTGCTCCGGCCGCCTCCTGGTTGTCTTCTGTTTCTTGCCTCTCCCGCTGTCTTCGTGCGCCCCGCTTTTATATCCTCCGGGCTCTCCCGTTGCGCACTCTCATTGGCTTCTCGCCTCTGCTGTGTCCTTACATGGCCATCTCGCCACTTGTCCCCTGCGTGGCCTCCCCTGATTGGCCGAACAGTGTACTGCCACCTTTTCCCAGGATTCATTGGTGCGTCGGCGCTGGCACTTGTTGATTGGCGCGCTCCTTGAGCGCACTTCAAAATTCCCGTTCCTTTGTTCTTTTCGGGGGGGTTTGATGCATCGTTCTTAGGGGGTGCCCTTGATACATGACACTATAATCAGATGTTCTCTTCGAATGTCCGTTCCAGGGCATGCCCTAGTAGACGGTGAGGGTATGCCGGATTAGTTGCTTGAGAGAAGGTCGAGTATTTCAGATATCAATCATCATCGCCATTTTCTTTGTGCGTCTTTTTCCTCTCTTTTTACTATGACTTGGCAAGTACCCCATTCGCATCACTGAACAAAGATCAGTGCAAAACTCACTTTGACACTCTAACAATTGCTGTTTCTGTGATTTTATTGCCTTAATATTTAATTACGATACACTACATGTCCATGCAACACGATTCTGGGGCGATGGCTGTAACGTATGCAGTAGATTCACCATCAGGGAGCCATAATCGCGATCTATGGTGTTATCACGGATGCATGTTTGTCTAACTTTTCGTTGTCTTGTTATTCTAATTCTACCGAGGTACAAGTTTACTCAACCACATCATCAACTGGGTTAGTTTGCCTTTCTCTAAAAAGCTTCCGTGTGAGGCTAGGCGCGAATCTGAGCAGTTTTTGACCCGTACATCGCTTTTAAAGTCGTCCATTGTCTGCGGTGTCTGTGCGATCAAGACGCCGGCTCATCGACCTGCCAAGTGATCTAAAGCTTCCTCACTGCTGTAGTTATGAAGGTTCGTACAAACTGCTTGCACAACTATAACAGAATGGACACGCCCATACACCAAACGTTCCATCGTGATAACATACCCGCGTTTTCGGCGAGGCAGTAATATATACGCGCATTCCCGCTTGAAACAAGCCCATTAAGTGAGCCCTGGTATTTCTCTCTTACTCTTTACTGCTAATCACGGGTGCTATTACAGAAGTCCCGAGATTAAGGGCAACTAGGGAAACACGAGCTCTAGCGACGCCCACGCAACGTAATGATAATTCGAGGCGGAGTTCAAGTGCTTTAGAAACGCAATTCATGCTACTTGCTTATTAATGGGCTGACGAAGCCGGTCCAGGCCAGCGCCTTCAAAGAAGGCGCGAGTAGGGCGTCGAGCATTTGTAAAGCAAAGCTTTCTTCCTCTACCAGGCAACGGTTTTTTCGTGGCGTGCCGGACAAGAAACCCATCTCGGCTAGGGAGGCGCAGGGCGCTTTTCACTCACACAGCACAGTGTAAATGGCGCAGCGATAGGGCGACATTACCCAGCGTTCCCCATGCCCACCTCTGCAGGCGCCTCAGAGGGACCTTTCCACCGGCTTTGTCATCTGGTTTAGTGGCTTGGGCCTGTTTCGATGCAGCTTCGCGTGCATTGCGCGCTTATTTCGCACGGCTTGATTAACGTGTTCGACAGAAACTCCTGCGTAACCCGGACTCGACGGAATTAAATGGTCGTGCGGTATAGATACGTTATGCATTGGTTTCCAGGGCGGGAAAAAAATGTAGAGACCACATACATAAATCTGGCCGCTAGAAAACGCCACCTTTGGCGCACTGCTTATCACGCATGGGACTGCGAATACCAATTCAGTTGTTTTAACAGGTATTACAAGAGACGAATGGAGCAACTGGTTCTGATAAATAGCGATTATAAAAGGTCCGTCAGGTTTCTCCCAATTCGGAAACTTACGCAACTATTTTGTTTAAATCTGTATAAATGGGAATCACTAAGCTCACATGCCGGATTGTTTCGGTGTGTGCGCTTGTGTCGTGCGGTGGTGTAGCCCCTAGCTATCACATCAGGATGGCTAGGTTCGGCTGTCTCAGCCTTTCAAACACGCGCGTCTCTATTTTCTACCCATGCATGGCCGGGCTGCAGCGGCGACGCCTGCCGATCGAGTTCTACCGTAGCCGACCATGCTGCTTTCGGACGGCGCACCAGCGAATCCCAGGTAACGGCTGGAAGAATCTGTGGTGTCACTCTTTCTAGAGCAACGTGTGTGAATTGAGGCGACGTCGCATGTGGGATTGTTGTGGTGGTTGTTCACAGCTTTGCTTTCCAACCACCTTCACAGCGTGGATTGGAGCCAAATGTTCACTGCGTTCTCTCGCTCCACTGCTGCGCTGGTGGCTACTGGGGTAAGCAAATCCATCCATGTCACTTTATAGCACTTTCCATTTATTAATCAGTATTTCACCACAAGTTTCATCTTTTTAAGTATTTTGGTGAGCTTTTCGTTTGAAATTACCCATTCTAAGACGCAGTTCCTGGTAATTTCTGCCCTCGATGGCAGACAATGCAATTATGTGACTAAGGCCGAAGGCCAAAAACGAAAGCGCCAGATGGAAACGCGCCACATTCAAAGTTATTGCGGGTCGGTGTTACAGGCGATGGCGCGGGCCGCTTTCACATACAAAATTCTGTCGGGGCACTTAAGTGTGCTTACGTGATTTGAAGGGAAAAGCTTGGCGATACTTAATGACAACTTACACATCGTAGTTGCGATAATTCTTAGCTGATATATTGCACTTGCGTATTTTTTCGTGCTTTTATTTTTTTACTTTTGGAATGATCTTTGGCAATGATTCGGTCGGCTTCGTTTCTGCTAAATCGTGTTTGCGTCAGTTTCTTCTGTTTCATTTTGTAGTGACCTCACCAGCAAGAAGACTGCCTGCAAACCACAGCCTCCAATTAGTCGCGGTTCTGCGCGGCTGGTGTGCACCTGTCCTTCTCATGTGCCATCGCGTTTACATGTCACACGGCATGCATTATTCTGAAAATTTTACTTTTCAAAGTTGCAGTTTTTGAACTGCCAAAAACGGCGCCCATTTGCTCCTCTAAGCTCCCAATGTGTTCTGATTTCTGAGGTGTTTGTGCGTTTCCACAATATGTGTTCCTAGTAAAGTACGGCGTTGCAGTGGCTGCAGTGAGGAGGTGGTGGAGCTGGTGGTCCCATGCCTTAGGCCGGGTAACCATGACGGGATTTTTAGTGTGTTTGTGCTTGTCTGAGTAGCGTTTGTTCTCTGTCTAACAAAGGGTGGGAGGATGGATACTTCATCCTGTCGTGGAGGTACTGTCTCATTTTGATACGACGTTGGGGGTGAGATTTCAGGGTACATGCATGTTGAGTGTCAGTCCGGGTGAGTGTATCACGGGCAAGTTGATTGGCTCGTCCGTTACAAGCTGATCCCATTTGCCCAGGTACCCAGTGAATTCTGGCCTGTCCTTTTATTGTGGCTAAAAGTTGCAATGCAGATATAGAGGTGATTCCACTTGCAAGAAGGTGACATGCATTCTTGGAGTGCTTTAGATATTTGTAAGCGTGGTGGGGGTCGGTGTTCGGCCTATTGCGAGTACTATGTCTAGCATTTCAGCATCTTCTGGAGTGGCACAGCTGGTGTGTATCGAACATTCGTCCTCATTGAGGTTCGTATAGGCTATTGCACACGTAGGTCCTTTCTTGGCTGCATCCGTGAGCATGTGTTTTTACTGGGGATCTCTGACCATCTTCTTTGAACAAAATGACGCTGTAATTTGAGTTCGAAATGAATTCATTTCTTTGTCCATGTGCCGTGGGATGGGTGCCCCTGTATATGCTTGAGGATGTCTTGCTGGATGGGAGTTGTAGCAACCGGGGTCGGGCATGGTTGGTATCCGAGTTCTGTGAGTATAGCTCGTCCCGTGTGAGTGCTGTTTAGACGCATTAATTGGGGTTGACGGTGTGTGGTTATAATTTCTTTGGCGGTATGGAGAGTCCCTGTGTTGAGAAGCTTCCTTGTGCTGGCGCTGAAGAGGACTCCTCGGGCAAGTTTTGTTGCTTTCGTGATTAGTGTGTCCAACCGATTTTCGAATGTCTTGGTGAGGGTTATGTAAGAGGTTTGATATCTGATGCGGATGGTAATTAGGGCGTCCCTGAGGCGGATTAAGTCTGCTTCCTTGAGGGCTATATTTCTGTTTGACACTCTTCTCATCAAGTGTAAGGTCTGCTGACACTGCTGTATGATTTGACTCGCAGCTTTGTGTCCTACGCCGTCACTTTGAAAGTGCAGGCCCAGAATATTTATGGAGGGCTTGGGGTATTTGTCCTGGCTTTTGTGGCTTAGGTATATGTTGGGGGCTTCCATCGATGATTGTACACAACTAATAGTTCTGTTTTCTCTGCGTAGCATTCTAATTCTATGTAGTGGGCTGCTTTTCCTACTGTATTCAGGGCCAATTGCCGGGTGTCTTGGAGGAGACCTGAACTTCCCTTATTGATTCAAAGTGTTATATGATCGGCGAAAAGGGAGAAGTTTCTGTTCGGAATCTTGCACAAATCTCTCTAGAACTTCAGCATAGCAAGAATAAAAGGTATTGGTGAATGTACAGACCCTTGGGGTATCCCTTTTTGTGGGTTAGAGAAGGGAGCAGTGAGATCGTCGCCAATGCCGAAGGTGAGTGGCCTGTCTTGTAGGAAGCTTATTATATTGTTCCACGTTTAGTGTATCGCAGTTCGTCGAGCGTGGCATCATGTTCAATGTGGTCAAACGATTTCTTCAAGTCAATGGCTAGCATTGCTTTAAGTGTGCTCAACTCAGTTCTTTGAGCATATCTTCCTAAATATGAAGTAAGGCATCTTGGGTGGGGAGGTTGCTCCTGAAGCCTACCATGTTACGAGGTAGCATCTCTTGATCTTCAAGATGATTTTGGAGGCTTTTTTAGGCCATTCTTTTCATTACCTTCCCCACAATGGACGTCAGCTTGATTGTGTTAGGTTGCTTAGTTTAACGGGTTTCGCTGATTCAGGGATAAATATCATGTGCCGCAAATTCCATTTGTGTAAAGGAGACTTTTTCTCCATATTTATTCGATTTCTATGAGCAGGTATTCCATATCACTTTCCGCCAGGTATCTTAGTTGGGCTGTAGTTAACTGGTAAGGGCCTGGCGCTTTGTTTCCTGCGCAATTCTTGATTGCTGTTTTAAGTTCAGCCATTGTGAAGTTCTTATCAAGATCTTCGTTGTTGGTTCCCGAGTAGCTCTGATATATTTAGGTACGGTCGCGGAGGGGATATACAGGTGTTGTAACTCTTCCAGCATTTCTTGCGGATTTTCGTGCTCATCACTTAGCGTTTGCGATTTGTTCCTAGTGATGGTCTTGGTGGCCTCTGGATCGATTGGGGCTTTCGAAATACGCCATTTCTTACTTGTGCTTAGGGTTCCCTGACGTTGCTCGCACGCTATCTGCTATTGTTCTCTTCTGAGTTTATCTGAGTACGTCTGTATATGTTGGTTCAGCTTGGCTATCCTTGCTTTGAGCTTGAGATTTGTTTTGTTTGTTTTACAGAGCTTGATAAACGCGTTTTTTGCGTTCCAGCAATGGGCTAGGTGCTTGTAAAAGCAAGGTACTCCTTCTTGGTTTGTGTAGGTCTTGGTATGCTTCATTTTTGTGTTGATAATATCCTTGGTCCCAGCGTCAATATAAGAGGGGATTTGCCCTTCTCTTTCTTTACTCTACATTTCCCATTATGTGATTTGTTGTTTTTTCCATTTCAATCTTCTTGGTTTGGGGTGGACAGAAAGGGCGATAATTGCGTGATCGCTTCAAATGTATTCTTGGGTATGGGTCCAGCTTACGTGTTTCCTTGATGTGGCTATAGTAAGATCTGGGTTCGTGTTCCGTTCTACAGAGTTTCCCAATCTAGTAAATTACATAATGTCATTGTGGATAGTGCATCCTGCTTTCTGTAGTGCATATACCAGTTTGCATCCCTTATAGCTGTCTTTGCTGTACCCCCCGGCTAGGTGTCGGGCATTGAAATCCCCAGCTAAGGTGTTCTTACGCTGTTCACGTGGTCTTGAGCCTTAATGTTTCTTTACGTTCCGGTGGGTTGTCTTTCGGCGGGCTGTACACATTTGTGATGTGCAGCGGTCCTTTGGTCGTTTGGATTGATATAGCGATGCTGTTATGTGTGTTATGTTCTAGGTTGGCGGGAAGTTCATTGAGAATGAGTGCAAATTGGCCTCTGGTATGGAAGGTAGTGTAACCTGGTAGGGTTGAATGCTTTGCAGTTTCCTGTAGAAGAGCTATGCCTGGTTTTATAGGTAAATTTTCGATCCACTAATGTAGGCGCTTCTTTGGTTTTTGAAACCCCTAAATTTCCAGTGGATGAGGCATGGCTCTCTAACCATGTTGTGGCGTATCTGCAAGGGTGGTTAGTTGGCCTGCTGTTTTGAGTAGGTGGTCGAAGCGCTTCGCGAAACAGTGGAGTAGTATGTCGGTGAGGTGTGCGAGCCTTCTCTCAAGGAGGGCAAAAAACACTTTGTCCATCATAGCTGCTATTCTTTCTTCCAGTGTTGTGAGGAGGGTCTCCACCTTTGCCTCTAGTTCTTGGAGCCTGGAGATCAACGCCACTGTGAGCCTAGGAACGGATTCCTCCAAAATTTGGAGTTCTTTGATCATCTGGTCAGCCGTGTTTCGGGCCGTGTTTCTGTAGGACTTATTAGCTTGTTTGGCTCTGCGTATGTGTATTGATGTAAGGAGTGGCTGACTCATCTGTGGTTGACCGGCGCTTTCTTGCGATTGTTGCTTGGTCAGGTCCTGGAATTAGGATGTCGCGCCAGGGATCGTTGATCTTCATCGCCGTGAGGAGCTTTTCCATCAAGATAGGATGCCGTTGTGGGTATCGGGTTCTGCGAAGCGTGTGTGGCTTCTTTCACTTTGTTGGGCTTCTCGCTTGGGTTGTTGTGAGTTTTGCTACGTGTTGAGGTTCCTACAGCAGGTTATTTGTTTGTGGTAGGCTTGGTACCGTACTGCGCTGTCCGCAGCTTTTCTCTCCTCGCAGGTTTTGTCATTCGAGCTGTGGTTGCCTCCGCGGTTAATACATTCGGTCAGGCAGTCTTGGTGGTGTTATTCTTGTCCGCCTTTGCCACCTTTCGGACAGAGTGGTTTGCTGGCTTTGGTACATACATCTGCCCTGTGCCCGATACGAGGCATTTTCGGCAGAATTGCATTTAGGGTCGGTGTGGATGAGAGTGGTAATCGCCTCCGGCATAGATCCCGTCACGGGGGATATAGGTGCTCATAAAGGTGCTAACTGCGGTGCCTGTTTCGCCCATCATGCGAGCCGAGGTGGTGGTGTAACCTGAAGTGGAGAGACTCTTCAAGATGCAATCTGAGACCGTGCCTGTTTGGATATTGTGAGCTACTCCCTTGCAGATTGATAGTCGGCCCGTTGCTGAGTTGGTGCTTCTTGAGCGTTTGCTCACGTGCCCTCGGTCACACGTGCCCACGTAAGGCTGAAAAGAAGTGAAGCTGAAAAAAAAAGCCGTGCCAGAAAATTCGACGACGCACACGGTAGTAAGTGCGGGATTACCGAGGTGACCAGCAGTCGGCAGGTGATGAATTTGCTTGGGGATGTTTACACGAACGTGGTCATGGACAAGCAGAAGCTCAGGGCCATCTGGACGGAGATTCTTACCGTAAAGGATATTACCCTGTAGTCGAAACAGCCGCGGTAGGTGCACAGGAGCGGGGGTTAGACTGTCGATACCATGTTTTAATAAGGGATCGCGACGCTACTGATCACCGATGGGGAGCAAGCCTCAAATGGAGAGCAAGCAGGATTGAGGAAGTTGTTCGAAAGAGCCAATCAGATAAGGACAGACAGATTAGGCATCATGATGAAGGCGACATGACTTTTAGACGACGGAGAAAGAATAGTCTTGAAAGCGTACTGTCCGGTCACGCAAGCGTACGGTGGGTTCTTTCAACGAAGTGACCCAACATAACCTTTGATGATCTGTGACAACAGCTTTGGGCCGTCCATGCCGGTAGCTGTGAATCTTTTACGGCCCACACATGTGCAAGGCATTCCCACTCGGCGATAGAGTGGTTGCGTTGGGCAGGGGTAAGAGGGGATGGGCGTACGCCATCACGTAGTCATGCCCTTACTGGGATTAAGCGAGGATGGTGCAGATGCCATGACCGCTGGCACCAGTTTGCACTTCAGTGGGAGTGGATTCTTTCACTTGAGCTGTAACTGGTGAGGACGTAAGAAGGTATATTAGCGTATGGAGGGCGCGAGCTTGAACGATACCCACGTAGAACATGGCGTCTTTCTTGAGAAGGTCAGTGAGGAGACAAGCGATATGCGCGAAGCTTGTGGTCAAACGTCCGAAATAAGAACAAAACTCATCCAAGCTACGAACGCCGTCGGTCGAACACTGAACTGAGATGTTCCTCCCTGCATTGACACTGTAGTGGTCAGGTTGAACTCCTTCAGCACCGACGAGATGGCCGAGGATCGTGATACCGCGGGGAGAATATCGGGATCGGGAATATCGGGATCGTGATACCGCGGGGAGAACACTGCAGAGCAGTCGACACCAATTTGTCATGGCACGCACGGGATACGGATTTTCTAGCCGACAGAACACCGCGGTGATCATTCCCCATTGAGAATGCAGACGGCACCGCCGGTATCCGAGAATCGTTGACGTGGGACGCCGGGGAGGTGGAATTACCGGCGTCGGTGCGCGCGCCGCGCGAGACTCCATCGTTAACGCGCTCCGGTCGGCATAGTGCACTGTCGCCGCCTTTCGCCCTCACCCCGCGGGGTAGCACGCGCTTGCTCGTCCGCGAGCGAGCCGTTGACCCAAAGATGGTGGCGCCTCATTGAATATTCCGTAGCGCGTTGAGTGACAGCTGTCTACGTGAATTTGGGCACTCCCTTACGCGTGTATTAATGCTGCAGGGGCGTTCCCAAGAAAGCCTGAGCTCGAGTTGTTATAAGGCCGAAGTTGGCCGTTGCAAATTGTTCTTGTATGAGCGCTGAGCTGGGCAGTTCCCGGCGGGGCAAAGAGTCTCGACCGTTAAAGCTAGGTTGGGGTTTGTGAGCCCCCTAGGCTTGAGGTTAGGATCGAGTCAGAAGTTTAGGGTACAGCACCATACCGGGCAAGTAGACGGATCCTGTTGCGAGAACAATGTCTCGGCCGTCGTTTATCGAGCGGTTTGTGTACGCTCCAAGGATAGGAGAGTTAGACGAAGTTGAGAAGCTCCAGTGATTTGGACCCACTGAGAGCTAGCGTCTAACTGCAGTTCGAAGTTTTTCCCTTTACTACTCATGTACCTAGTTTTTCTACAGTAAATAGCCGTATATAAACTCTCATTTTACTTATTCAATCCCCACGCCCAGAGTTCGTCAATCCGATCGCCGTCTCCAAGAACTTCAACACCATCGCCCTTCCAGCCTCCAGCTAAATCAACCGGAGCCTGGGCGATTGGGTTCCCGATTGACATCGCTCTTCGGGGAAACGAACCACAACCATCTTTACTTGCCCTAAGCTGCCGCGGGGAGGGTAAATACGGGCTTCTCTGAAAACGGATTTCTCAGCGTCAAAGCAGATTGGAAGTAACTTTTGCCGCCGGTGGTACGCGCGCACGGTCAGAAATATGGTGGTAGCTGCGAACAACCGCATTCCTTCTACCGCGGTGCCCACTTTGAGATTAGTCATAGAGAAAGGGAGAGAGCGACCCACGCGGGACCTAAGGAGGCACAGAAAGGGAATTCTTTGAAGCGATGAAAAGGTAGAGGGGACACCCCTGCTTCCTGTTTTATTTTCGGTTGTTTGTTAGGCACACTGGTTTGGTGATGGGTACCGATTGGCGCCTAGCTAGAGGGATGGCGTGCGCGCAGCGCGCGTCGCCGTTGCAGCCCGGCCATGCAAAGGGAAGTTTTCGTAAAAAAGAAGGGTCAGGCATTCTGTGCTCAGTTAGTATTTGTGCGTGCAAAAATGATAGGGACAGAAAATTTTGCCTGAGTACTGCGAACAGATATAGTATTTTCCGATGAAGAAAAGAAAAGGTTAAGCAATGTTGTATTTACCAAATAAAATATTACCAGCGAACAAGTGAGAAAAATGTCCAAAGATGAGCACGTATCTCGGCACTATTGGTAGCGCGATGCACCTGCTTATCCCAGGATGAACTCCTTCAGCCACATTTATTCTCCTTGCTCATGTGTGCGGGCAAGGCACGTGTTGCCTCGTTCTGCGAATTTACGATTCCACCAAATGTGTTAGGGTTGATGATGTGAGACCAAGAAAATGTGTCACTTTTCGCTGTCGTAAATTTCGGTGTTAATGGTGAAAGTGTTACGGTTATTAACATCAACTTCGAGTCATGCGAAAGTTGATACCTCCGAGCCCACTCCAGGAGTTTCATCGTACGCAAAACTCTAGGGTGAGTAATCTTATGAACAGAAGAGGCTGTATAGTGGGACAAATACAGGACTCTTGGGGTTTAAAAATACGTTTCAAAACTACCCTGCACAACATGGGCATTGCAAAGTACACAGAAGGAAAGATTTTGCTTCGGTGATGTGAGAAAGATGAATATTTTTTCCTGAACTGAGAAAACTTACAAGGAACTAATTGAGCGGACTTGGAAAACGTTTTTACTGCTGCATTGTGTGCGACCGTCTTCATTGTTCTAATAAAAGTGCATTTTCATCTAGCCCCCGTACTTGCAGCTTTGTGCATTGAGTACTCAGTGTAGTGAAAGACATCTGAGGAGTGGTCTTTTTTATGTGAACTACCCAGCTCCTGTAGGTATTTGTGTGTCGGTGGCCGTTCTCGGGGAATGTGCCGAGTAGTGTGGCTCTCGAGCAAGTAACGTAAGCGTGAGTCAGAGTGTTGGTATACGTCTGCTGCGTGTTTCGATCGGCGAATGTGAACAACTGTTTACTGGCGGCCAAGTAGCGGAGATAGTAACCCTTTATGTGATCAACGGGATTATTCAACATCTAGGTTTTACTTTCCTTGAATGCCTGTGTTTAAGCGTTTTGTGAATAAAAACAGGCCAAGTGTTTGAAATTGCAACATTGTACTCCCCTATATCGCTGAAGTGTTCACGGAGTATATAATACCGAATTCAGCTGGCACACAACCTAAGTGCCCCAGGAAAAGTTCTAGAGATCCGCTTTGGTTCATTCCGGCATGGAAGCGTGCTAATAATTTATCAGCGGCTGCTGCTGTCGCTGTGTTTCAAGTAGAGGTGATTCTCTTCTGGCTGCAGCCCAAGCAAAAATATCGTATGCTCGGCTAATGAAAATACTGCTTATGGTTGTCTTTACAATTCCGGCCAATGAGCTATAGACGTTTTTACGGCTGTTTTTAGAGATTCCTATCGACATTTGTATGGGTGTCTTTAGCTTCTTCTATAGCCATACCGATATCGACACAAGAGCTAAAGACAGCCATAGAACCGGCTATAACAGAAGCTAAAGACACTCATATGAATGTCGGTACGAATAACTAAAGGCAACCATAAAACCGGGTGTAGAAGAAGCAAAAAGTAACGAAAAAAGCGGCTATAAAGAAGCAAATGACACCCATAGGAATGTCGATATGAATAGTTAGACAGCCTTGGAACCGGTTATAAAAGACGCTAAAGACACCCATAAGAATGTCAATACGAATCACTAAAGACAGATGGAAACGTTTAAAGATAATTGGGCAAAATAGCTAAAGACAACCACGAAAACCTTTTTGTGTGGCCGACCATACAATATTTTTGTATTGGAGGACCCCCAAGCGCTTCCTACAACGTGCAGCCAGCTACGTTTTAACAATAAATGTCCCCGTGCAGCCTGTGAGCAAAGCGGCATCTCACGATGGTGCCCATGGGCAAACAGACAAGGTTGTGCACTTGCGCTCGAGCAGCCAGGTGCAGATGGTCAGCCACGTGAGCGCCCTCAAGCAGTCGGCGAAGATGCGCCTGCGGTTATAGTAAACTGCTGCCGTTATGTAAATACGCTGGCACCCGATTCTTCACTTTTGTATGCCATGTTGACAAGTGTGCGAGTCGGTAGGGCATTTTCCAATGGTTCTATTTATTCTCTTTGATGCGTAGTGGATGCGAAGCGAGTTCAAGATATAACCAGTAAGCTAGTTTACATTCCCGGGTATAGTCTAGCAAGGACCCGTAGACAGGACCATGGACGAACCGATAATAATCAGTGGTGGGCCACAAACCAGGCCTGCCACAATCGGAGGTTTCTATCGAATGTTCTAGGTTCCTGGGCATGTCCTAATAGATGATGTGACCCTGCCGGATTGTAGCTTGGGAGAAGATTGTGCAATTCAGAAGTAAATCATTCTCGTCAATTTTTTTCCGTCTTATCATTCTCATTTACTATGGCTGGCACACACCCGAGTTCACATCCGCAAGCGAAGATGACAACCAGTAAAAATTGTACTACTTTGACACTCCTACAATTGCTACTTCTGTGATCTGCATGCCCTGATATTTATTTACACGTCATCAAATGCCCATGAAACACTTTTCTGTGGAGATGGGCGTGACACATTCACTAGATTAACCTTTAGTGAGCCATAGACGCGATTTTTTTGGATGTCTTGGATGTGTGTTTGTATAGCATTCCCTATTTTTCTTGTTCTGCTTCCACCAAGTCACACGGTTACCCAGCCCTCTTTTCAACTCTATTACATCAGAGTTTTGTAAATATCTTCCTGACATTTTTTCTGGCAAATCTGAAAAGTCTCCACCTCTTTATGCCTTAAGACGTAGGCCATTTTATGCGATGTCTGCACGCATTAGATACCGGTTTATCGACCAGTCTAGTGATCGAAAGCATTCGCACTGAAATAGTCATGTGGGTTCGTGCAAACTGGCTGCACAAATACACTGCAATGCACTCGCCCATACACCAAACGTTGGGTCATGATAACACACCCGCGTTATGAGCGCGGCTGCAGTATACTGGCATGCATGTATGAAACAAGCCTTGATATTTCCCTCTCCTTAATGCCAGTTAGGATCGTGTCATTGGCACCGACGAATTCACAGCGAGGCTCTGAAATGCAAATTGACTCACCTGTAACAGATATTAAGGACACTTACCTCAGAAGTGTGGGAAAAAGCGGAGAGTGAATTCACTGAATGTAGCTTCGGGGCAGACTATGGCAGATGTGCCTGAAACAGCACCTAAAATTGTGGAGGCATAAGTGACTCATCACACATTTTAAAAAAGAAGACCAACCATAGTTTCGATCGTTTGCATCTACCACCACATTATGTTTCTCATAATATTTTCTAAATATTCAGCAGAGTGCAATACCTTCTTCCCTAGGAGTATATGTACTCATGTGTAAGGTAACGCGGTCGCGGCCAGGTTTAGTTGAAGCCTCGCTTGCGAATTATAATACGACCACGCTGCTGCCATTTGTTGGCGACTGCACAATTCCGCCAGAAGGAAGAGTAAGAGACAATAGTCATATCATTCATGTCTGAAGCGCGGACAGACGAAACACAAGAAGAGGACAACACGAGCGCTCTTGTTGTGTTTCGTCTGTCCGCGCTTCAAACATGAATCAGTTTCCAACTAGCTCAACTTTCCGTTCTACTGCAGTCAAATCATTATCCGCAGTCGATCCACTCTGGCCAGGGACCCAGTGCTCATTGTTTTCCGGAAACGTACACATACCGAGTGTCCGGGAAAACAAACTCATGCGCGCTTTATTTGCTAAAAACGGGCCCATTGGGGTATGCAGCCACATTGCGCGTGGCAGAGAACTTTCGTCCAGGTTTCCCAGCCGTCGAAGTGAAAAATAAGAAACCATGAGCCACTCCAATTTGGGGAGGTGGGTGATCAGTGGAAGTGTTTACGACACCACACAGAGGTGATATAGGACTCGGCATCGTGATAGAATAGAGTTACCGGCCAACTGTCTTATGATTATCGGTGCAAAATTTAATGAAACAAAAGTTAGAGCCACATTTTTTAACTTTACATTACCCGCAGATGCCGTTACATTGTAAGCCGACGAGTACTTGGCAACGTTGACAGCGTCACCATAAATTAGGTCAATATCGTAAGTAGCATAAACTCCGAGTATTGATAAAGTCGTCTTAACGGCCAACTGTCATATTGTTGTGTTCATGTGGGACTCGTGACAATATAACTGTGTAGTGAAAGTTTAGATGAAACAAGACTTGCCGCCTTTTTGTGCCGAGCTGCACAAGAAAGCTGGCTTTGCCGCAAAGCGTAAAGCCTTTCTGCTCGAGCGAAATAAATATGCCCGGAACTCTCGGCATAATAATTCCTATGTTTAAAAATAAACAGGAAACGTTGCTAATGGCGCAGTACGCGCATCGGCTACTGCAAAGCAACGTCCACCTTTAAAACTACTCTAAACGCAGACGCTCAGGTAGCCTTGAAAGTAGCGATTGTAGATAAATACAATAAAGTCATGACATATTGATGCTTGATTAGTCGCTGGTGAACAAATGTACCCGAAGCTATCAAATGCCGAAGCTATCAATATTTGTAAGTATCTTTTCTGGTGCCGACACTGCGAATGCGCCACACACTCCCTTGGTACTAATTATACTTGGTTGCAATAGAAACGAGATCTCAAAGTAGTCTTTCATTTTTGATATTTTAAATGCAGAGTATTTCTTAGCCTCTCCTCTTCTTGCGTCGGACGGCGTGCACCGCTCCGCGTCCGATGCAGGTGCGCCTCTCCTCCTTCCCTTCTCTCTCTCAACAGCAGCTGGCGCGCGCATGCGTCGTAGTCAGCCCGTTAGCTCCGTCGGGGTCTCGGCGTAACAGGTGCGTGATAGCAGCGCGGTGGGGCGTGGAAGGGCGGGCGCTCTCCACCCCGTACTGCTCTCCCTCTACTGCGCGCGCTGCAAATATAAAGCGGCTAGCGGTCGCTCGTGCTTCAGACACTCCATTGCTCCTTCCTTTCTTGGTTGACGCTCGCTCCACCCTAACGCGACTTTACTCTCCTCTCTCTACCCCAAACCAACACCAATGCAACTACGACCCAACTACCCACCCTAACGCGACTTCACGCGGCGTTAACGACCCCCAATGCTCTGCATTTACTCGTGTTCCCCTCGCGGGAAGGAGGGGGAATTTTTTTTATATTTGTTGGAAACGGGGTATTCAGATTAAAAGTTCCGTTTTTTCTTCAACGCGTTCTAAGCCAGATTCAGCAGACGCAAAAGCGCATACTTACGTTTATTCGAGGTTATGACCCGCGTCCGCTCCGTGGTTTTCAAAGAGGGTTGACCTCATCGTTCTTACTCCTTTTATAGACATTTAAGACTATCGATGTGTTCAGTATTGCGCCCTCTCCCTCCATTCTCAGTTCTACCACACATTCTATGTCCCGTCCAAGTTGCAGAGGTCTAAATCCCCGCAGAGCAGCAATAAAATGGTGATTTTAGTGAATAGAGGGTGTAGATTCCCAACATATTCGAAATAGTATTTACTGCAAATGCGTGTAGAACAACAAAAAGTGAAATTTTCCATTTTATTTATTGTAATATTGGTGCATGATGTGGGATACCTTTTGCAATAGGACGGAGACACCAACAAAAAAACTGCTGAGAACTTTTGCGTAGCTTTTGCAGACATGTCGCCATAAGTCTACCGAACAGAAGGGCTTGCACCTAACTTTCGACTTCTTGTCGTCCTCTTGCATTCACATTTTCCAGGCACCGTATGAATGGATGCACACCTGCTCCTATATTGGTTACAGGAATAAATCAGCCGAAAACCGCAGAACGGTCTGCAGTACAGGCGTTTTTTATTTCAAATGGATCTTTTTATTTGATCATGCGCATTCGCAGATTTGCTTACGTGGGTACTATAGAAAATATCCCCATATAAATCGTTAGCTACGGCCGGTGCCATTTGAATCTTTGTTTAATGGTCTTTGACAAATACATGGAGGGTAATGTTATCTTCAGAAGCAGCCCTTTTTTCAACAAAACGTGCTACTCCAGGTGCTATTAAACTTTTAAAAATGCTTGAATGCAGAGGTGGTGTAATATCGTAGGCATGACTGCTTAGGTGTTTTGCTTTATTTTAGGTCTCAAATGAAACTTTTTTCTCTTTAGTGCGAGTTCACGTGATTCGGTGTCAACTCCTGCTGTAAGTCTCTGTTGCTTTCACTTTGCGGTATATCTATGAGGGACGCCTCACAGGCTACGCTCAACCCTTCTCGTGCCTGTGTTACACTTGCTCGGGGTCACTTACTCTGCATCCCATACGCTTGATAGAATGATATGATCAGGTGAAAAGCATTTTGATACCCCTTCTTTTAATGCATCTTTGCGACTATGCCCTACTATGTCGGTAGCTAAGATTATGCTACTGTTTACAGTATGTTCAGATATTTTTGTTGGACAACCATGTTGTGCTTGCCCATTAATGAAGGCTTTATTGCACTACACAATTTGTTGTGAAAAGCGCTTCTAAGCTGAAGCACAGCAGTGGTACATGTGACTAGGGAGGGTAATTTTTCGTGCGGAAGTTAAGGTGGGTATAAGTTTTGGTGTGAAATCAGTAAGACCATTTCCATGACGTTAAGACTTCCTAACTGCCGTTATGCAGCGCCCGACTTTTTGCCTGCATCGCGTCCATAATGTCCAGTGTGACAGGTCGCGGTCAGCTGGCTGTTTCCTTTTCGTATTTGGAGGGGCTTGTGAAGCGCCTTTGGATTATTTCCGGACTGTCCAATTTCAGCAGTCTCTTCAGCCATAGCGGCTTTTTTTCTCGGGGATTGCGGCCACAACCGCAACCAACAGTGTAATGTTTCTCACAACGTTCTGCTACATGCCTTCATAACGAGTATTGGCGCACAGCAGCTTCTGGTAACCTGTCAACCTTTGTCCAAACTATTCACGAACGACACTGAAGTCCGCGGTCTACAAAATCTTCTTTTGTTGTACTTTATAGACTCCACGTACGTAAGAGAGTGTTGCCATCTAATATTCGCTCGTACCAGGAGAGAAAGTTCGCATAATATTCAGCGTACGCTGTGTGGACATTGAGAAACTGCTAGAAGAACGTAGGGAACAGCTGAAGCACTCATTTCCGTAGGGGTGATTCATTAACGCTTCCTCGTAGAAGCACGCAAAAATATCGTAGGGGTTCCTCACAACGTAGCTCTGCTGTGTGTGCTCCGAATAAGGAAGAAGGTTGACTGGAAGGCGTATTGTGATGCATTCTGCTTCGCAAATGGCGGTTGCAGCGTCAGCACCCCGATAATTAAATCAGTTCATTCATTAGTAATTTAAATCCAGCCGAATGTACGTCCTTCAACCATTTCCACTCGTTAAACAAACAAGAAGGATGGTTAACTTGCCCATTTATTATGAGCTATATCCTCGACAAATTTTTATCGCAGATTGATTCCAATCCTATCCTATCACTTCTTAGAGGGGCAATCTTTACCTTATAACATTGTGATGTTTCTTCTGTGCCGGTTTATGAATACGGGAGGTCAGGAATCCAGGTTAGCGGAAATGTGGAAATGAAGGGATGACTGCAATCCTGATTCTGTAAGCATTACGCCGGACATATTCTGCAGAACCTAAAAAATGGTATATTTGTTTATTTATTTATCAATACTGTAGTTACTCAGGACACGAATAGAGGGAGTGGGCATACAACATACCAGGTATATAAAAGGATACAGATCAAAAAACACAATATTTTCACGGGTGATAGGTGGAACAGCGTGATACTTTTTCAATAGCGAGTACATAAATAGTCTATCGGTACTAGTCCCACAGACGAGAAAAATACTACAAACCACATGCTACACATAAAAAAAATGTAAAAACGTACAATGCAACCCTGCAATACAGTATTCGTGCTCTCACAACAAAAAAGAAAAATTGTACAAGCTCCGTTAGCTGCCCTACAAATGAACGAAATTGATCAATACTTGCATTATGAAAAGCTTAGCTTGATAGCGCGTTTCAAACGCTCACAGATCGAGGCTAAGAGAAATGCTTCAACATATTGGTATGCATACTGAAGGGTCGAATCTGTTTGTTGTGATTTGTCTAACTAGAAAGATTGCTTGGCGGATGAATGTAGTTGTTTTTACGGAGTTTAATATGATCGTGAAATAGGAGGTGAAAAACTTCATGGAAGCAACATGACGCCGGCAAGACAGAGTTCCTAGGTGCGCTTGATTGCGCATGCCTGTTGCACTGTCGTGCCACGAGTATTTAAAAACATAAACCTGAAGTCCCGTTTCTGCAATCTTCAACGTTTGTCGCGAAGGGACTTTTAATGAGGATTCTACAAAATACGTTCGTAATCTGTAATGGGTCTCTGACCAGGGTTAGTGGGCGATTAGTTCTGCGGGAACCCATTCAGCCCATATATTAGTCTCCTGCAGGAATAATTCGGCCATAGACGGGTTTTTATATTCCCTTCAGCGGTGGATACAACGCACCCAAAGTGGTCAAAAGAATCCGGAATGTTTGCCGGTTGTATGTGGTTGGCGCACTGTGCTGCTGCCCCAGAGAAGTGGGTTCAAATCGTACAGGAAAGAAATTGTTTTTGTGCGTACAGTGTCGGCCACTTCAGTGGCAATCGGGCGTCATCAAGAAATGTGCATAGCGTTTTGGCGCCGACATATTGGGACCCCGCCGATCTTTGTTAGAGTTGTTAAGACCCTAATTCCTCTCAGAAGATAGTCCAAAACACATCTAGTACTTCGGGGGGGGGGGGGGGACAGAAGCATCTAAGGTATGATAAGCAAAAATGATTTAGTTTTCGAACATACAAAGTAAAATTTTCACTCCTTTTCAGGACAGTGCCAGGCCAGCAGTGTCAGCTGAATCGGGATCGCTTCTCGCGTTGTCTTGTAAGTTAGCAAGGAAGTATTGTTGAATAAGGCGGACTTAGCCTTGCATAGCTGCCGGCAATTGCTCCGCCTCATCGTCCACAATAGCATATCAAAACTCTCAAAGTCATCGCACCTCACTTAGTCATAAAATCACAGACACACAATTTCACCACAACTCACTTAGTCCTGTGCACTGCAAGAATCGGAGTAGGAGATGAGACACCTCTCTTCGCACAATCCATTGGTCCCAAGGAAAAATATGTCTTCCGATGTAGCATGGCGCACTCCTAAATTCTCGAGATCACGAAAAAAGTTCCTCGGCTCCGGGTTGGTTTTGGAGCAGTTCATAATGAAGTGATCAATGTCACTAGTCACACTGCACGAGGGGCACAAAGGGGATGAAACAATGTTCATTTTATGTAGTCAAGCTGGTGTACGGGCTGAGTCTATTGTTACTCGGTGGAGCAGGCAGGCTTCGGCTCTTTTCAGGCCTTTCGTCACAACTGGTTGATGTACTCGTCGCAACAGCTGCCTAAAGTGCTCGCGTACGCTCTGTTTCTGTATTCGTTAGAAATTGCACCGCGTTGGCAACGTCCTTGTAGAGGATAAGGCGTCCTTGGTAAAGCTGTCAGCATGTTCGTTTCCCACTACACCGACGTGCGACGGGATCCACTGGAATTGCACGGTGAAGCCTTCATGATTATGCCGCTTTAGTAAAACTAGGTATCGCTGACAGGTCTTGTCAACAGGTATACCCCGCTGCAACAGGTGAAGGGCTAACTTTGAATCGCTGAATATTGTGACTTTTTGCCTCTAAAACGATGAGAGTTGGCGCAACGCAGCTTCTATGGCAACACACGCACTCGCTGTAGATGAAACAACAGGCGTCACCCTGGCAGCCCACGAAATATGCAAACTGGGTATGCAAAAAGCCGCCACGCACACCCCAATTTTTGCGTCAACCAATCCATCAGTGTATATGTGCAGAGAGTCCCCCGTATTCCTCTTTCAAATGCTCCAGCACCAGCGATCGTGCTTCAGCAAGAGGTGTACAACGCTTCTGGCGCATGTGAGGGATGGTCAATGCACAATCCACACTGTCGTGGGACCAAGGCGGGTTCAAAGTAGTAGCCCTTTTCCCAGGCCATTTGGGACACAGCACTCCAAGAGTGTTTAGGGTTGCATGAGCACGATACTACCCTTAATCGTAGATGGGACAGTATTGCTAAGTCAGCACTTGTTTCTCCGAGGCGCAGCACTTGCATAAGCAAACGTTGAGATGCCTGAAGACGAAGAGGTGTTGACTTCGCCTCATGGAGGATCTTGTTGTTTCCAGCTGCTTGAGGGACGCCAAGAGACACCCTAAGCCCTTTCCTGTCTGAGGATTACAAACGCTCCTATTGTGTCTCTGAAGGCGATATAAGAGGCAGCTGATATAGAATGCTGTTCAAGATCAAGGCTTCGTGCAGCTTGACCATAGAGGCTGTATGATTTCCCCACGTCACACCGGCAATTCTCCGCAGTACATTAAATCTGGGCGCCACAGAGGAAACCATAGAGTCGACGGCCTTTCGCCAATTCAATCTGTGGTCCTAGAAAATCCTAGAATTTCGAGAAATCGAACATGAAGCAGAATTCTCTGTTTGTGGCATACTTTCGAACTGTTTTCTTGTCAACGGTACGCAAGAATTAAAAACGATAAGGATCGTCTGGAACTTAGACCACCTGACTTGAGGATACTGTCCAACGTCACTAAGATCGCGACAGCTCGCTCAAAAGAAAGCCAATAATTCGGCATGTTGTAGCAGATAATATTTTTTTAGCCTGTGCAACAATTTTACGGACATTTTATTCAGTATGCAGACACCTAAAGGCACCACAATGTGGTTTAATTATTGCAACAAACTTCCGCTCTGGCTTGTAATTGAAAACACATGGAGGGCGGTGAGGGTCTTCTGCTTTATTACAACCCAGATGCGTCGGCCACTAGGGTCGCTGCATGTGGCCAAAACTCCAGCGCAGGAGGCCTATTTGAAGGAACCAAAATATTTCGTAAACCTTCGAGTAACTTAAGGGTATCGGTGATAAGTTTGGCTACTAGAAGTTGCTTTCGCTGCTCTTGCTAGGCAGCTGTGAATGTTGCAGTAAATTACCGTACTTTTTGTGTTGTAACAGCTAACAATTTTATTCACGGAAGTGGTTTGTCCTATTAGTAAATGTGCGAACGTTGTCACTACTTTGTAGTTTTGTAATATTCTTATTGTAAACATTACTGTGCATTTTCGGCCGTGGGTCAATAATTTGGTCAAAGGAAGTATTGATAACGTTTGTTAAAATACGCCATTGGAAAAGAACTTCTGTGCAACGAACTAATGAAGGATTTACAAAATAACTCAAATTTAGGGCAGAAATGAACCCCCGGAAGTACGGTATGGACTTTTGAACAAATAGAGTGCCTAACTCATCATATTGTTCTAAATGCTGTTTTTTTGCTGAGATACCGCTGTCATTTATCGTGCACAACAACCACGAATTTTATTGTGTTCTGTAAAGTGGTGTGTTGCAGCGAGCCTATAATCCCGGTGAATGATGCCCGGCGAAGGATGTTACTGTTCCGAATTTCCACATCCGACATAAACTTCGCCTCATTCACAGCGCTTTTTTTGGTATATTTAGGGCTGAGAGGCAATGATTTTCATATTCAGCCCATATAGTTTTGGCTTCGCACCTTCGTAAAAATTTCAAACGGAAGTAAGAAATCCCTCCAAAACTTTCAATCGTAAAAACTACGGCACCTCGTCTAAGAAGTCGCGTGCACGAAGAAAAAGCGGGATAGCACACGTGTATAATATGCAGAGATAAACACAACATCCTAGCTTGTGTGTTGTCCAACTGTTTAGTCTGCGCACGTATTCCAAGGCAAGGTTTCGTTGTTTTTCCCCAGTATGTAATAAAAGACCCAGCACAAAAGAGTTCACTGGGGTTGCCACGATGCTTAACCAGAGTTTAATGTTGCTTTAAGTTACGAAGGAAAAAAATTGTTGCCATGTTGCCCTGGGAATTGGACGTCCCCAGAAGCTGTTGTGAACAACTACACATGCTTACAGGGGAGTGTATTTTTACGGGGACATCAAGGAAAACGTGAAGTTAGGAAGTGTTCAGGCAGTGTACTGACAAAACTTGGAGCACCGCACAGGCAGGCGCAACATCGTCTTAAACACGTGTAGCTCTGTTCCTGAGTCCGAGAGTGCTAGCGTCATCTTCACTGGGCTGCTACCAGGAACATGTAGGAATGTTATACATAGGCTGTGTACTGGAACTTGCTGTTCTTCCTGTTCGGCTTAGAATAACTCCTCTCGTCAAGTACCGTCTCGGGGTTTATCATGGCGACGCAGAACGGTGACTCTGATGCGATTTCAGGCGTGCAGCATGAAGAATGTCCGTTGTTAAACGGGACATGCTACCCACAGAACGGCAGCCGATATTTCGTTCGTGACTGTTGTCACTTGACGGATGACACAGTAAGTCCCAGAATAGGAGAAGAGAAGTTCGTCAAAACATGCCACGCGACGTGATGGCGACCAAACCAATACAAGTGATCACATCGAAAATGGAAGGTTTCGGTGTTGGGAGTGGTATCCCGCTTTCTACTAGTCCTGTGATGAGGAGAGAAAATAGTAGGAACCTAAAGAGCCTCGTCAGCACGAGTGGTAGATGCTTCGGCATACTAAGTTGTGGTCTGAGAAGGTGGTAGAATGGTGTCAATGGGTAAGGCTGAGTCGCAACCCTAGGGCAAGTACATCGGTGACGAGCCTGAAGCCTCATGACTAAGGAATTGTAAGCAAGCGTTACGTGAGGTAACGCCACGTCCCAGTCGCGATGGCCTTTGGAGACGTACATATACAGCATGTCGGTAAGATTCGTACTGTGCCTCTTCGTGAGGTATTTGTATGCGGTTGGAAGCATGCGGTTGTATGCGGTTGACCTTGGACATTGTCCAATCACGGTGCACCTCCACCCGACGTGGCAGCCTTTAGTTGCCGCGGCTGTCGCTGACCGCGCTTGGTTGTTTTTCTTGTTTCGGGATGTATAAAATATTTACCAAGTTATCAACCGGTAAACGATGAAAAGTGTGTTAATTTGAGCCAGTATACACAATGGAAGCAAAAACAGGAGCTTGACAAACTCACTTAAGTGTCCCTTTTAGTCCTATGCGTGAGTGCAAGCTTGGCTGAATGCTTGTTTTTCGAACAAGGCATTCTGGGTTGAACCTACACTCAATGATGATACACAATACAACATCTTCATTTACCAGTGCACTCTACAAAATAATTTTCCAGACAGTGGCCGGACACAACGCAGGAGAAACTAGGAGCACCAGATTATTTTAGCATGAGGAGCTTTGTTTCTGCGTTTTTCTTGAGCCTCATTCATGCCTTCGACGTAGAAATGCAGCCTAGTTAAAGCATAAAACTTCAGAATCTCGGGCTGTTGGCTCATCAGAGTGCTGACTGCTCCCAACACCGCAGGAAAATTGCAACTTAGCTGGCAGCATAACGTCGACTATGCAGCGACTGCACAGCTTTGTTTGCTTAACGTGGAAGCAAAGCGAAAATGGAAACAAAGCTGCTACCACATCCGGCAAGGAAGGACTAAAATGTAACTGGCATATTGAACGGTCTTCGTCTAACACTTTGATCTTTCTTGCAAGTTCTTTTCCAACTGCTACAGCATTTTTCGCAATGCACACAACCACGGCTGCCCGTCTTTCCTCCACTTATATCCCGTCTGGCACCTGGGAGCAAAACAATGTCGCTGACGTCGACGACACGGCAAAGCATTTCTCCTAAAAAAAGAACTTCTCAGCTCCAAACCGTGATGTCAAGCCGACGCACCGCACGCAGTCAAAGCAGTCGAGAAGATCGACCCTACAGTGCCTACAGCGCACGCTACCGAAAGAGCAGCCGCATACATCCGAAACTGGTGTATACTCGGCGCTTCACGCCTGCGCATGGAGCGCGCCGGCCGCTGAACACCCTTCTCTTTTCTAGTACATTGTAATAGAGTGTTTTCTAGTAGTTGACGGGGTCGCCTGACTACACGAAGGGGCAGAATAGAGACCCTTCGTGTGCGCTATGTAGGCTCTCTAGGGTACGAAGGGGGGCAGCAAATCGCGGAAAGCAGCACCTCACGCTTTTGAAGACTCCCCATGGCCTTTTGATGCCGCGTGTTTTGCGCCAACGATGGAGCCTGGAGGCAGTCTCGTGGCAGCTGTCCCACGAAACGTGTACCTGCTCCATGCGCTCCCGAAGCCAGTGAGGCGGTGCTCCGGATATTCAAGAATGAACGGTTGCATATTGTGCACAACCATTCGTCTGGGAAATAAAATAACAGGCAACAACCAAACGTACTATGGAAAATACGACGTTTCGAAACCAGCTTGGCTTCTTCTTCACTGGCGACCGATGACGCGCAGCATCATTCTCTTATATTCTTTAGAGCGGTCGTCTAACCCGGAACTTCTCGCTGTGGAACGCAGTTCATGATTGTACACGGACGGGAGAGTTCCCACGGAGTGGTTAATGTTTTGGGGCAATCGATGGATATGGCAGGACTCAAGAAGAATTCTCTTTCTTTATTTGGTTTCGGCTTTAACGGTGGCCGTTTTATTGCCGTCACTTTTGTGGTCGTGTGTCTCGCAGTGATCGGCGACTGTGCTGCGCTCACGATTTTGTTTCTCGACACCATTCTTCCACTGTCTGATTTGTTCCGGTGGATTTTTAGTATCGCCAATGCATGACGATGGGCACTTGGCGCACGGAAGTTTGTACACTACGCCGGGAGTTTTGTCGTTTGTCGCTCTGTCTTTAGGGCGTGGAAGGAGGCTGCCCATAGTAGACGAAGGCGACGTGTACGCCTTGGTGTTTGAATACTCGGCCCAACGTCTCGCCGGTTCCTTGGACGTACGGCACCTGCACGCATTTGGAAGGGGCGTTGGTAGGAGCACGGCCTCCGCGATCGGCTGCCGGTGGAGCGCCGTTGCTCCGGCCGTCCGAATCGCCCGGAGAGAGCGTAATTCCGAAGAGACCGTTTCGCCGTTTTCCGCTGCACCGCGGCGCGCGGAGCCGATGGTTGAAACGAAAGCCGGGTATGCTGCAACGCTTCTCGAAATGGCGTTTCGTCCACTTTCGCGCTTCGTATCGCAATAAAAAGAAAGCATAGCTAATGTTATGGATGCAAAGCGACTCATAGAACTTAATAATAATGAATTTATTTTACCTACGATTGCGGCTATGCGACTTCTTTAACATGTGACGCCTTCGACACATAGACAATATTCCCTACTAGCAATGGAAAATTTCTGGTGCTTAAATAACGTTTGGTTCGCTAAAAGGTAATTATTTTTCAGGTATTTCTTATCCAGGCTTACGTACTTTATATAATCTGCATGGTCAATGCAGTTCAGTAGAGCTCGGGGCGCGATCGCGTCATACGCACGACGGATGGCTGTGCTCTTATCTGGCCTTCAAATAATTGCCTGTTGGGTGGAAGCACCCGTCATAACCCGTCATAACACGTTTAAAGAGTATTACATTGAGCG